>NC_045803.1:20432926-20807926 GCF_009873245.2 Balaenoptera musculus | reverse complement strand
AGCCTCTTGCAAAAAGTGACAGTGTTGAGCTAAAGCAGTGTTGCCTGGGGATGACGATATAGATCTGAGTCTGGCCAGACCCCCCCACAGTGGAGGTCAGTCCACTCCGGGCTCACGTGGCATCCTCTGGAGGACTTGGGCAGGTTTTAGTTTCAGCCTGAGTCTTGGGGAAGGAGGCCTGAATTTGGCTGCCGGTTGCTTCATGCATATGACCAGTGGAGCTGGAATCAGAATGCTGCTCTCCTAGCCTTACCAGGAGACTCAAATGAAGCAAATCACATAAAAGGGGGTTTCGAAAAGTAAGCTGAGTGGAAAATAAGATGTTGATAATCATAACACTATATTATTAAAAACATGGCCCTAATTTATTTGTTTAGCGCCCCCTCTGTTCCCTCCTCTCCCACCCACTACCTCTGCCTTAGATGAGAGCCTGCCCAGGCCCCAGTCTGACCCTTCACCTGAGTGCATCTCACAGCCAGAACAATCCTCCTAATATAACCAGCCACAAACCACCTTGAGTGAAGTCTTTGCTTCCTCATTGGCCCAGGTTCAAGTTCAAGCTCTCGGCACGGCTCCTTTCTCCAGCCCTGACTAGCTCTCTAGCCTAACCTCTACTCACTCACCACTTCTCTTCATGCTCCAGCCAGATGGAAACTTCTGTTGTTCTTGGAAAATGCCACATCTTTCCTCTGCTCCTGTCTTTGCAGGACCATTGAGTAGTTACAGGCAAAGACTCTAGAGCTAGACTCTTCAGATTCAAATCCCTGCCCATCATTGAGAAGCTGGGTGGCCTTGGGCAAATTATTTAACTTCTCTGAGCATTAGTTTTCCCACCAATACTATGGAGCATCTACTTCATAGGGTTATAATGAGGATAATTAGTTAAGATATAAAATAAGCTAGGGGTCTTGGGTTACTTTTTTCTTGTGAGACGTGTCTTAGGAAAGGGTGACTCCTGGGCCAGATGTGAAGATTAGTCTTCTGATATGGAAGAGGCCTCTCACTCTCTTTTCTATCTGTGGACACTTGAAGGCTTAGGTTTAAGCCCCCCTTTCCCAGGAAGCTCCTCAGTTCTCCATCCCACACGGCTCTCTCCCACCCCACATGCTTTAGCTCTGTATTAGTTACTATTCAGTCTCCCAAGACGTGATCCTAGTAGGACCTTAAAATGGCAGAGAAGCCCAAAGCCAAACGGAAACTTGTAGTTTCCAGACCTGGCCTTTGACATGACTGATACACCATCATTTTTTTTTTTTTTTTTTTTTTTCTACATGATATGTGATGCTTTTTATCTGGCATGTGATTGTAGAGTCACATTGAGGATCATTCTAGTCTTGTTCTAATGCTCTTTTTGTCTGGAAAAATAAATACAAAGCAGAGGGAAAAATAAATACAAAGCAGAGGGAAGAGGAGTATAGTTCTCTATGATATGACCCTTAATTAAGAAATGTTACCTGGGAGAAGAAAATGAGGAAGATGGAGGAGAAGATGACAAATAAGAAGGTGGAGGCAGAGGGACAAAAGGAAGGAAGGAAGGAAGGAAGGGAGGGAGGGAGGGAGTTAGTTGAGATCCCCTGTCTAGCTTCCCGGGACCCAGCTCACTTTCCTCCAACTAACTTGAAGCTGATCTCATGGAAAAATTGATGCCTCAAATCTGATCCATTCTGTGTGACAAGGACAGGGTGGGTGGCTTCTGTCTGCCATTTAAGGTAAAATTAACGCATATGCTTCTTCGGTATTTTCACAGTATAAGACTTCCAGCCAAATGTGAGTGTTTCCACACACTTCCTTCTCAAGAAGACAGATTTGCATACGCATTAAGGCCATTTTATCAGAACGCACACACAGAGGAATGACACATCTCATTGACAGCGCCCAGGTGATGGATAACTCCACACAAAACATACATTTGTGAGGAAAATAGGAGGAGGAGTAGAATTAGGGCTGGTGTGCGAGTGGCAGCGTGTTTTGTGTGAGGAACCACAGATCGCACTGCCTGACTCACTTCTCCGCACTGGCTCTGTGTGAGTTGTGAGTCAGGTGGCGACAGGTGCTCCCAGATCGGATTTTCCTGCGCTCCCCGTTGGGGCCACTGGGCACCTGCGTCTTTGGTGTTTCACGCCTGAGGCACAGTAAGCCCCACCTGCCCAGTGGCTCCCGCAGTCTGGTCCCTGATCATGGTTTTACCTCCTCCCCATCACCTACCCAGCTGCTCTGCACACACTTGTGTCCCAGAGTCCAGAATGCCCTCCCTGCAACCTGTCACATGGGGCGTCCGGAGGAGAAGTTCCTGGCAGCCCATGCACCTTAAGCTTGGGGACCCTTAACTCTCAGGGTCCATGAGTGCCGTGAGAGGTGGAGGTTGGGGTGGGAGGGGAGACCAGCTAGCAATCAGGAGGCATTTCAGGGAGCACCTAAACAGCCCTCAGAAGGCCCAAATCGCCAAGTCCCCAGTACTGTGATTTCTTTTCTCCTTCTCAGTAAATAGTCACTTTCATATGCATACATTTCTTACAGAGGGCCCCCCAAATTATGAAAACCTCAGGATCCACAAATTCTCAATCTGCCCTGTGCAGGCTCGTTTCTATCAACTCAATTCTCAGCACAAATTTTACCTTCTTGGAGGCCTTTTGTATTATTGCTGCCAAGCCTCAGTTACTATACTTTACCCTGGTTTATAGGACTTAATGACACTCAAAAATTGTCCCATTCATTTATTCATTCATGTCTTCCTTGTCTGTTCCATAGCTCGACTGTCCCTGAGCACAGGGCCCTGGTCTGGTCACTCATCCTCATGTCCCTACATCCACAGCCACTTATAGCAGGTGTGCTGTTCATGGCAGTTGATTGTCCTGTCTCCCCATGACTTTCTCTGCCCTCTGGAAATGTCATTTACTTCTCTGGAATTACAAGCGTCCTCATGGATGAAGGGGTTGGCGAAGTGTATGAAATTTTCTATCCATGCTTTTTGTGTCCTGGGAACTGTGCTAGGTTCAAGGTGCTCAGAGAACATGACAGGAGCAGTTCCTCCTTTCGGGGAGTGCAGTTTGTGGAAGACACAGACATTTTATGGAAAATCACCACACAATGGTTTAAATAGAGTTGTAACGGGTAACTGAAGGCTCACGGGAAGGGCAACAATCTACATCTAGCGTGCGCTCCCGGTGCTGTCAAGCTCAGTTCCGTCTTGGTATGTTGGAGAGTGGCATGCGCAGAGGGCATTGGGCCCTTCGCCCCCAACCCCACCCCCAGGACCTCAGCGTCTCTCAGCCTCTCTTCCTCAGAGCAGGCATGGGGAGAAGAAATTTCCTGCCACCCCCTCAGCTTCCCTCCCCACACCTATCTCCATGTTCAAGGGCCCCTGGAGCCCCCTCAGATAGCCGTGTTACCTCTTGAAGTGCCATCTTCTCTCACCTCCCAGCTGAGTGATTGCCTCCAGTGACTCTGGGGACTGGGTTTTCGAAGGAGAGCTGATGACCTATGGCCCCAGGTGGCCGATGTGGTCGACCGTACCAACTCAGATGGGGTCTTCCCATTCTAACCATCTGGGAAATACAAGTGAAAAGTTAAACATGGGTAAAACCCAAACCTTCCCTTTTTATTAAATGTCTATATAATACGTGTAGATAACAAATGTATATTTGTTTTTTTTAATTGAAGTATAGTTGATTTACAAGGTTGTGTTAGTTTCGGGTGTACAGCAAAGTGATTCAGTTAAACATATATATGTGTGTGTATGTATATAATCTTTTTCAGATTCTTAACTATAGGTTATTTACAAGATATTGAGTATAGTTCTATACAGTAGGTCCTTGTTGGTTGTCTATTTTGTGCATACTAGTGTGTATCTGTTAATTTCAAACTCCTAATTTATCACTCCCCCCATTTCCTTTTGGTAACCTTAAGTTTGTTTTTTATGTCAGTGAGTCTATTTCTGTTTTATAAATAAGTTCATTTGTATCATTTGTTTAGATTCCACATATAAGTGATATCATATGATATTTGTCTTTCTCTGTCTGATTCAATGTGTATTTGTTTTTTCATAAGGGCGGGGTGAACTGTATTGGCTGTCTTCCCTTTTGTGAATCTCTGGACCTGGCTTGCTTGGGAAACCTCATGCATAGATTCACCTCTTTGATTCCCTCAGGGCTACTAGTGACCTGAAGAGTGACAGCTGGGTCACGTGCTCATGAATGTGATGGCTGAAAGCTTATGTCCATGATGGACACTCAGCCAGTCTTCACTGGATGTTAAAATGCCGCTGCAGGCACACACATGTACTGTTCTTAGGTCTCCCTCTGTAGGAGTGAACAATGAAATTTGGGATGGGGAGCACCTTAGAAAATTGTATACAGTTGGCCAAACTGGCCTTAGATTTAATCACATTAATCTGCATTATTGATGCATATGATCAAAACTTGCTAACGCTTTTAGCTGTTTTTCACAATGCACATGCAGCCAGAGTCAGAGACATAGACCCAGGTACATATGGGTATTTTAAACTGTCCCCATCCTGTTCTTCCAGCCAGCACTCAGTTGAAGCATGCGACTAACAGGGGGGACCAGAGCCACCGCAGATCACCAAGGATAATTTGTGAGAGGGCAAAATAGCTTAGCGCAATTAACCCTATTGTCAGTGGTTAAGATTCCTGCAATGACAGGTGTATCAAAAGCGCAAGATACCAGATCTCTTTGTTGTTAAGTGCCCAACCTAGAACTCTATTATTTTGCTAAGAAATTGTAGAAAACTCAAAATTTTTCTATCAAGTGTCTCACTGGGTGCTGAGTCTATCTTGTTGCAATGTATTAATTTTATTTTTCCATTGGAGACTTTGATGATAGCTCACATCTGCACTCTCCCTAACCTGGTAGCTTCCCTACGTCTTTAGGAGAGAATTTGTAATTGTTGGAATATTCCTGGCCATCCTTCATTTGGAATTTATGTGGTAATTTCAGCAAAACCGAGACCTTGTGCAGCAGTTTTCATCTTTTTCAAGGCTGCCTCTATTTCTTGAGATGCTGGAGGGTTTCCAATTATTCCTTCTGGTCTCTTTGGATGTGAATCGTAACAGATCAGCTGAGAGTCGCAGTTCAACATTGTTAAGCTTATCAATATAAATATAATGTTAAACCCCTTTTAGATAATTGGAGCTATGTGTGAAAATGTGACCAATTTGTGCATAAATTGGTCCTACACTTCTTCCTGGCAAAGACAGAGAGAGAGGGAGAGAGAGAGACCAACCATATGTGAGGCTGGTTTGCTCCTTCTCAAGGACTTTTCTGCACCTTGAATCCTTGATCTGGTTTTGTGGCTGTTGACAGTTGGAAACCTGCAGAGGTTATGTAAAACCATAAGGTCCTTTGCCCCTTTGAACCAAATTCTTCCGTCCTAGAGGCTATAGAGTGAATATCAACAAGGCATTTACACATCACACCAACAGGGAAGATGCAGACAGTCTTGAGAATTAAACGTCTCTGCTTGGACCACTACCAAATTCAAACAACCAAATGGAGAGACTGACGCCCATGGAGAGGGAAAGAGAGGGTGCTGAGGGAAATCCTGGAACTGACTTCTCCTGCTTGGAAACCTTGCTGTTACTTCGGGATCCTGGAAAGCTCATACTCTCTTTGCTGCGTGAGTGTTCGTGTGTGTGTGTGTGTGTTCGTGTGTGTGTGTGTGTGTGTGTGTGTGTGTGTGTGTGTGTTGAGGGGTGGGCGGTGGGAACTAGTCCATTTCTCCAGTTGTGGGTCCTCCAGAGCTAGTTAGGAGGCATGGGATGATTATTATACAGCTGCCCGAAGCATTTTACAGCTTAAGGAGAGTGTTTAACAAAATCAATCCTCTCAACAATATTAAGCTAAGTATTATTATTCAAACTTTACAGGTAAAGAAATGGAGGTTCTCAGAAGATTAAGACCAAAAACAAAACAAAAACAGAAGTTTGAGGATACTCGGAGCAATGTTTGAAGTCCACTCCATGGTTTTTAAATTTTTAAGAAGGGTGTTTCTTTACCTGCAACAAAGCTGCAATGGGGGTGTAATTAAGGAAGAAGTAGCTGAGGCTCTTGTAGTCTGTGGGGTCATCTGGCAGGTTTCTGACAGGCCTGATGGTGGAGGTGACACCTTGTTTCCACCAGCTGACTGACTAAAGTGTTCCTGGGACTGGAGGCTTCCAGGTGGGGGCAGGGCTTTACCCCTCTGGGCCCCAGTAGTGTTCTGGGCCCATCTCAGGACCCAGAACAACAGACCCACCAGGTATTACAACGATCTGGGGGAAATATAGACCGAAGTCCAGGGTCAACTGGGCAGGTCCACTCTGCCATGGCCACTGGAGAGAGCTAAGCAGTGCCAGGAAGCAGACCTCTCCGCTCCAGCTCACCTAGAAAACACAGTGGCTACCTTCAAGCCCCAAAGGTTTGACCTCTGACTTTAGGGGTGCTCAGGGTGGAAGGATATATGATAGCTTCCTCCAAACAAAAAGGGACCCAGAGACACTTTGCCCTGGAAAGAACTGTTTTCTGGGAAAACCTAAGGTGACCATTTCAACTTGTGGTTACAATTCCAAATGGACCCCAGGATTTCATGGTCATTCGAATTTCTTCAATTCCTCATCTTTTCTCTTCAATCTGCAGGGAAGGGCATGTATAAAAGAGGTTTCTTGGACATCAAGCGTTCTGTTGAAGCAGGAAGATGAGTGAAGCAGACATGAATCAGAAAACATATGGATCCAATTTTGGTTTAAAAATTAATGGGAAAACACATTCTCATCAAACTCAAAACAATGAAAAATATTTCTTAAGCAGGCAAAAACTCCAAAATACAGCTGGGTTGCCCAACTCCGCACAGATTCCTTAACGCCCCTGGTCTCCTTCTTTGTTTCTCAAAAATAGCAAGATGAGCTGAAGGGTGTGTGGAATGAATGGGGGCAACAACAGTTAGGTGTTGGTCTCCAACGGGATGGACCACAAGGACAGGGTCCTGGAAAGACACTGGTGATGGTTGATGCTTTACCACCAGCCCCTCTGGTGCTGTGACCTGAAGGCAGGTCCTGGGATTGAAGAGGCGCCCGGAAGCTGAGAGTGACACTGACGCTGCTCATCCCGCAACAAAGAACCTCATAAAAAGGAAAAGTGGAAACAAACCAAAGAGAAGTTCATCTTCTGTCATCCATTCATCGGGTGGGAACCTCACCCTCGGGGAAGAACCGTATATCAGGCACAATTCCCAGTCGGTCCTTCCCCAGTACACTCCTCTGTATCCTTCCCACACTCCTCCAGCCACAGATCTGCAAAACCCTGGTCTCTGAGCTGCTTCCTGGGATGGCTTTTCCGAAATGAAGCTGTTCCCCTGTTCCCCGGTGCCAGGCCTGCTGAAGGATCAAGGATGAGGCAATCTGTTGATGGAAATGACAGGCTAGGGGAGGGGAAGGTCTGAGCTGTCAGCCTCAGGGTGTGTTCAGCCAGCCAGACCGGAGCCTCTAAATTGCCCACCGTCTCCTAGATTTTTCTGGTCGACAGTGTTCCTGGACTCCATCCTCCTCAAATCCCTGAACCACTTCCTCATCTTGCCCCTCCTTCTCAGCCGATGATCATGCCTCTTACTTTAAGGACAAAACAAAAGCCACCAGCTGAACTGCACCTGAACCTGTCACCACACCTGACACTCCACTCACATCAAACCCCATCCTTTTGTCTTTCCTCCGTGTCAGGAAAGAGAAGATCCCCTCCATCCAAGGTGATCCCTGCCACTGTGTGTGTGCTGTCTCCTGTCTCTCTGCCTCCTCAGGGGCCCGAGAATCTCCATTCTCTGCTCTCTCTCAGACGCCTCTCTTCCCCGCGGGGTGTTTTCTGCATGGTGTTGAAACGCTCCATCTTGGAGCCAGCCTGCCTGGCGTTGTGACCTTGAGGATGGCACCCAGCCTCCCTGTGCCCGGTGTCCCCATCTGCAAAATGGAGATAATACAAATTCCCATCTAATGTGCTTGTTCTAGAGATTGAAAGAGTTAGTCCATAGAAAACACTCATAATAGTGGCTGGCTCACCATAAGCATTAAATAAGTGTAGGTCACCCAGCTTCCTTTGTGCCAATATTTAAAAGTGCTCAAGTCTCTCATATTTAAGAAGGAATTCTTTCTCACCCTAACATCTGCCTCCAACTATTGTCCTCACCCTAGCTGTCAGATTTCTTGGGTGGGAGAGCTATGTACACCTGTGGTTTCTTCCTCCTAAATCCACGGCGTCCAACTCTCCCTGCTTCTCTGCACCAAAGCTGCTTACACCATGCACTTCCTGCCACTAGATCCAAAGAACATATTGCGACTCATGTCACCTGACCTCTATTCGCCCTTGGCCCTGGTGACCCATCTGCCCTCTTCTAATACGACTCCATCAGCCTTCACATTCCACCTCGGGGCAAGTCCTCTTTGCACCTCTTCCTCTGCCAGGTATGTAAATATGACATGTTTTTTAGGACCTTGACCTCACCATTTCCTACCTGCTGACCCCTGCTTGCCCTCTCCAGCCCAGTCCTCTCTCCTGACCCCACTGGGAAAGGACCCTCAGATGCCTCACCAGCAGCCAACTCTCCCCCTCCCCTTCATTCCCCAAGCTGTACCTTTATAGGAGTCCCTACATCCATAGGGTGTATCACTGGGCACCCTTAGTCCAAAGACCTCGAGGTCATTCTTAAGCCTTTCCTCTCCCTCACACTGATCCTATTTCCTAAATACCCATAAGATCCCTGGGCATGTCTCCAGCTCTAACTCAGACCACTATTATCCCTCCCCTGGATTCCTGCAATTGCCTATCAAGTGCTATTGCTCTGGCTTCCAGCCACTCCCCCTACACTCATCCTCCACATTCCAACAGGGAGCACTTTCCCCGTGTGCCTGTCACTGCCACCACCACTACCCCCATCCCCACCGAATGACCATGAATGGTTTCCCATTGCTCTGAGGATAAGAGTCAAACTCCCTAACCTGATTTCAAAGACTTTGACTTACTGGTGTCTGCTAAAACTGCCAGTGGGAATTCTCCATTTCTCCTTTTATACTCTATCCTCCAGCCACACAAAGTTTAGTGGGTATTTGTCATGTATATGTTGCCCAGCATCTGAATAGTTTACTTTGATTAAGGGAAATCTTTAATATGAATCTACACTCAAAAGGATGTAGATATTCCCTCTCTCTGCTCTTTGTCACCTTACATGAGATCGTGTGACTCAGATTAGCCAGACATATGCCCAGTGATGGTGACCCTTGTGACAATGTCCTAATGAACCTTTCCTATGGGATAAGCTTGACTAGGGTCTTAACGGTCCAGCTTCCTTTGGCTCCTGACTGATTCATCAGCCCTCCTGTCCTTTGATATGCTAATATTCTTCCAATTAACTCCTTTTCCTCTGAAATTATCCAGAGTTGGCTTCTAGTGTTAGTAATTAAGAACTCTGATGGTTACAAGGAGTTTCTTGCAGACCCTCAAACATACAAGGTACCTGAGGTGCCCTCTGTATGTGATTCACTTAGCTCACTCCTCCTAACCCTTCAGACCTGGATTTAAGGATCCCTTCTTTGTCAGAGCCTCACCCAACCTTCCTCACTTAGATCAGCTTAGGTACCCCCGTGGAATGTTTCTGGAGCACTGTTTTTTTCTATCATGGCATTCATGGCCCTTTCATGGGATAGCTTGCTAAGTTGTCTCCATCACTGGATGCAAGATAGTCAAGGACCTCATCAGTCTTGCTTACTCTTGCTTTCCCAAGGACCCAGCATAGCATTTGTCACCTAGCAGTTCTCACTAAATGTTTGCTGAGTAAGTGGATGGATTGCAGCCTCATTCCAGTGTCTGAAGTGGTGTTCTCTGAATCTTTCTTTGAACTAGATCCTTGGTGTCTAGTGTGAATGGCTTGCCTAACTCATCTCCAGGCTCCACCTCCTAGACCTCTCGACCCAGTCTCTTTGGTAGACACCCCCGACGATGGCCACACCCACAGGCCTGGATTCTCTCCTGGGAGGAACAGATCTGTGATGTGTCATTTTGCGGACTTGTGCATGGAATGCCACCGGAGCGCTTGACCAAGAACCAGCTAGAGTGCAACACCCTGCCAGAGACACTGGAAGGATTGAGAAAGCTGGAAAGGAACAACAATGAGAAGGTGTCAGTCTCCCTCACTAGAATGTCAGTTCTATGTGAACAGAGTCCTTTTTTTTTTTTTAATTTTTATTTTATGTTGGAGTATAATTGATTTACAATGTTATGTTAGTTTCAGGTGTACAGCTAAGTGATTCAGTTATACATACACATATATCCATTCTTTTTCAGATTCTCTTCCCATATAGGTTATTACAGAATATTGAGTAGCATTCCCTGTGCTATACAGTAGGTCCTTATTGATTATCTATTTTATTTATAGTAGTGTGTGTGTTAATCCCAAACTCCTAATTTATCCCTCCCCACCACGTTTCCCCTTTGGTAACCATAAGTTCGTTTTTGAAGTCTGTGAGTCTGTTTCTGTTTTGTAAATAAGTTCATTTGTATCATTTTTTTAAGATTCCACATATAAGTGATATCATGTGATATTTGTCTTTCTCTGTCTGACAGAGTCTTCTTTTTTTTTTTTTTTCCCTGTGCTATCTCCAGGCCTAGAGCAGTTCTTAGCATATGGTGAGTACTCAGTATACATTGATTGATTGATTGATTGAATGTGTATTACTTACAATAAAGCAACATACAATACATGCAAGCATCTTCTTGATAATTCAAAGATAGGACATTCAGAAAGTATTTCGGAGAGTAAAGCATGTAAATGGCAAGGTGTTGCCCAGCACCTTTTATCACTGGCTGAAGATGGGCAAAGGGCAAATGTCATGACTTTATTTAGATCACACCAGGAATATTTAACATACGGACTTTCACCATGTCACTTAAGCACTTGGTCTTCTAATTCCCTCTTCCTCCCAATATCCTGATTAATTGCTTGTGAATTCTCCTGATTTGGGGTTTATGTTTCAGAGACATACACCCCAGGGGAAGGGACTGTCCTCATCCACCTCTATCCATGGTTCTTTTCCACAAAAACACCTATTCCCTCTGGTCCATTCTTGTTTCATTGCCCTCCTTGCTGCTCTACCCAGCTCCTACTGCAAGGCTTCCTTCATCTGACTTCCTCTGAGAAATCTCTCTGGATCCCTTAACCCATCTTCTCCTGCCCATCTCTGAACACCTCCAGGACCTGATTTCATCTGGACTACTACTCTGGTTGTGTCATTTATAAGTTGTCTGACAAAGACAAAACGAAGTCAGAGACAAAACTAACTGTCTGTTGATTTATAACCATACAGCAAGGGAACCCATCTGGTCACTTTCCTGGACAGGCGTTCAAGGGCATTAGAAAGGAGAATACACTTTGTAAAGTAAAAGGGGGAGCTATTGAGACAGTCTCTGATTGGCAAAGGCTTATCAAGGTGGGGTTTTGGAAGCTGCAGAGACTTTCTAAAAGGTCTTGAAGTATGTTTGGCAATCCTTGGTTGGCTTCAGTTTGGGAGAGGAAGAATTGTTCAGGGCTGGGGTGGAGGATTTTCTGTGCTGGGCCATTTCCTGGAAGCAGTGGGGGCAGGGCTGCTGGCTGCCATGGCCGGCCGTCTCTCAAGTCTGAGTGCAGCTTATGGGCTGCCATGAGGCAGAAATCATGTCTCACACGTTCCTTATATGTGCTTCACTTCTTGGCATACAGCCAGCACTCAGCCCTACTTCCAGATTTAACATGAAGACTTGTTGAATTGCCTTTGGGGGAGAAAAGGTACTGTATGACATACTCACCTAGTATATTCATGTGTCTCTGTGTGTAAATTCCCATATCGGAAAAATGTGAAGATTGATTTGAGGAAGGGGCATGAATGGCTATGTATTGTACCTCACTGCTTTCAATACCCCCGTCAAAGAAATCCATTTTTGAATATGTGGGTCCTCAAAGTCTAGCTGGTTTTGAGGTGTCTGGACAACTATTGAGGCATTGGCAAAGCAGCAGTTAGGAGACAGGTGTGTCCTCTACAGAGGACCGTCCTGGCTCTACCCTCCCCAAGGTACAACTGGGCTGAATTGGCTCTGTTTCTTTTGAGCCATCCAATGTCCATCAGGGTAGAGGTGCTCTGACAGACGTGGGAGTTGCCCTCCAGTTTTGGGTAACCAGATATAATGCAGAGAAGGGGCATGTGCCATAGGGCTGGCTGTGTGAATGAAGATGGAAAGTTCACATTGACATTATGGAGCCTAGTGTGTTACTGCTCCATTGGAAACACAAGCGCGAAACACAATTCTGCGGCTAAAATCCACAGAGCATAAGACAACTTTTGGAAAAGTAAGTGCTCAATAAATATTTGTTAACTGAAGGATTGAACAAATGCATGTTCTTAAAAGTGAGTGCCAGATCACTGCCTCCCAGCAGCTCTGGACCCACCACACTGATGCCATTATGCATTTTGACCACACATTGGGTATGGGACGTGATGATAGCAGAGGGGTGACCAGTGGGGAATGGCATCTGGTGGGGAGGGGTATTTCCTAGACTTAGGTCAAGTGACACGGCTTAGTGAGAATGAGGAACTGGGGTGTTGGGAGACAAGGCAACATGTAACATAGCTAAACTGTTCCGTCCTTGAATGATCAGGTACTTGCGGGGGTGGTGGGGAGGAGAGCACCCTTAAGGAGGATGGCACTGAACTTGGCTGTCTCTGCAAAGAGAAACTGCATCCAGTACAAAATCTCTCCAATTGCTGGCTATGACTTTGCATCTCTTGTTGAATTTTTTTTTCTCCTCAAAATTAAATGACAGAGTCATTGTGCACTTGGAGCTTCCATGGTATAAATGCAGTGGTCGGTCTTTTGATAAATAGACTTTGAAATGCTCTACATATGCCTACAACGAGCTTTTATCCATTTGGCTAATTTTATTCTTTGTAAGGCACAAAAGACAGGGGAAAATGGCCCTGTGATTAGATCTGGCTTTGAGACTAGGAGAGGGAAGTGGAATTTGAGCTGCCCAACAAAGCACGAGCAAAGCATCCTTTGTACAAAAGGTAGAATCAGAGCATCAGGGGCTGGGAGGGACGTTGGAGCCCCTCTGGTTCTGCGACTCTCAACATTAACCCTCCAGACTGGGGCTCAGAGTCGTCTGGGGAAGCTTGGCATCATGCACATGCCTGCTGGGCCAGATTTATCAGAATCTCTGGACAAACAGCCTGGCCGTTTGTATTTTGAAAAGTGCTCCCTGGGCTGGAGGTGGGTGGAGGGCAATAGAATAAAGCAAGCTTGCTCTCACAATACCAGATTCAAGCACAGGCTCCACCACTGCTTTGTGTCTCTGTTGCTTTTCTTACAAAAAGGTGGGAAAATAGCATCTATCTCACAGGGTCGTTGTCACCAGTATGTGTGACCAGCCCTGGGGTGTTTTCAGAGCAGAGTCTAGCAGTAGTGTCCACCATGATGAAGACCACGGCGAGGACGAAGGCTAAGTCGGCAAACCACTGACCCAACCCAGCTGCCCTCGCAGCCCAGAAGGGCCTTCCTCAGTGTCCCTAAGGGTGTCACCCTTTCCTTTCCTCCTCTGAACAGCCTGGCTATTGGAGGGTGTGTCCTGATCTGATCTCACGTAGCTCTGCCTCTGGACACTGTTGCCAGCTGACCCTGGTCCTCGTCCTTATGTTATCTGTGGTCCAGGTCCTGGGCAGTGCTGGATTGGGCTCACTAAACCCTGAGAGCAGGAGTTCAGGCTGAAGGTCCTCCGGGGCCACTGTGGAGGGCTGTTGTCACAGGGAAGTTCGGTCATACCTCGGTGCAGAACTTTTCCACAGTTCTCTGATGTTAACCTGCAAGGGTGTCTCCCTACCCCGGTGTCTTATTCAACGTTCCCCACCACCTCCTGGAAACCCCCTCAGCCAAGCCATGCCCGTTGGATGAATGTGAATGAATACCTTCTCTGGGAGGGAGACACACACCTTCTCGGCTGCAGCTCTTGACGAGCAGTGCACACATTTGCTGAGGAATCAGGTGATTTCATCAGATGAACCATTCCAGCATTTAACCAAATGTTAAATTTCTCAGGCCAATTCAACCAGCAGTTAAAGTATCCTTCCTGAGTGCAAGACTCAAAGCTAGGTGCAAAGAGGGAGGCCACGGTGACATGGCCCAGAGATGGGGTAAAGCAGGTATGCCTGTGGTGACAGTGTTGGGGAAAGGGCTGAAGGTGACGTTCTTGCATGGACTGGGTATAAATTGATGAGATTTAATTCAGGCCAACTTCATAGCCATGTCACCTGTGCAGTCTTACCTGGGCCCCGTGCTCACTAGCTCCCCACACTTGGTTTATTGTCTTGCTGTCACCATCTTAAGATTCTTAATAATCTTTGTACAAAGGGTTCTGCATTTTCATTTTGTACTGGGCTCTGCAAATGAGGTAGCTGGTCCTGGATTGAATTGTAAATGTACATGACCTACTGACACCAACACTGTCCTGACCCTCTTCCTCCTCCCACAATGGTCAAAACCACCGGCCTCCCTGGCTCTAGGGACAAGTGAACAAGGAAACCTGAGCACCTCCACCACCACGGACCCTGCCCCTTGTTGTCAAAAGATATGCCATTTTGCTGCATTTGCCCCAAAGTTGCACAAGAAGAGCCCCGCCCTCTTATGTTGTGTGTGTGCGCACACACACACACACACACACACACACTCATCCAGAAGTTCATAACTTGGCCAAGAGAAGAGACTCTGCCTTTTCTGTGTCCTCAGCTACCCTGAGAGGTTCAGGAAGATTTGTCAGCTAAACAAGGATGAGGATGAGTCATCTGTTTGCCCCAAGCCCCGCCCCCTGAAGTCGAGTGCAGCCTGGATGCTGAGACACAACATCGAGGAACATGTCATGATTCTGATGGCTGTTCATCTTGAATTTTCACACTGATCTTCTCTTTACTCTTAGGCTGCAGACCAGGCCATTTTACGGAGGAGAACACTGAGGGTCTGAAAACAAGTGGTTGTTTGCTTTCCCCAGTGCTCTGCTCAACTGAAGCTTGAGGAGAAGGAATGAAAATCCCACACACAACCTGTCGTGACTGTCACTTCCATGCCCTTCTCAGGTAGAGCCCGTGCTAGCAGCCACCTTTGGAAGGAATCTCCCCCTGACTTTAAGTAGAAGTCTGTACACTGTGAGGTGGTGGGGAGGGCTGCTGGGAGAGACTGGAAGGGGATAGCTCCCTGCCAGGAATCTCCACTGGACCATGAAGGAGAAAGGGATTCTGAAAATATCCTCAAGCCTGGATGGCTGCGCTCGGCACCCTTCCCTCCTGCAGCAGCTCCTTCCTGCCAAGCATACTCTCTGAGGTCCTTAGGTTGTTAGCAGACAAAACCAGCCACCTCTGGGGACCAGAGGAGGTGCACAGAGAGTCACAGAATTCCATTGCTGTAGAGCTCTGAGGGGATGCTGGAGGAAACAGTCTGGGTCACCTCTCTCATTGCGCAGGTGAGCAGGCTACAGCCTAGGGAGGAGGAGGGATGGGCTTCCACAGACCCCTTGGAAAGACCTCTTGGAAACTCTCCCACCCATCAACTCTCCATGACCTGAGGGCTCTGCTGGGTGGTTGAGGCCTGGCTTTTAACCCAGGACCCAGTGGTTTGGACCAGAGACACATGCTTAACCCCAGTGGGCCTGCCTCCGTCTTTTTCCTGAGTTTGTATGTAACCTGGATCTGAGGTTCTGGTTGACTGGTGGTGTCTCCGGAGTGCTGAGAACATCTAGATGGTGGCCCAACCTTCCTCCACCACATGGGTACGGAAGGGGACAAAGCCTGTTAGCGGAGGGAACAGAAGGAAGCTGAAAGGCGACCCGTCAGCCCTAGAGAGGCGGAGAATGCGCTCGCCCTGCTGGTCCCTTCTGCTTCTAAGGGTCTCCTCCTGCAGAATGATGCCCACCTGGGATCATTCTCCAGGCTGCCTGTGTGCAGTGTGCATGGCACAGCCCTGGGGGCCCAAGGGTGATGACCACAGAGAGTCACTTCCTCTGGGCTTTTTCCACCTAATCTGACAGCTCTTCTGTTTTGTATTGTTCTGACCCATGTGCCCAACGTATACCCTTCCTTCAATTTCCACAACAAATTACTTAGACATTCTGTGCACTGAATTTCCTGAAATTATTTTGGTGACTTAATACGAATACACGGACAAACAGAGGACAAATTCTGTATTAACACCCTTGTCCCTGAAAGCGATCTGGTCGCTTCACTGAATACAGCACCAGCACCAGCTTCATCTGCCAGCTGTCACTCTCCTCTCACTCCCAAGTGTCTGATCATTTAAGGGCAACGGCTGAGCTCTCTTCCATGCTGTCTCATCTCCCAACACCTCAACTCCTCGGAGTCTCACTTTCCCCACGGAGTTTCATGGAAGAACTTCAAATCCAATGTCAGTGGCCTTTTGGAGAGGAATCTATCAGGTGGGGGGAGACTCAGGCTATTTTTACCCCAGCATCCCTGGATGTGATCCATTCAGACCTGGAGTTCAGGCATCCTGTCCCTGAAGGCTACTTCGAGGTGACCCCTGTAAGAAGCCCAGCACCCCACCATGACAGATCCGGTGTCTGGCACCCAAGTAAGTACATATTTTTGTCACTCTTCAAATGCATTTTTTTTAATGCTTGATTGAGATATTCCATAAAATTTAACCATTTAAAATGTACAGTTTCATAAGTTTTTGTACAGGTTTACAGTAACGCAATGGCCACAGAATCAAGACTTTGAAAATTTCCATCACCCCCAAATCCTCTTTGTAGTCAATATCACCTTCACCCCAAGCCCTGCACAGCCATTGGTCTGCTTTCTATTGCTATAGAGTTTCAAATAAATAAAATCAGATAGAATGTGTCTTCTGTCTGACTTTCACGTAGCATAATGTTTTTGGGTTCATCCATGTGGTAGCAAGTATCAGTACTTCTTTTTTTATTCATTGCTAAGTACTACCCCATTGTATGGATATACCATGATTTGTTTATCCACTTGCAAGTTGGTGGATATTTGGGTTATTTCCAGCTTTAGGCTATTATAAATAAAACTACTAAGAATGCTTGTGTACACGTCTTTGCCTGGGCCTACGTTTTCATTTCTCTTGGGAAATAAATACCTAGGAGTGGAATTTCTGGGTCATAAGGTACATGCGTGTTTAATTTTATAAGAAACTGCAAAGTTGTTTTCCAAGTGGCTGAACCACTACCACTTTGCTTTCTCACCTTCACTATGTGAGACCTGTAGTTTTCCCAAGTCTTTACTAACACTTGATATTGTCAGTTTTTGTATGTTAGTTATTTTAATGAGTGTACATCTCTTTTTTAATTTACACTTCCTGAATGACCAATGATATTGAACATCTTTTCATACACTTATTTGCCTTCCTTGAATTCTCTTTGCTGAAGTGTTTGTTGAAATCTTTTGATCATCTGTGAGTCAGGTTTCATTTTTTTTGATTATTGAGTTATAATAATTATTTATATATTCTTGCCTTTTTATTTTATTAATTTTTTTCCAATGACAAAGTTTTTAATTTTGATGAAATCCAGTTTGTCTTTTTTTTTCTTTTATGGTTTATGCCTTTTGTGTCCTATCTAAGAAATCTTTGCCTAGCCCAAGGACACAATTTTTTTTCCAGAAGTTTTTGGTTTTGGGTCTTACATTAGGTGATCCATTTTTTTTCTTTTCCCTCTTTTTTTTAAATTTAATTTTTATTTTATATTGGAGAGTAGTTTATTTACAATGTTGTGTTAGTTTCAGGTGTACAGCAAAGTAATTCAGTTACGCAAGCATATACATATATCTATTCTTTTTCAGATTCTTTCCCCATATAGGTTACTACAGTGTACTGAGTAGAGTTCCCTGTGCTATACAGTTGGTCCTTGTTGGTTATCTATTTTACATATAGTAGTGTGTATATGTTAATCCCAAACTCCTAATTTATCCCTCCTCCTCCCACATTTCCCATTTGGTAACCATAAGTTCATTTTTGAAGTCTGTGAGTCTGTTTCTGTTTTGTAAATAAGTTCATTTATATCATTTTTTTAAGATTCCACATATATGTGATATCATATGATATTTGTCTTTCTCTGTCTCACTTACTTCACTTAGCACTATAATCTCTAGGTCCATACGTGTTGCTACAAATGGCATTATTTCATTCTTTTTTATGGCTGAGTAATATTCCATTGTGTATATGTACCACATCTTCTGTATCCATTCCTCTGTCGATGGACATTTAGCTTGCTTCCATGTCCTGGTATTGTAAATAGTGCTGCAATGAACACTGGGGTGCAAGTATCTTTTCGAGGGGATCCATTTTGAATTGCTTTTTGTGTATGGAGGAACGGGTCAAGGTTCATTTTCCTTCCATAGCTATCCAGTTCTTCCAGCACTATTTATTGAAAAGACTATTGTTCCCTCCACTGAATTACCCTGACACCAGTGCCCTGGCAGGTGAACCTTGGTAGCTGTTGCAGTCATCACAAAGGACCCCCTTTCCCAGGTAAATGGGCACCTGGAGAGGAAAAATTAGACTTTCCTTCTGAGATGGAGGCAGAGTGTCTGTGACTTGGGCCTCGGGTTGCAGATGGTCAGGAATGCCTTTGCTAAGAACAATACTTTCATGGTTTGTACCATCTCGTAATAGGGTATAAATGCCTGCCTCCCTCCCATCTTCCTTTCCTTCTCCTATCTTCCTTTCCTTCTCCTATCTTCCTTCTGATTAGAAAGAACAATAATAACTTGCAGGAGACCAAGTAGGACCACTGAGAATCTTCAAATATCAAAGCTAGAAGGAACCAAAAATATAATGAAGCACAAACCCCTTGCTTGTAAAATCAGGGAAGAGAGGCCCAGAAAGGTTAAGCAGCTTGCCCGATGTCATGGCACAAGGAAATGGCAGATGGGACCAGATCCCAGGTTTCCCAATTGGCTCTGGTGTCTGATGCTCATTTTTCACCCCACAGCCTCCCTTCTAAGGACTTCTCTGACCACCAGTGGCTCACCCTTTCTTGGAACTTTACAAAACCATCTGGAGGAGGAGTGTTCTCAAGCAGAGTTTGACGCAGACCTGACTGTGGAAGGCAAAGAGTCAGGAGGCTTGAGTTAATGGCATCAACCCCCTTCCACAGTGGTCATCTGAAACTGCTCAGTTGCCTGCTAATTGTTCCCACACTGTCACAGATTTCAGACCGTGGGGGGCTTCCCATCATCCAGACTTCTACCAGACTCTTGCTCCTTCGTCTGTGGCTGGTGAATGGCCACCATCAGTTGTAGACAGAGTGTGTAGCCGGTATGGATGTATCACAGTGGAAATCAACACTGTCCCCACCACATGGCTTCAGGGTCTTGGTTGGAAGAGCGAGTGCCAACCTCGGCTTCTGGAGCCACCCAGGCTGACAGCAGCACCCTAGGGGAGTGAGTTGTCGAAGAACATCAGCCCTGGCAGTGACATCACAGGCCATCGTGTCTAACTCCATCCTTTGCCGATGGGGAAACTGAGTCCTGGAGGGGACGTGACGTGTTCCTAACATCACACAACAAAGTTGCACCGTGAACTTTAAAGTATAGAAATTCAACTCTATTCATCATTAATTCTTTCCTTTTGTTTGATGAGACTTAAAATAAAAATTATATTTTTATTTCTACTTTTTATTATATACTTTTCAACTGTGTTGGCATTGACACATAGAAGTTACTGAATAATGTTATCTTCAGAAATCCACATATACTGTGATTTACGGCTGATTTATAGTCTATGTAGCCAAATTAACCCTTGAAATGAGATTTTCAACTTATCCAGTGCCTCAGAACCTAACGCTCTGTGAACGAGGTGACTCTGTGTAGCTGTTTAATCTTGAGGGAGGGAGGGAGGTCCTGACTCCTAATTAAGCACTCTTTCCCCAGCACCAAGCTGCCTTTATCTTCTAGGGAAGTGTCCAATTTTTGTCTGTTTGCCCCTCCCCAAGACAAAAAGGAAAAAGGGAGAGGGGGCGCAGGATGGTGGATTTTCCCAGGAAGTTTGCAGATGGGGGGGAAATGTAAGTAGCAAACATCTGCGAAGTTTCTAATGGACGCAACAATAAGGCTTTAATCTGCAAAGCACCTCCCACCCCAACTCCCAGCCCACCACAGCTACAGCGCGGCTTCCAGGGCTGAGAGCAGCCCGTGCCATATCCCTTTAATGCTGGGTCTTCCTCTGGGTTCTTCGTCTCTCTGGGAAGTGACTGTGTACAGGGAGAGTGTAATTGGCAGGCTGTGACACTCCTGTCTGCAAGTGTCTCTCTAAGTGCAGCGCATTTCAGCCTTTATCTGGTGATGGCTGCTACCTGAGAAAGGCCCTGGGCCATCTCAAAGGGCTTGTAGCAGCTAATTGTGCCTGTTAGGACCAGCAATTAGCTGGGAACTGTGGACTTGGAAGCTCCAACACCCACCAGCTTTCAGCTCGTTTCTCTCCCTTTCACTTAACTAGCCGAGCCTCATAGAGGCAGTGAAGGACAGGTGGGGGAGATGCAGTGAGGACAAGGGGGCGGGGGCTAGCCGGGTCTTCATCACCGATGCCCCCTCTGAGTCCCACACTCCGCCCCCGCCCAAGAGAACCAGTGAGGAGAAGCAGGCACCAGGTGCTGATCTCATGCCATAAATACTCCCTGTTTATTGCAGGACCGAGGCTGGAGGCTTATTAATCGGTCTTGGGAGTCATGCTGCCCCTGTTTGTACAGTTTAAGCGTGAGTTGGAAGATGACAATAAAAAACTAATTAGGCGCAGGTCATAAAGGAGATCACACATGCATGTTGTCTGCTGGTTACTATGGGCACACGATGGTTTTGGTGGAAACGTGAGGCAGAACAACTGAAAATTAAGACAATAAATCAGTTTCATTGAATAAAAGCCATGCATTTACCCATTAATTAAGGATAATGGTATCCTATAAGCTTTTGTGTACCATAGGTAATTTGTTATACCTTACCATAATAATATACATTGAAGATTAAAAATTTGGTGTACTTTACAGGTATTTGATTAACCCACTCAGAAAGAACTAAAGATGTGAGTCCAATCCTGCATTCAGGTCCCCATGATCGTTTTGGTCCAGTGACTCAGGCCTAATTATTGGGTGTTCCTCCCTGCCAGCCGAGTGAATCTCCATCCCAGGAACAGGGATACAGTGTGGTGTAGTGAATTTGTGTTTTGTTTTTTTTTTTAGCTGCCCACCATACTATCCCCTTCTTTGCGAAACAGCATCCTGATTTTGGGGGAGGGGAATTGCCATTCGTTCCCATGTTGTTTGCTGTCTTGTTGGGGCTGTCAATCAAGGTGCCAAGGCGGGCATGCAATCAGGGATCAGCCAAGGACATTCACTGTCCCAGATTGTGGACTCAGTGAGCAGAGAAATGGAAGAACAAAGACAGGACTGCCAATGGGATTCTGCCTTGGAGACCTCAGTCACCTTTGGTGGTGAGCAGAATAACGGGCCTCCAAAGGCGTTCACACCCTAATCTCCGGGACCTAAGACTATATTATTTTACGTGGCAAAGGGACTTTGCAGTTGTGATTAAAGGTACAGACTTTGAGAAGGAAAAGTAGCTTGGATTGTCCGGGGGTGGCTGGTGTAATCACATGAGTCCTTAAAAGAGCAGCATCTTTCCTAGCTGGGTCAGAAAAAGAGACGACAATAAAAGAGGTGTCAGACCTGGGACATGAGAAGGACTCAGCCATCACTCCTGACCATTCCTGAAGCTGGAAGAAGGCGCCCAGAGCCAAGGAATGTGGGTGACACTAGAAGCTGGAGAAAGCAATAAAGCATATTGTCTGTCCCCTAGAGCCTCCAGAAAGGAATGTAGTCCTCCAGATATTTTAGCCTGGTAAAATCTCTGTCAGATCTATGGAACTGTAAAATCATACATTTGTTTTGTTTAAGCCACTGAATTTATTTGTTACAGCAGCAATAGAAAACTCATACGTCCCTTGAGCCAATGTCCTCAGTCTTAATCAACATGTTTCTGCTGCTTGTAACCAGCCCTAAGGGAACTGGAAAGAGCAACTGTGCCTTCTAAGGCCTCAAGCAAATATAGATGGGCCATATGCATAAGCTACTGGCTAGGGACAGCATTTCCTGATAAAGTAATTGAAACTTGAATAATGTAAGCATCCTGCCCAATGGTCCCACAGCCTAGCAGTGATAGAGAACTCTGGGATTCCAGCTCCAGGTTCGGTACTTGTCCTGTGACCAGGGCTGCTGTGCACCCTATGGCATTACAGAATTCAGTGTGTCCTCCATGATCTATCATCCAGAAATTTTTAATTGGAGCATTTCATTCATTTGCAATTTAATGTAATCATGTCATATTTGGATTTAAATCTACCATCTCACTAGGTGCTTTTGATTAGTCTTACCGACTCTATGCTCCTTTTCTTGTCTTTGGGTTGACTATTTTATTACTCCTTTCAGTGTTTACTCTATTACTTTGGGAGTTATATACTCATTTACTATTCTTTTTTAGTTAACCTATTGAAGTGGTTTTCAACTAGAGAGATTCCTCCCACCATAAGGGAAGTTTGGCAATGTCTGGAGACAAGTTTGGATGTCACAATTATGGCAGCAGAGTTTGGGGAGGGTGTTGTGTATTATCCAGGATTCTCTAGACAAACAGAACTAATAGGAGATATATAGCTATAGATATATATAGAACCCTACATCTATTTATCTATCTATAGAACCATAGGTATAGATAGATATGTCTCCAGGTATACCTTAGAGAGATTGCAGGCTTGGTTTCAGACCACTGCAATAAAATGAGTCAAACAAATTTTTTTGGTTTCTCAGTGCAAGCTATGTTTACACTATACTGTACTATATTAAGTGTGCAATTGCATTATGTCTAGAAAAGCAATTTACATACCTAACTGAAAATTACTTTATTGCTAATAAGTGCTAACCATCATCTGACAACACAGGGTTGCCACAAACCTTCAATTTGTAAAACAGGCAATATCTCTGAAGAACAATAAAGTGAAACACAATAAAACGAGGTGTGCCTATATATATGTATGGAAATTTATGATAAGACATTGGCTCATGCAATTATGGAGGCTAAGAAGTCCACCATCTGCTGTCTGCAAGCTAGAGACCTAGGAATGCTGGTGTTATAGTTTGAAGGCCTGAGAACCAGGAGTGCCAAGGGTGGGGGGAGATGAACACCCCAGCTCCATCAGAGAGTGAATCCTCCCTTCTTCCACATTTGTGTTCTATTCAGGTCCTCAACAGATTGTTTGATGCCCACCAACCCTGGAGACAGCAATCCACTCTGCTCCGTCTACCAATTCAAATGCAAATCTCTTCTGGAAACACCCTCACAGACACACCCAGAAATGATGTTCCACCAGATATCTGGGAATCCCATAATCCAGCCAAGTTGACACATAAAATTACCTCTCACAGATTGCTAATGGTGGCTAGTTAGTAGGGGCCAGAATTGCTGCTAAACAATCTACAGTATGCAGAAAAGTCTCCCACAGCTAAGAACATATGGCCCCACATATCATAGGCCAAGGCTGAGAAACCCTGCCCTGGAGATGACAACTTTCATCCCTGCCTTATCAAAATCTAATATCAGTTTGGTAATTTTACATGCTTTCTAGAAAATGCAATAGAATACTTTACTTCCTTTGCCCAGTTTCAACTCATGTGCTATTGGTGTTAGGCATTCTCTCTATATTTTAAATGCCACAAAATATCTTTGTAATTGTTTGATACAGCCAGTTCTTCATTTAGATTTGCCCAGAGTTCTTCATTCCTCCTGCATCTCTGACCTTCCATCTGGAATCCTTTTCCTTCTACCTAAACAACTCCCTTTTCTATTTCTTATAATGCAGATCTGCTAGTGAGTTCTCCGAGCTTTTGTTTGTCTGAAAATGTCTTTATTGCACTTTGTTTTCGTTTTTCTGATATTAGTATATTTATCAGTGTCTACAAGGAGAAAACCCTGCCCCCCAAGAATAAAAGCAAGCATTCTTCTACCACAACCACAGCACCATTATCACACGTAAGAGATTAGCAATGATTTAATGATATATAAAATCGAGTTAATATTCAAATTTCCATAGTTGCCCCCAAGAGGGTTGGATCCTTTTATAAGGATTCACCTGGTTGTTACATCTCTTTAGTGTTTTTCAGTCTAGAATTCTGTCCATTAATTTTTAAAATTATTGTTATTACTTTTGGTCTTTCATTACAGTGTCATTTTAGAAGAGTCAGGCCAGATGTCTGATAGAACATCTCACATGCTGGGTTTTTTTGATTATTTCCTCATGATTTGATTTAGGTTCAATATTTTGGCAAGAATTTTACATGGGAGACACATGTACTTATTGCCACATGTCAGGAGGCACATAGAGTCAGGCTGTCCTACTAGTGATGGTCACTTAATTAAGGTGGTGACTTCCAGGTCTCTTTAGTGTAAAGATTTTTCTTTGGTGCTAAGTAGGCTATAAAAAGCAAATATTTATTCCCCTTTGTAATCAGTAAGATATCTTCCTCATTGAGACTGTGACATATCATCACCCTTAGCAACCTTCACCCAGGCACTTATCATCCATTAATGACTCTCAGCTATTGCACTGGGGATTGCAAATGGATTTTATAATCCCTCTGTATTGGATCAACTACTTTTCAAAGGATCCCTGGTTTCCTTGAGTGGGGAAATGTACTTAGAAACCAAGATCTGGGCTGTAGGTGCGCTCCTCACTAACTGGTTGCTATTGCTTCTAACTCTTTTTAGGCGAAACAATTAGGAAATATATTTTTTCTCAAACCTCTGAGTTCATACTGATAAGCTCCAGTTCCATAGAAAATTGATTTCATATTTACATTTCCCTCCTCCCACAAAGAGAACCCAAGTTTGCAAAAACATATTTGCACATTTTCCTTATTCTATAATGGACAAAATTCTTTCAGATTATACACTAATACCAACACCACCTACAGACCTCCTAAGTAAAGGTTGATATTCCTTTGGGAAATTTTTTTAACTTTAGACTACATCTCTGTAGGAATGTGTGATTAGAGTACTGTGTTCAAAAGTTGCTTAACGTTTTTCTCTTCATGGTTATGTTTTCAATATTATCAACTGAAAGTACAGTTTGAATAATTTGTTTCTGTATCAAATTTTCACATTTGAGTTTATCCTTTTGATATTATTTTGCATACATAAAATATTTACAAAGTTCAAAGCTATTGTTCAAAATTCAAAACTATGATTCAAAATTCAAATCTATGTAAAAAGATATTCTCAGGGAATTCTCACTCACATAAATATTATCCCATCCCACTCCTACTCATCTTCAGAGGAAAAACTTTTCATTGGTTTCTGGTGTATCATACTGTGTTTCTTTCTGCAAAACTAAGTATATATGTATGTATGCATATACATACATTTTATTATATGTATTTATATATTATAACATATACATGTTATTTCACAATCTTCTTAAAATAAAAGGTAGCATATTCTCTATATATCTTGTTCTTTGCAATTGATAAAACATTCAGAAAAATATCACAATAGTAGCTTATAGAAACAGGCTTCATTGTTTCTTAGAGCGAAATATTATTCTACTGTGTGAATATACCAAGGTTTATTCAGATAGTCTTCTATGGATGTACAGTCAAGTTGATATTACTTTCTATTACGTTGGGATAAATTCCTAATAGTGGGGCTGCATTGCTCTTAAAAACAAATTGTGGGCATTTTTTCCTACCTTTAACCTGTATATTTTTCCACGTCAATGCTAAAAAACTTTGTTCAGATTCTGGGGGAAAAGTATTGGTATATTATTGTGATCCTTATACATTTATATATTAATTTGGTTAGATGACATCCTTATGATGCTAATTTTTTTTTTTTTTTTTTTTTTTTGGCCAAGAAGAGAGAATGCATTTCCATTTGTTCAGGCTTACTTTTGAGTCTTTCAGAGTGTTTCTAAGTTTTCTTCATGTAGGTTTTGCACATTTATTATTGCATTTATTTATAAGAATGTATCTTTTTGTTGTTATTTTAAGTGGGCTTTTATCCTTAATTACATCATCTAACTGGTTATTTGTATATTTAAAGGCTAATTTTATGTTAATTTTAGATCCTTTTACCTTACTGAATTCTGTGTATTTGTGTGGCTCTCTGTGTGTATATTGCTCTTGGTACTGACTTACTCGGGTTTCCAGGTGCATTGTCGTATCATATACACATAGAGGAAGTTTTACTTTTTTTCCAGTCCTCATGCTTCTTATGGTTCTGAAAATATTAGCCAATCAAATTAGACAAAATTTTAAAAGTACACAACAGTAGCAGTAGTGAAGATGATGGGATCACTGCTTTCTTCTGAATCTTAGTAGAAATACTTCTAATGTTAATCCATGAGATAAATGCTACCTTTTGGACTAAAGAATAAATATTTTACCATTAAGAAAGTTTTCATTAGGAGTGAATTTTGGCTTTCGTTGAAGCCCTCTTCAGCATCTATAGAGATAATCATGTGTTCTACTAATGTTGTGAATTATGTTAATGGATTTTCTAATATTAAACCATCTTTGAATTTCTCAAATAAGTACCACTTGGTATAATGTATTATTTTTATCTTTTTTTGAATTGCCATTAATAATAATTTCAAACTTTCAGGATATTTAAGAACAGTGCAATGGAGTTTCTTTACCCAGACTCAAAAATTGTTAACAGTTTGCCACATTTGCAAGTGTGTATTTCCTTGAAAAAAGGTCATTACATAAGTGCCACAAAATTTTGAAAATCAGGAAAGTTAACATTGATATGATAACATTATTTAATTATAACCTAAGTTTTAATTCTACCTACTGCCCCCATAGTGTTCTTCTTCAGTCCAGTATCTAATCCAGGACCAGCCTCTAGAATTTAGTTGGTCTTTAGTTTCCTTTAATCTGGAACTGGAACATTTGCTATTCCTTTATTGTCTTTCATGACATTGGCATTTTTGAAGAGAAACAGGAAAATTGTTTTGTAAAATGTCCTTCAATCTGATGGATGTTTTCTAATGATTAGGTTTAGGTTATGTGTTTTGGGCTGGACTTCTATGGCAGTAATTTTGTTATTTTCAGTATATCTCTTCAGTAGGAACCTGGTGTCAATTTGTTATATTATTTTGTTGGATTTCTAGCTATACCTCTTTGATTGCTTTGTTATTTGCTCCAGGGATTAAGATATACATCCTTAATTTTTATATTAACTTTGTTCACCAGGTTTCTCCACTGTAGTGTTACTATGTCTCCTTTTGTAATTACTAAATACTTTTCTGTAATGAATTTTGGTTGAATTACTTTAAACATTTGTTTTAGTCAATTTAAGCTACTATAACAAAAATACCATAAACTGGGTGGTTTATAAACTACAAACATTTATTTCTCAGAGCTGCAAAATCCAAGATCATGATGTTGGAAGATTTGGTGAATGGTGAGGGCCTGTTTCCTCTTTGATGGCTGTGTTCTCACTATAACCTCACATGGTAGAAGGGGCAAGTTAGCTCTCTGGGATCTTTGAAGGACGCTAATTCCAATCGTGCGGGTTCCACCCTCAGGACCTAAGCACCTCCCAAAGGCCTCACATCCTAATGCCATCACCTTGGGATTTAGTATCTCAAACATATGAATTTTGGGGAGACACAAGCATTCAGTCTACAGCACTGTCTAAAACTTTCCTGCTCCCACAAAAACTTTCAACCATGGTTTTAATTTTCAAAGATTTCATCAATCATCCTTACCTAAAATAATGATTACATTGTTTTTTTTAAATTGTGCTTTTCTAATTTGATCATTTGTTCAGGGTTTTATAGCTAACATTCTTCTCCACAGAAGAATATTACTATGAATTATTTATTTTTAATTCCTGGTATTATAATCCATCTCCATCATTATTTTTGATGCTAAATTTGCCCTTCTTGTGGACCATGAGAACCCCTGTAAACTTATTTTTGTGTTGTTTTGACATATCCTCATCTGTTTTTGAGTACTTTCATTCTTTTTAATTGTTTCTATGTTGTATATTTTCCTATCTTTTTACTTTCAATTTATTTGTGTCCTTAACATGTATCTGTTATAGACAACATACCATTTGATGTTGCTTTTTAAAAATTCTTTCTGATAATCTTTTTCTTTTAATTGGAGTGTTTAGTCCTTTACACCTTATGCAATTACTTAACAGATGAATTGTGAGATTTGTATCTTCTGTTTTACTACTTGTTTTTGGTTTTTCCCTTCTGATTTTTTTTTTTTTTTTGGTTTTCCTTCCTATCTTCTTTTGGGGTCGACTTAAACATATTTATGATTTTTAAAATAATTTATTAGATTATTAATTATACCAATATGATTTTTTTTACCATTTGATCTAGGAATTGAAATATTCATCTTTAATTTTTCACAGTAAACTTATAGTTAGATTTGTTTGTCTTCCTCTGTTCCCCACTGTGTCCTGTATACTATATTGCCATATATATATATATATATATATATATATATATATATAGATATATATGCCAAGATATATATATATATATGTATATACCTTCAAATAGCTTTATGGGGGGTTTTAATTAAAAGAAAAAAGTATTTTACATTTCCTACATGTTTACCATTTATGGGACTCTTCATTCCTCTTTGAAAATCTGAATTTCAACCTGGTATTATTTATTTGCAGAATTTCTTGTAGAGTTCCTTTTGTCTACTAGAAACACATTTTATTAGTTTTAATGTATCTGAAAATATCTTTATTTTACCTTCAGTTTGAAGGGTGTTTTCACTGGATAAAGAATTCTGTATTGATAGCTTTTTATTTCTTTCAGTATTTTAGAGATGCCATTCCACTGTTCTGACTTCCAGTGCTTCTAATGATAAGTCAGCAGTCATTAATATTGTTGCTCCCTTTAATGTAATGTACTGTTTTCCTCTAGCTGATTTCAAGATTTCTTCTTTATTTTAGATTTTCAGTATAGTGTGCCTAGGTGGGATTTTCTCTGTATTGCTTTTACTTGAGGTTTGCTGAGTTTTCAAATCAGCAAATCTGCCTCTCACCATATTCAGAAAAATTGTGGGCATTATTTCCTCAAATATATTTTTTTCCACATATTCTGACTCTTCTCATTCTGGGATTCCAAGTATATATGTGTTAGGCCTTTTTGCATTGTCCCACAGATCACTGAGCTTCTGTTCTTATTTTTAATTCTTTTTTTCCTTGTTCTTTAGATAATTTCTGTTGATCTATCTTCAAGTTCAGTGACTCTTTCATCTGTCATCACTAACATACTGTTTATCACACTCCGTGAATTTTTTTATATTCTCCATTTATTGATGAGGAAATTGGTGCAATGGGAGCTACTCCAACATTACCAGAAGCAGAATTCTCCTGAAGAAAAATGTGTTATTTTTCATACATTTCACTTTTATTCTTGAAGGATATTTTGAGGGGCATAGAATTCTTGTTTAATATACATTTTCTTTCAGCATAAAAAATAAATATTATTTCATTTTCTCTGGCTTCTATTTTTTTCTGTTTAGGAGTCAGTTTTTCAGTCTCATTACTGCTCTTCTGACAGCAATCTCCTTGTTTTACCTGGCTTTTAAGGATTTTTTTTCTTTGGTTTATTTTTCAATTTCATTATTATACCCATAAGTATGTGTTTCTTTCTCTCTTTTTTTAATTCTCTTTGACACTTCCTCAGTTTCTTGAATCTGTATTTGATATCTTTCATCAGTTTTAGAAAATTCTCAAACATTATTTCTTCAAATTCCTCTACCTCATTCTCTCTCTCTCTCTCTCCTCTCCTTTTGTAACTCCAATTAAATGTATGAAAAACCATGGGTTTTGAAGACATTGGTATTTCTTTGGTGAACTATTCTGTAGTATCTATAACTTGTAATGAATTCTACATTAGAAATCAGGGGAGGAACATTTGTAGAGGATGGCTGACCTTCCAAATAGCAAATAAAGGCAAAGCCGAAAATGGTTTAAAAAAATGTATATTAGACTTCTCACTGTATCATCCATGGCTCTTATTTCCCTTCTATTTTTTTCTTTCCTATGTTTTTAGGGTAGGATACCATAGGTCATAGTTCTGTATGTTTCTTTTGATACGTCCTCCATTTTACTAATTTTCTCCTAGCTGATTGAAATTTGCTGAAAAACTTATACACTGAGTTCTTAATTTCAGTTGTATTTGTTGTTTAGAATGTCCCTTTTTATTCTGCTATGTCACTTTTTCAGAATTCTACCCTCTGTAAAAATTTAAAATCTTATCTTTTTTCTCTTTGGACATAGAGAGTATAATTATTTAGCAAAATTATTTTAAAAACTATGTCTTATGTTTTCTTCATTTGGAATCATTGGGATCTGTTTCTACTGTCCTATTTCTGCTAGTTTCCTTACATCTTGTTTTGCCAAGCAATAAAACACTATCTCCTCTCTTTCCCATGCTAGGCACCATACTGAACAATATTCATGACCACATTTGATATTTATATCAGCCGTATTGTCATCTCTATTTTGCAAATAAGAAAATTGATGCTCAAAGACATTAAGTAACTTCCCAAAGCCACACAAATATAAGTAGATCTCCTGGAATTCAGACCCATATCTATCTGCTTTTAAAGCTGAATGCTGGGTTTTTATCCTGTAGCTACTTAGGAGAGATTGAGTTGGTGAGACCCTATTGTCCCAACTGAAAGAACCAAAAACAAACCAAACAATTGACAAGGATGAATATAGTGGTCAACTCTAATGGAATCTTTCTTCTCAAATTCCCTTTGCACACTGAATCTGTAGCATTACACTGGCAGTGAGCAGTTTTTGGTCTATGACCTGGAGCTGGACAGCTGACTCCCTTAGTGATGAGTGTGAAATAAGAGAAGTAGCAGTTTTATGATCATTTTAGGGAGGCTTCTCTGAGATTTAGAGCTGAGCAGTGGTGAGGTGCCTATCACCTTCTGCCAAGGCAGAAGGCAGCCAGGAACAGCTAGAATAACAGACCCCAGGGCTTTCATTATTGCTACACATTCCAAATCCTCTCTACATAGGTGCTTAAACACACACACACACACAACAATAGATAACATTTATTGAACACTGTATGATCCACATGATTCTAGAACTTCACATTTATTAATGCATTTAGTCTCATAACAACACTATGAGGTAAATTGTATTATTGTTGACATTTTACAGATGAAAAAGACATGGCACAGAGAGATTATGTATCTTTCCTAAAATGGCTCAGCTATTCAGAGTTAGGCACAAGACCCATTCAGACAGTCTCATCCCAGAGCCCACACTTTTAATAAGTATTTAACTGTACTGCTAGTTAGTTCCCTTTAGGTTGGTGGCCTTTAGGTGAGTGGAAAAGTATATAATGACCTAGAAATAAAACAGAATGTGAATGTGAGGTCTGGCAGAGGCCAAGTCCTGGCTCAATTGAGACCCAAGTGCCAGGAGCTGAGGAAGGGTCAGTGGTCAGTGGAAAGCCCTAGGGGTTGACTGGGGACGTGAATGTACAGCCATAACAGATTACACCCCAGCACAAAGAGGAACATTACAATGGCCAGCACTAAAGTCTATGGCTGAGACAGTGTGGAGTGGCCACTGGCTCCACCCAGGGAGGTTGAGCCCACATTTCTGCTTAGCTACTGCCAATAACATGTGTGTCTCTTCAAAGCTTCCTTTTACTACAGATTTTAAATACACAGTTGAATAAAAATTAATGCTTTCACTCCGAATCTCTTATGCAACAATTCTTCCACATGCAGATAAATGTGTCAGAAGAGATTCAAGTGTTTTATTTGTAAAGTATCTCAGGGCCTGGGCAGTTTTTACCCTTATAAAAGATGTTATTTTATTATTTTTCCATTATTGTCCCCTTAATTTCCCATTAGCTTTCTCTCTTTGTATATTTTTGTAGTGGGCTTGCCCAATATCTTGGGTTCCTTTCAGATGATAATTGTCACTCAGTTTTTAATTGCATTAGGTGGTGGTTCTGAGATCCAGGGGCCTAGCTCAGCAGCTTAGTAATGACAAAAATGTCCTGTGGGTTAGCGGTGGAAGTTCCTGTCCTAAGCTGAGTACTCCTGCCTGAGAGCACAGACTGGGTCCAGCTGTGGACAACAGCCTAATGGGTATGGGGACCCGAAAGTGGTCCCTTTGTCCAGAGCCAGCTTATGGAATCAATGGCCAGACCTTTCAGAGAGTGTCACTTCACTTGGGGCTACCTGGCCTCCTTGGCTTTGTCATGGAGAAGATTTAGGGGGCGTTGGCCTAGTTGATGGCTGGATCTTAGGCTCTGGTGTCCCTGCCTCTGCTAGCTCTAGAAGATAGGAATTAACATAAAAGCTAGATCAATTCTTATCCAAACTCTCAGGCTTCTCACCCTGCCAGACACACGGACACCAGGTGGGGCTGTGCTGGGAAATCTAGGCTGAGTGCTCTACATATTTTGGAGCTTGGCTTGTTCAAGACTTCTTGCTTGGCTCTGAGTTAAGCAGAACTTTTTGTGGGAGAAGCGGGGGTATGGACCGTGTCGTGGGTGGAGAGGGAAGCCGTGTGGTCCTGGAGGTGGAGCACTGGCCTGGGGGTCAGGAGATTCAAGTCTTGGCTAACTTGAATCTAAACTAGCTCCGGAACTCCTCAAATACTGAACTATTGGAGCCCAAGGGACATTCCTATCTTGCCACATGGAGAAGCAGCACAGTGTAGCAAAGGGCACATCCATTAGAGTCCAACAGACTTGGAGCTCACCAGACTGTGCCTATTACTTACCTTATGTCTTTGGCCAAATCACTTTAGTGTGCTCCTATTTAAAACAAAACTGATAATGTCTGCCCTGCACCCAGGGATGCCCAACCAGGACACCCTAAGACAACACTTCTCTGAGCTTCCGTCATGATCTGGACATAGGTGTGGACTCACATGCATTGTCCTGATGTTGTGCCCCAAAGAGTAAAAGCACAACAAGGGAGCAAGGATGTCGACTGAGTGCCAACTGCACATGCCGTTCTCCTATTACAACTCTGAGGGGAGATGTGATCCTCAATTTCCAGATGAGAACCCTGAGAGTACATTGGGCTATGAGCTCAATCAGGACAGGGAGGGTTACTTCCAAATCCCATCTCTAGCACAGTAGGGTCTCAGTGGGTGTCTGTTGGGTGAACGAAGGAACATGCTGACCCCACTCAGCCTATACTTTACTGAGTCAGCTGCCACCCTTCTCCTTCCTTCCTTGGATGGTGAAGTCTGTGCTACCTCAAGGCGTTTATTCTTCAGTCACTTGTCATGGGGGGGATGACCCCTATGTGACCTCCTGAGATTTCACAGTCACTGGTATGAAAACCAATCCTTTGCTGCCTCACTCTCTGGCACGTAGGGACTGATGCCTTTTACCATTTATGAAAAAAAAATGTAAATGGCTACAAAAGCTATTTTTATAATGTTTTTATCTATTCTGTGACTGACATCAATAACACATAACAGTTTCATTGACATTGTATTGCATCCAATGGACCCAGTGACCTGATTCAATGTCAGTAGAAAAGCCTCATATATCATCTCTGTGGCTGAATTGCAACAGATCCATTACTGATGCTTCAACCCCAGAAAAGCCCCAGAACTGATGCCAAGTCCATTTCAAGGGTTTGTCTCCTTCCTGAGCTTCCTTTTTCACAACTGTCTTAGTTCTCTGACTATGGACATCCCCCGTAGCTCACCATCTTAAACCGGTCCACCATGAACTTGCTTTTAGACTTGATGATTCTTGAGGGGTGGGGCAGGTCTGTGCATGAGGCACTTCACAGGGCACACAGCAGGAGCTCAACTTGTGAATGAATGAGAAAAGGAAAGGGGAAGAAGGAAAGATGGAAAGGACACCTGCTTCTCCAATACAGAATACAGTAAGAGCTTATTGCACAGGTTCCCACACTCCTCATGGCCCAGACTGAGCTGACACATCAGGGGCCACTTTGCTAGGGTCCCTGGAGGAGTAAAGATTTGTTATAGGACAGAAAATAGCAAAGGCTTTAGAATGCTTTTGCAAAATGCAAACCTAGAGTAAGGGAATTCTCTGCCCCAGACTTCAGCCCCAGGACCTGGAAGCCAGCCAGCATGTGGGGAAGAGAGGCGGCCGGCTGGCAAGACCCTTGTGCTGGGCAAACAGAGAGGCCCCCAACCAGCAAGCCCACCCTTGGTTCTCCTCACCTTCTCAGCCATGCGAAATGGGGACGAACACTGACTCCACAGACTTACGTGGGTTTAAGACAGCCCTCACTAATACCACAATATATTTGTCATTTGCTCACTGGTAAGCCTGTTTAGTAGTCAAAACTGTAGAAAATTGAATATACACTCATTGTATAAAAATGATATGCTTGGTTAGTGATAGCTTAGAAGAAATAAGTACATCTATCATAGAAGAGCAGGCTGTCAGGTCTTTATATGTAAGAAAAATACTGAACACAAATGTGATAAATGTTGGGCACCACTTACAAAAGTTTTCCGACAAAGTTGGTTTGTAATAAGTTTTTCCAAGCAAAGGGGAAAATGAAAGGAAAAGAAAGAGACAGTGGGAAGGAGAAAGCAAGAAGAAATGAAAACGAGTGGAGAAATAGCAAGAGGGCATGAAGAGCTCGGAGATGGTCAAAGACACAGGGACAGGACATGGGTCTGGCTGTGACCCAGAGGGGAGAGGTAGGAGGATTGAGGTCAGCAATGTGAACTGATGACAAACTATAGGACATGGGGATAGATCCATAAATAAGACACTTCCAGGTGTGGAGGGACTCCAGGAACAATGCTGAGTGCTCCAGATGGGGACTTGGGGCAGTAAGGGGGCCCGAGTGTGTGAAGAGGGGCACAGGCAGGGTCCTCGGGAGCGAGCAGGCTGGGTCAGTGCTGCTCTCTGGGCTAAGCCCTGGGACCGACGCAGGGTCCCTGTCTGGTGAAGGAGGCTGGGGTCCCACATGGGAGCAGTGAGGAGGCAGCCAAGGCTGTGGGTATCAGGTTCAATGAGCCAAGGGGACAGTCAGTGAGCTGGCAGATGATGGAGGAAGCAGAAGGTGTATTCCTGGAGGAAATGGAGAGTGACCAGGGCTTGAGGTCAGAGTGGGCAGGGAGTGCTTCCACTGGGGAAGAGCCCACAGTGGAGGTGGAGGGGTCTGTGTCCATTTGGCTGGGGCAGAGAGAGGATGCATTGGAGGGCAGGGGCCACAGAGATAAGGCAGGAGGGAGGCTGGTTGGGAGCATATCTTGGCCTGTGGGTGGGGCTTGAAATCAAGTTCAAACTGGCTCCCCTGGGATCCAATAAACATTGGGAGCCACTGAGGGGGTTTTGGAGCTGGGCAGAGTGAGGGAGGAAGCCAGTGAAGGGCAGGGAGGGGAAGTGTCTCTTCCTCCCAAGAGAGTAGCCAGATTCCAGCACACCCTCCTCTGCCCTGTGGCCGTGGCCCTCCCATGGTGCCTCTGCCCTGTCTGGGATCTGCACTGTGGAGAAATTCAGAAGGGCTCAGGGGAGAATGGTGATAGCATGGTGGGTGCAGGTCAGGACAAGGGAGGGAAGGTGAGGATCTCCTCTGCCCAGACTCCTCTCATGCTCAGGAGAAATGGCGATGGGTAAAGGAGTCCTGTGACTTGTGTTACCTCTTCCTTAATCGCCTGGTAATTTATTTTTTCCCTTTATTTTAGCCAACATTTAGATAGTGCTCACTACCTCCCAGAAATTGTTTGAAACACTTTATAGACATTATTTCATTGTCATAATAACCCTAAATGTGGCAGGTACTATACTTAGCCCTATTTTACAGACAAGGAAACTGAAGCAGATGGGAGAATAAGCAACATGTCCAAGTCACCCTGCTACTAAGTGGCAGAGCTGGCATTGGAATGGCACAAGTCTAAACTTTGCTGCACTGGGTAATCCTCCTCCCCCAAGCCACCCATGAAGGAAATGCCACTCTTTCCCTGGAGAGGACCCAGGTATTCAGAGAGAGCATTTTGACTGCCTTGTGTGTTCCTTTCAGGAACTCACCCTCTTTGAAGACGGGAAAATGGTCTGAGAAAGGGAGGGATGGGGCTGAGTAAAGAAGGGTTCCCCCATGGCAGGCAGGGAGGTCAGGTCTTCACCCAGCTTCCACAGTCCTAAACTTTATAACTCTGGATTTACGTTCACTGCTCTCAGCTCCATGTTCCTCCTCATTTTCAAAGAAGCTTTCTTCATGGGGCAGCAAAGATGGGCCAACTTGGCCAATCTCCACTGTCATCATAACTCCTGGCCAGGGGTTTTCATTTCATGAAAGCCCAGCTTTTACTGAGCAAGTGTGTCCTCAGGACTTCTTTTGAGCCCCTGGAACCAGCTGTGCCTGAAACCTGATACCCTTGGACTTCCTGGTTCTGTGATCCAACAGGTTTTTATTTCTCCTTAAAATACAAGCAAGTCATATCATATGATGCATTGTGTAGGAAATCCTCTTTGACTAGTCTCTTTAGGGGGAGGTCACTGTGGCGTTAATAACCAGTGGATCTTACAGGAGAACAGCTGATCACTTCCCTGGCAGATGAGATGGAGATGTAATCCACTTTCAGAGTTTGACCATTTACACTCCAGTTCTGTGGGGTATCAAAATTGATTCTTCAGAAGGTGGCATTTGAGGTTTAATCCTCAGTGAACTAAGGAACCAGTGAGTTGAGACCATGTCCCCACAGACATGCAGCTCAAGGTCAAGAAACTCCATACTTGGAGCTGCAGGAGGCAAGACGAAATGAGAGCATATCTCTTCAGAATTTTCAATGCTTTAACTTACTGGAGGAACTAATGGTAGAATGTCAGGCACATTATCAAGCAAGATGAGTAAATTTGGAGCCAGGGAAAGTTTTCAGGTTTGGGCCCAGCACGGAGGATGGATTGACAGCTTTCTTGACAGCTGTGGATACAAACCCATTCTGAGTACACAGTGGTGCAGCCAGGGCAGCAGCACAGAGGTGTAAGCACATCCCAGGGCTGGAGTACTTGCAAGATTCTTAAGGGAGGACTGAGGTGAGGACAAGCCTTGAGGGACAGAGGAACCAATGGTTTACCCCCCAGCCCTACCCCACCCAGGCCTCAGCAGCTTGTTTCTGTGGGCAGAGATCCTGGCAGGTGAGGTTCAGATGCCAGACGAGAAATTCTACCTAAGCCCAGCTCAGACCCAGCCAAGGCTGGCTGAGGAAGAGACCCAGTGAACATTTGCTAACTGGGTAAATCAAATCCACTGGGAAAATTGGAGAGGCCATTTCCTGAGGATGCAGCCATGAGGGTCTTTAAGATGCAGGTCTGCTTTGTTCGATACAATGGCCATGATGCCTCAAAGCCATCACAATTCAAATATGGGAGCATTGATCTAGATACAAGATACCCTTCAAGATAAATCACTTAGTTCAACAATGGAGTTCCCATCATTCTGCTTGTAAGGCTGGATTTTGCTGGGGTGTGTTTTTTAAAGAAGAACTGATACTCTTACTAATAAGGCGTGATGAGTCCCAGGAAGGTGAGTGGAGCCCTGGGCTGGCCCTGGAGAAGAAAGGAAGGGGATTGGAGAAGGAGAGGGAGGGGAGGGAAAGGGAAGAGAAAGACAAGGAGAAGGCAGCTGTCTGCAAGCCAGGAACAGAGCCCTCACCAGAACCTGACCATGCTGACGTCCTGATTTCAGACTTCCAGTGTCCAGAACAGTGAGAAAATTAATGTCTGTTGTGTAAGCCCCCCACCAGTCTGTAGTATTTTATGTAGCCCAAGCTAATACAGACGGGGATTAATATATATATATATGTGCACAAGTCTGTTTCTGGATTCACTTTTTGTTCTATTGCTCTATTTGTCTATTCTAGTGCTAATACCACTCACTTTTCATCAAAGTGAGATTAAAACATATTTCAGACAAACTCTCCTCCTCTTTTATTTTTAAACATTTACTATTTATTGGTTCTTCTTGCACATGGACTCTCCTATATAAATATTAGAATCAGCTTGTCAATTTCCATGAAGTCTCTTGTTGGTCATGATAAATTCTAGGCTGAATTCATGAATTTATTTTGGTAAAATTGGTAGATTTTCAATGCTGAGTCCCATCTTTCCAGCGTACAGTTCACAACTCTTGGATTTGAGTCTTCAGCTCACCTCCTTAGGGCTTTCCTGGGGCAGGTCCACCTTCTAGAGATTTCTCTATTTCTGAATCTCTGACTCACTGCACTATCTTATATACATATCTGTACTCTCTTATCTCCAGCTATTGTTATTCACAACTGAGGAGGATGTAGGCACCCAGGGAAATGTACTGGTCTATTTATAAGTACAAAACAAATGACAAAGTCAAGACCAGAACTCAGGTCCCCTGACATTTCACCCACCTCATATCCAGGCCATAGTAACTGAGCTACCACATGCTTGAGGCTACTTCTCCACCCAATGGTTGGTCTCCATCACTCACACTAATCTCCTGCCTGCTCAGCCCAACAAGATACAACATGGCTACTTTATATTCAGATGAGTTCAAGACATCCATTCATAGGTTTACTGAATGCTTCCTGAATGCCAAGTCCAATGCTATATGTTGGATACACCAGAATGAATGAAACAAGATCCCTGGCCTGAGAACATTTCATAGGGAAGTCAGACACGTGCACCCAATTTACAGATGTCATGGGGGTGAGAGGGTGGGTCTGTGCATTGATTTGCAATGCAGGTTTTCATTGGGAATGGGGCTGTGGGTAAGGGAGCTGGGAAGGAAACAGCCCCTTCCCATGAACTCACATCTTTCAGGTCCTCCCTCTTACAGAGACAATCCCTGGACACAACACAGCAAACAATCACAGGAAAACTGTGAAAGGTGGAAAGCAGAAGGCAGACTGCCTAGGGACCTCAGGCCTTGAGGTCCAGAGTCATGAACAAACATATTCAAGAAGCTGAGTGAACCCTAAACAGAATAAATCCAAACAAATCCATGCCAAGATCATAATCAAATTTCTGAAAACTAAAGACAAAAAATTTTGAAAGGGACTAGGAAGTAAGCACTCCACTCAACAATAGCAGAATACACATTCTTGTCACATTCCCATAAACATATACCAAGATATTTGAGGCCATAAAATAAACCTCAACAAATTTAAAAGAATTAAAATCATGCAGAGTATATTCCTTGGCCAAAAGAGACTCAAAATAGAAATCAACATGAGAAATAAAACATAAAAATCTCCGAGCACTTGGACCTTAAACAATACACTTTTAAATAATCAATGGGTTTAAGGGGAATCTCTAGAGAAATTTAAAAAATACACTGAAATGAATGAAAATAAAAATACAACATATCAAATTTTGTGAATTCATCTAAAGCAGTGCTGAGAGGGGAATTTAGAGCACTAAGTACTAACACTAGAGAAGAGTAAATGTCTTAAATCAATAATTAAAGTTTCTACCTCTATAAATTAGAAAAAGAAGAGCAAAATAAACCTAAAGCAAGAAGAAAGAAAACAAACAAACAAAAAAGATAATACCAGAAATCAATTAAATTGAAAAACAGAAGATCAATGAAACAAAAAGATGGTTTTCCCCAGAAAATCAATAAAAACCCCTAGTAAGACTGACAAAATTAAAGAGAAAGAAGACACAAATCACTGATAGAAATGAAACAGAGCCTGTCACTACAGCCTGTAAGAGGATAAGAAGGATATATTATGAACAACTTTACACCCTTAAGTTTGAGAATTGTAAACACACACACACACACACACACACACACAAAATCTAACAAAATTCAACCAATTGACATTCTGAATAGCCCCATAACCATTAATGCAATTAAATTTGTAACTATAAAGCTACCAAAAAAGGAATCTCCATGTCCAGATGATTTCACTGGAGATTTCTATGAAACTTTAAAGAAAAATTAGTGCCAATTATACACAGTTATTTACAGAAAATAAAAGTAGAGGGAATATTTTACAACTTATTTTATGAGGCCAGTATTACTCTGATACCAAAACCAAATGAAAGTATAAAAGAAGGAGAAGAAGAAAAGGAAGGAGAAAAGGAAAAAGAAGAAAACTACAGATCAGTCATTCTTTAAACTTATACACAGAAGTTCTCAACAGAATATTAACAAATCAAATACAGCAATGTATAAAACTAATTATACATCTGGATTGTATTCTTTTTCTAGGGCTGCCATAACAAAATATCACAGACTGGTGGCTTAGACATCAGAAATTTATTTTCTCACAATTCTGGAGGCTGGAAGCCTAAGATCATGGTGTCAGCATAGTTGGTTTCTTCTGAGTCCTCTCTCTTTGGCTTGCTGTGTCCTCAAATGTCATCCCTTTGTGTTGCCTGTGTCCTAGTCTCTACTTCTTATAAGGACACTAATCATATTGGATTAGAGCCTATTCTAATGACCTCATTTTATTTAATTACTTTTTAAAAGACGTTATCTCCGAATACAGTCACATTCTGAAGTACTGGGGGTCAGGGCTCCAACATATTGAATTTTCAGGAGACATGGTTCAGCACATAGCAAGGACCAAGTAGGATTTATTTTGGGTATGCAAATTTGGTTTGATGTATGAAAGTCAGTTAAGTCCAGGAAGTTGGAGAGCAATGACCTTGATGTTCAGCAGGATGGTAGTTGTTGATGCTCATGAGCTGTGACAGGGGAGTGATATGGATGTAAGCCCAGCTGGAGCAGCTGAGGGAAAAATGGAGAGAGCGCAGATTGTGGAGAACATTTTCAAGGTTCTCTAGAAATTGGCCCCCTGAAAGCCTTAGTGGGGACAACTTAGCCAAGTGAGTAATATTTGAGATTTGGGGACCTGAGTATATCCTTGGGTAGGAACTCCCTAAAGAACAATTTGGGCATCCTAGATTTTTCTGATCTGTTACCTAGCATTGGAGCTGAAGTGATGCGATGTGAACCCAAGGCTGAGTCTAGTTCTGCCCCTAGCTTGCTATGTGATCTTGAGCAAGTGCCCCCTCTTGTGTGGGCCTGAGGAGGAATATGTGTGTTTGTTTTTTTTTTTCTTTCTTGTTAGCCCCCATTCCCTCACAACTAATCGTTCAGTTCTGCCCCTACGCATGAACAAAAGAGTCCCAACATTGTACCTCATTGGTACTTCTACAGCCTTGCCCCTCCCCACAAGACAAGGACATTTGGCTGAAGCCCATGCCTCCTTCTCCTGACCACACCAGCTATGTGGATCCCCTGCCCGAATTGTCCTGAATCTGAGACCAAGCCTGAATTTACCTCTTCCTTGGGTCCCACCTCTCAAGTGCGGACCGTAAACCCTGGGTTGGAGTTATGGCCAAGGGTCTGCTGTTTGTCAGAAGAATAGGCAGAACATGACATGCAGGCTGTGTATTCACCTATGTGAATGGGAAGCCCTTCAGGATGCAGGAGAGAGCAGAGGTGGGAAGGAAGCTGTCTGTAGGCTGAGGAGGGGCTTGTGCGGTGGTGGGGGTTAGAACCGGGTGCATTCTCTTTGAGTAGACAGAATTCCAAGATTTTTGGGAATTCTAAATTCAAACATGACCTCACAGGCTGTTCTAAAGCTATATTTATCCAGTAGAAGGATGTAACATGTTTTATTTAACAGTTTGTAACTTATTTGTAACATTTAAAAATATTTTTACTCATATGGGGATCCATGAAAGTGTTAGGTAAGATTGGGCCTATGACAGGATCCTTGGGAGAAATGTCCTCTCTCTGATTATATGTTGTTTTAGGAGGGATGGAGAATCCAGATCCATTCCTCTCCTTACATAGAAGTAGCAGAAGACCTTTCACCGGAATCTTCCTTTCCTTGTCCTTTTGGCACCAAAGGTCAAGCATATGACCTAATCTCAACCAATCATATTCTTTCTTCCTAGACTTGGACCTGGGACTAAGTAAATAGACGTAAGTGATGTTCATTCTAGCAGGAGTGAATCCTGGGGTTAAGTGTCCCCTGTTCTGGCTCCAGCCTTGCTGCTCAGCCTCAGACTCCAGGTTGCTTACCCCATACATTCTGGAAGCTGCTTGATATCCTCTCTATTGTGTTTAATTTGGTCAGTTGATTTCTGTTGCTTATCTTCAGAGAACCCTTGGGTATTTCAGACCTCAACTTTCTGCTTTGTCAATGATCTCAAAGGGTCCTTCCAGCTCTGATGCTCAATAGCCCATGTTCCAGAAGCTGCAGAAGCTACTCAGCTTCCTCCAAATGATAAGTACATGTTTGTAGATAGGAGGTTTCTCAGCTAATGCTGTCCACACAGCACAAGTTGTATAGATCTGGTGGTGGACAAGATAATGAGTAGGATTGGCACTGGTCCTGGAGGTGGGGGGATAAAGATGTGTCTGGGGATGTGAAGTGGACTGCTGTTGTGGAATTTCTAGATTTGACCTTTGTATTAAAGGAAACTCTGTGTCCAACATTGCTTTAATGGATTCTGGATGACCTTAAGCCACTCTGCCCACAGGCCAGGAGTATCCAACTCCAGCTGCATCCTTTCATTTGATGACTCAGTTCAGCCCAATCTAGCAAGTTCAGATTGGTACTATTTGAATGCTCTGAAGGTCACTGGATCCTTCAAGGTGAGTGTGTATTAGCATCTGCCCTCAAGGAGCTTATAGGCCATCTACTGCTTTGCCAGGCTTCTCCAAAGCACCTTTCCCTTCTTCTTGCTCTTAGTCCTCCTAGCAAGAGAGCATTTGCACCAACCCCCCGAGTGTGAGATTTACAACACACACACATTCTAAGAATTCCAAAAATGATATCTGATTTTGCAGAATTTATATAACCAAAACCTGCACTTTTATATACGTCTTCAGCCCCCTTCCTAACTCACCCCAACCACAGATATGGAGAGAGGGTGATTCAGTAGAACTCCATTTGGCCAAGGTTGGAGTTATGTCTCAAATACTTCTCTGAATTGATGGCAGACAAAACCTCCTCACTATCCAGATCTGAGACTGTTACTGGATTGCAAAGTGGTGGTGTTTGTGTTGTTCCCTCAGTTCTTAACATTGGGAGGTTCTGGCACTCGGTGGGGTGGGGTGACTGGAAGCATTGGGGGGAGGGGTGTTTGGGGGCTTGATGTGTTTGTTCTTTCATACACAGCTCACTCTGTTCCTAGCCCCCCTTACAGATGACAAGAGGTGCTAGACAGTGGAAAGTAAGATGTGTGGTGCTGCAGGCAGAAACTTGATATGGTGTAATTACTGTACATTAAAATAGATGGAATTTGGATATAAAAGCAGAGCAGACCATATCTTACGTGATGCTGAGAAGGGAGGCATCACCCCACTCTGCATGTGCATGTGCCTGAAAGAGCGTTCTAGTCTCTGAAAATGGCACATGGGCCAAAAAGTCCAAATAAACACCTCATTGCTGGGAGTGGGAGGGGAGGGGGCTCTCACCAAGGCAGATGAGAGTGGATGTGAATCAAAAACCACACTCATATGAGCCATCTTTTGGTTTGAACTTTTACTCAAATATGAGGAACTGAATTTCTCTTTTCAGAACCAAACTAAAGCCATGCCAATTCCTTTCTTTGGGCAGAGAAAAGCAATTCAGTTTCCCAAGATTTTCCTGAATAACTGTGCCAGACTAGGTGAAGAGAGAATAGGTTACCACATGCCCCAAGTAGCTTACTAGTTTATTTGACAGTCTAAAGACCAGTGAGAATAACTTTTGAAAATACAATTTATAATTGAGTATTATTATGCTTAGTTTGACTAAGGATGTCAAAAAACAGAGGGATCAATTATTGGTCCAAAAAATTCATTGGGAAGGTACAACTTGAACTAACCTTGAAGAGTAGATTCAACTAGACAAAGGGGTGGAACATGTACTGTCTAGTTAGGGGTGGCAAACAGCATGAGAAATAGCTCAGAGTTATGTACTGAGATGGTATATGTGTGAATAGATGGGGGAAGAAAAGAGAAAGGATACTTTGGGTGCTATAAAACCAAGAGAGTTCAAATGTTAGATATGGACTTGACTAGTGAATCCCTTACTGCCCCATATCAACCCTAAGAATCTCTGATCATAAGGTACCCAGAAAAAATAAAGGGCTAAGCTTCAGAGAGTGGGAAGGTGCCATGGAAGTGGTGTATGATGGGATTTATTGGAGAGGGTGCTATGAGAGTAATACTGATCCTTAGCTTTTGACTGGGTTTTACATTTCTTTTTTGTTACTCTTTTGATCGCAGCACCTCAGCCAAGGGAAAGACAGAATAAAGCAGTCTTAATTTCTCTGAGCCACATTATTGAATTTTTAGAAAAGAAGATGTCACACTGGGTGTCCTGCCCACCAGACGGCTGGCTTCCTGTGGGTCTGACACTGAATTTCGTGATCTCTTTCCCAAGTGATGGAGTACACACAGCTGTCACCACTGAGATGCACCTCTTTGGGTGGTTTTCTAAAATTGCTCTTAACATACATTTAAATATATGAAAGTCATTCCTGGAGGTGAGGTCATTTTGAATGCAAGGTGATCGTCACACCCCTTGCAATCATAGAAGAAACTGGAAATAAAGTCCAGCTTGCTGACGTCATAACCAGCACTCATGAGCTGAGATAACAATATCATGTGTTTAAACGTGGGCTCCATCTCCCAGGCGAGCCCTCACTTTTCCTCACTCCACTTCATTGAGGTCTCTACCATGTTTGACTGATGTCAAAATGAAGGATGGAGAGTAAGCAGGCCTAAGGAAGACCACTTCCTGTTCAAAAGGACATCTGGCTAGGAGACCTTGATTTAGCTGCACCTCCATGCTCACACACACACACACACACACACACACACACACACACACACACACACAATTCTGCCCAAGTACTGATGAAGACAGATGGGGAAAATGGAAACTCACACCATCATCCCAAACAGAAGCTAACAGACATTAATGCCAGCAGGTGGAAGGAATTCTACTCAAGTGACAATATCTTTAGAAATACAAAGAAAATTGGGAAAAACACAATTATAATGACATCCTTTAACTTGATTTTGTCTCTGAGAGATCAAATAGGAAAAAAGTGAGAAAATCTGAATAATATAACACTTTACCTTATGGAGAATATGCCTTATTTCCTAGCACCCATATAATTTTTATTAAAACATAAACTTCTGATTTTTAAAGATACACTTTTAAAAACAGAAGTTTATGTTTCACACCTAACCAAGTATAATTAAAGTAATACTCAATGAAAAATATTTAGTAAAAATAAAAATCATTAGGAAATTAAGTAATACTACTTGTCAAATAAAAATTCAAAATTTAATTATATATTTATATTATATTTATATAAAAATTTAATTATATATTTATTTACATTATATATATATATAATCTTAAAAATGGTCACTTTGTCTGAAAGAAAAATTTAAAACATTACATATTTTCATTTTTAATAAAAATTTTAACGAGCTGAATATTAACTCAAAGACTTAGAAATATAACAATAAAAAATCCAACAGAAAACGTAGAACCAGTTAAGACCAGAATTTAAACGAATTAGAAAAAGAAAAGGAGTAGAATATATTGTGTATATGCACATATTGTGTGAGTGTGTGTATATATATAATATTTTAAATCGTTTTTCTGAAAGTTCTAGACATTGCAAAAAAATACATGACCTGTATAAATACTGGGGAAAAGAAAACAAAATTATTGTGATTTACTGTTAATTAGATTATTTCTCCCTAAATGCTAAGACAATTGAGCAATGATTAAAACTAATATGAAATGTGATTGGAATAAATTACATGATTTTTTTTGAAATTTGACAACCTGACTTTAAGGTCTATGGAAGAAACAATAAGTGAAAAAGTCCAGAAAAAATTTACATGCAGTAATTCAGGAAGTTTTTCCCTTTACACATTATATATCTGCAATAATAAAATCAGTGTGGTTTGGTTTTCTATGACAAACCAATGGACCAGAAGAAAAATTTCAGAAGCATGCCTAGGTTTATGTAATATGGAATTTAAACTCTGTAGATAAAGGATAAATGGCTCATTTGATGCGTTGGAACAATGGCCAACTTTTTTCAAAAAGAAATATTATCAGTAATTCATAACAATAATCAAAGCAAGTTTCATGTAGATAAAATATTTAAATGTAAGTAATGAAATCATAGAAGTACTAGAAGCAAACGTGGGTATATATATCATTGGCAGATGGGTGGGATGTTTATTCTAAACTATATAATTTTAGAATAAACATGTTTCTATTTTAGTTATAGTAAAATTTGATACTTATATAAATGAAGTAATATTTGTTATATCAAATCCATATATTAACTCTTTTATGCTGTCTACTTTTGGTGTCTTGCTTGGAAAACCGTGTGTGTGCTTGCTTGTGTGTGCACGTGTTTGTGTGTGTGTGTACGTTCTAAAAACAAGGACCCCATGAAAATCAGACTAGCATAACATTTAAGAGTACAGATTCTGCCATCTGGCACACTTAAAATCCAACTTCAAGTGACCTTAGGCAATTTAACCTTTTTATGCCCCAATTTTCTTAACTGTAAAATGGAAATAATAACATTACCTAATACATTGGAGTGTCTGGAGGATTAAGTTAGTTAGCATATGTAAAGTACTTAGAATAGTAGTTGGCAAATGTAAACATTATTTAATGTTACTATTAAAATAATACTAATGTACATTAGAAAATTATTTAGAACTGAAAAAATATACATGGCCAAAAATTACACTAAAATAACTAAAATTAGTTTACATTTATTTGGTCAATGAAATGCAGTTAAAATATTAATGGGTTCTTATTTTTCACCTATAAAAGTGGCAAAGACAAAAATGATCAGTTCTCAAAGTTAGGAAGTTGGCAGAAAAATAAGCACCTTATAAATTGGTATCAAACTTCATAGGGTAATTTGGCAATAACTACCAAAATATTATCGATGTATGTACTTTTAATCCATCCATTCCTCTCCAGAAATGTATCTTATGGAAATTATTATATGTAGACAAATATTCAGCTACAAAGGTAATCTTTCTAGTGTTGTTTAGAGAGGTGATATAATTTCTGTCTTAAATGCTTGATAGAATTCACCTCTGAACTAGTGCTCTTTTTGGAAAGGTCATTAATTATTGATTCAATTTCTTTAATGGATAAAGACCTATTTATATTGGTTATTTCTCTGTGTCTGAGTTTTAACACATTTTGTCTTTCAAGGAATTGGTCCATTTCATATAGGGCATCAACTTTATGGCTGTAGAGTTGTTCATAATATTCCTTTATTATCACTGTAATATCCATGGGATCAGTAGTGAAGACCCCTTTTTATTTTTGATGTTAGTAATTCATGTGTTCTATCTTTCTTTCTTGGTTGGCCTGGCTAAAGGTTTACAATTTTATTGATTTTTTTCAAAGACAAGCTGTTCATTTTCCTCTATTGATTTCTCATTTTAAGTTTCATTTATTTCTGCTCTAATTTTTATTATTTCATTTATTATAGTTACTTTGGATTTAATTTTCTTTTCTTTTCCTAGTTTCCTAAGGTGGAAGCTCAGATTATTGATCTTAAATCATTCTTCTTTATTAATATATACATTCAATGCTATAAATTTCCCTCTAAATACTGCTTTTACTGCATCTCACAAATGTTGATAAGTTGTATTTTCATTTTCACTTAGCTCAAACTATTTTTTATTTATCTTAACATTTCTTTGACCCATGTGTCATCACATGAAATCACATGAAATATCATCTCCAGATATTTGGGGATTATCCAGCTATCTTTCTGTCATTGATTTCTAGTTTAATTTCATTGTGGTTTGAGAGCAGACATTGTATAATTTCTCTTCTTTTAAATTTGTTAAAGGTATTATATGTTCCAGAATGTGCTATATCTTGGCAAATGTCCCATAGGAACTTGAGAAGACTATGTATTCTGCTGTTGTTGGATGAAGTATCCTATAAATGTCAATTAGATCCAGTTGACTTATGGTTCTGTTCAGTTTGACTATATCCTTCCTGATTTTCTGCCGGCTGAATCCATCAGTTACTGATAGAGGGGTGTTGAAGTCTATAACTGTAACAATGGATTTATTTATCAGTTTATCAGTTTTTGCGTCATGTATTTTTGACTCTCACATTAAGTATTGTTATGTCCTCCTGAAGAATTTAGCCTTTGATCTTCATGTAATGCCCCTCTTTATGTTTGATAATTTTCCTTGCTCTGAAATCTGTTTGGTCTGGAATTAATATGGTGTTTTGATTTTGATTAGTGTTAGCATGGTATATCTTTCTCCATTCCTTTACTTTTAATCTAATTGTCTTTTTATTGAAAGTGGGTTTTTGGTAGACAGCATATGGTTGAGTTTTGTTTTTTATCCATTCTGACATTTTCTGTCTTTTAATTAGTATATTTAAACCATTCACATTTAAAGTGATTATTGATACAGTTGGAGTAATAACTACCATATTTGTAATTTTTTTAATTCTTATCCTTGTTCTTTGTTTCTTTTTTTTTTTCTCCTTCCACTCTTTTTCTGCTTTCTCTGGTTTTAATTGAGCATTTTATATGATTTCACTTTCTCTCCTCTCTTAGCATATTAATTATATTTAAACTTTTTTAAAATAGTTGCACTAGAGTTTGCAATATACATTTACAACTAATCTAAGTATTTTCAAATAAATCTATACATCTTCATGGTAAGTATAGTTACCATATAACAGAGTATCCCCAGTGCCTCCCTTCTGTCCCTTACAACATCACTGTCATTCATTTTCCTTATCTATAAGCCGTAATCACCCAATATATCACTGCTATTATTATTTTGACAAACTAGTTATTTATTAGATCAATTAAAAATAAGAAAAATACATTTAAAAAATTTTACCTTCTTTTATTCCTCTCTAATGCTCTTCCTTTCTTCATGTAGATCCAGGTTCCTGACCTACTTTATTTTCCTTTTCTCTAGCTTTGTGTTGTTTATAATAGTAAACATTTGGAGACAACAGATGTTCAACAATTGGATAAAACTGTGGTAAATCCATGTAATGAAAAACTAGGAAGCCATTGAAAATGATTGTGAACTTCCATCCTTCCCCTGCTCTCCACCTCCTGGTGGTCCAATAATTAATCATAGCTGAAGAAAGTTCATTGGGGATAAATTTCAGGCAGCAGAGCTAACTATTTCTGCTTCCTCTTGTACTTCTGAGAATCTTCCCCACTGTTGGTGGAGGAGGAAGGGCTGCCAGGAAGGAGAAGAGTGCCAACCAGATGCAGCAGACACAGAATGCAGATTCCTGGGCGTGGGTGAGAGGTTCCCCCATAAGGCTTGGGAAGTTCAGCTCTCACAATATGGGATCAGGTGGCTAGAGAGAGGGCCTTTTCCTTGACCTAGTGATTCTGTGGTTGTTACTAGAGGGATTGGAATACGGCTGATTCTCCCCAGCAAGCATCACCTTTGCCTGCCCCTCATTCAGAGAACTAGGCTTTTTGTTCTCCTGGCTTCAGAAAAGGAGAAGACCCTAAAAACAGAGGAGGAAAAGGCATCTCTTTCTTCAGAATTTCAATAGAATTTCAACAACCCTTGGAAAAACTGCAGGACTCTAGGTACAGACAACATTTTAAAAGAAAACATCATGACTAAGAGTCTCTTCCCAAGTCTAGGAAGGAATTTCAGGCTGGAATGAGGGAGAAAAGCAGAGAAATCCATGTTTCCTGCAGGGGTCACTGTGACTTGTACCCTTGGCTGAGCCCCAGAGAATGGGAAAACAAGACAAGTTTGTAGGAACTCTAAAGCAATTGTGACCTGCACTGTTTCCTGGGAAGAGACGAGGAAGGCAAGAAGCTCAGTGAAGACAGACAAGGTTTTGGGCAATCTGGTGGGATTTCCAGATAGCAGGTAAGTGCAGAAGAAGGAAGCATCTCAATCCCTTTGTGCTGGAGGGCAGCATGGAAGTTGCTGGGTGAATTGACTTTGGACTGGGAACGTGGGACATCTCATAATGAGTGGAATGGACCAATGACTCAGACTAGACATGAGGATGGGCATCCTGGTGAATTTCAGTGCAGACAAATGACACTGAGGTATTAAGAAACTGAACCTTAAAACCTAGAAGCAACTGGTGGGGAAGGATTTTACCTTTACTGAAGTTGGATTTCTCCTACAACGCTGGTAAAATGATTGCTCAGAATAAATGATAACTGAATTATAAAAGATAAAGTTATACTTATTAAACACTTGTGTTTGTGGACCTAGATTCTTATTTGATCATTTTTATGGTAATTTTAGCCTCAGACTTCCCTAGGGTGATGACATGAGGAGAGGCAAGAATAAAGACAACTATTAGCAGTTGTTGGGTCTGATAATACCCTCCCACTAAGGGTTAAGGCAGGCCATTTCTTACCCACATTGAGGAAACAGCAGCCCTGATTGTAAATAAGGAATTAATGTGTGCATCAAAGACAATGTCGAGACTGCATAAAAAATGAGCAGTTCACACCTTTTTTTTCAAAGTTAACTTTTTTCAGCTTAAAAACCTGATAAATGATTTCAATTAAGTTACAGAAAAAGAAAATTATATTGCAAATTCATGCAAAATCTTCCGAAAAAATCACTTGCCTAATTACACAAATCAATTCTTCAGACTGAGAATCTAACCTCAAAATAGAAAGTATGGATGTTTCAGCAGCAGTTGTACAAGTAAGGTGGGAACCTCAGGGTGGTCTGCTCTGGCCCCATTTTTATCAGGATAAAACGAGTTAAAGATCACAGAAAACTAGTTTTTCAGGACCCATTGTTGCTCCATAGAAAACTCAGCACAGTGCCTAAGGAGGTGCTCCATATCTAGTTCTTTCTCCTCTTTAGGCAAAATGAATAATGAACTCCTTTACCCAAGAGAGAGTTGTAGAATACGTTAGTTCTGGAGCAACTGAGAATTACCAAGCAGTATCAAATGCACATGTGGATGCTCTCAATTACACCATAATTCAAATAAATCATTATTATCATTGTTGTTGTCATCAGCGCAATCATCATCATCATCTAAGAACTTTGCAGCTGTTTGGATGGACCCTGATGTAATAGGAAAGGAATTTGGGTCGGAGGGCCAGGATGCTAGATTGACTCAGACTTTAGCTGCTTGTTTAATTTTGGCAGGTTGCTTCCCTGCTCTGGGACTCACTTTATGCTTGTATATCTGAGTGGGTAGTCTAGGTGGACCAAGGATTCTTCTTTTTGGCATTCTTTATTATTTCGCACCTGCCCCTACCTTCATAGTTTATGAGTCTTTAAGGTCTTTGAGGGCAAAGATCTTGCTTTGTTGACTACGGTATCCCTCAGGAGGTCTCTCTGGTCTGTCTCAGGGTATGTGCCTAACATTATTGGCTAAGGTGAGTTAGAGTTTTGTTTTGTTTTGCTTTGGGAGGGGTCTGGAAGGAAAAGATAGAAGAGGTAGTGGTTTATGCTGTCCACTTAGAGGCATTGGTTTCCCTCACCTTGCTCCCATCCTCAGCGGGGTAGAGTCCTAGAACTTTGTCCTCAGTTTCTGGCAAACACATGGGAGTCATGCAGCATGTCTGCTTGCATTCAGTAGCTCTACAGTCCCATGTTTCCCCAAAGAACTGGGAATTGTGTTTATGTTTTATTCCTGGTAATTGGCTGTGCCGTTGAGGTGGAGTGGCCTCCATTTGTTTGATTCTTAGTGGTAGTGCCACCCCACCGAGTCTGCATGGTTAATGCCATTAATGATTAAAGGAGGAACCTAGGACAGGGACTGTACTCCTCCTTGACAGAGATAACATTTTTGGCTCTAACTAAACAAACACAGATACAATAAAACACACTCACTCCAATACACAACAAAAAAGCATCCAGAAGTACAGGAGATGGGAAAAGGAGGGGAATTTCCTAGAAGACTCCTGATTGAAGAAAACTAAGGCATTTGAGTACAAACCTTGGTGCTGAGCTTCTGGGGAAGCCAGGAAAATGGAGGAAACAGAGACATGTGGAGTTTCAGAGCAATGTCATGGTGGTGCATGAAGTGAAATGCATTTCCAGGTCCTGGCTTTTGAGATGTACTGAGTAATATAATGAGCAAGAGTTTTCTGGATCAGCTCTTACTGCATAATGAATCATTTATTTTAAGCCTATTAATGGCTGAAAATAACAACCTAAAGCTTTTTATTTCTTTTGAATCTGTAGGTCAGCTGGACAGTTCTGTTGATCTAGGCCAAGACCAGCTAATCTCAGCCAGGGAGACTCATGCTTCTGTGGTCAGCTAGTGGATCAGCTATGTTAGCTGCTCTTAGCCCCAGCTGGCAGAACTTTTCTCCTCTCTATGTTGTCTCTCATCTTCCAGCAGGCTAGCTGGGGCTTGTCCAATAGCTACAGAGTTCTAAAAGGGACTGGAGAAGTGCAAGAGGTTTGGGGGGGGGCTAAACTGGGTGAGCCAAAAGTGAGTCATAAGGACAACACAGAGGGGAAGGGAAATAGTCTATTTCTTCATGGGAAGAACTGTGAAGTCATATCGCAAAGGTCATGGACACAGGGAGGTAAAGAATTTGAGCCACTTTTGCACTCCACCTACCACAGTCAAACCTCTGTCCACAATTATTCACATTCTTCATACAAAGTTCATTACACCCCTCCTGAGACCCTTACCTCCCAACTCTTATCCAATCATGACATCATACTCCAAGTCTAAGATCTGTGATTTGCATCAGCTCCAGACCCAAATCCTGTTGATCCTGAGACCCATGAATTAAAAGCCAAGTTATCAGTCCTCACACATGCTACATACAATGTTGAAATGAACAATAAAACCCCAATGAGAACACTCATTCAAAAGTGACAAGAATGGGAGGCATGTGGCAGTCACTGGTCTACAGGAGTTCTGAAGTCACACTGGGTAAATGGTGGGTATGTTACTTGATGAGGCAATGATTCTATTCCCTGGGAGTAGCTGCCCCATCCCTTGGTTTCCATAGGTCTCAGCTTCACTGTTTGAGACCTCCGTCCTTTTCTATCATCCTCTGGTTACTTCTAAATAAGTGGCCTGCTTTAGCAGCAAGTTGCTTCTTAGTCTGCTTCTTGACCTTCAGAAGTTGGAGGCACAGGAATCTCTTTAAAATTTAAAAAATCTCAGTCCTTTTATTACACACTAGTAGCATTTGCCAATTCAATTTGCTTTAAAACGTTGGGGGTTTTCTATGTAGCTAATTGTTATTTACCCCATGTGTTGAAAGCCACAGCTAAAATATCCTCTGAGACAGACTCTTCTCTTTAAAGTTACTTCTAGTTTGGGACGTGGCTTCTCTATTCTTAAACTTCCCTTTAGTCCAGCTGAGAAGGTCTATATAAACTTAACATTTTTGATTTTATGTTTGTACTTATGACTCACTTTATTTTATTTACTTTTAAAAATCAGTATACAATAAAATTGACATTTATTGTATGTACAGTTCTATGAGTCATAATACGTGGATAGATTTGCATAATCATAATTACCATCAGTATAGGGAACCATTCCATCACCCTAAAAACTCCTCTGTGCTATCCCTTTATAGTCACACTTTCCTCCACCCCTAACTTCTGACAACCACTGATCTGTTTCCCATCACTATATTTTGCCTTTTTAAGAATGTCACATAAATGGAACCACATAGTATGTAGGTTTTTGACACTAGACTTACTCAAGCATAATGACTTTGAATTTTTGCTTGTATCAACAATGCATTCACTATTAGTGCTCAGTAGAAAACCAGTGTATGAATGTACTCAGTTTATTTAACCATCACCCACTGAAAGATATTTGCTTTGTTTCCAGTTTGGCACAGTTTTGAATAGAAATTCTCTAAACAACTGTGCATAGGTCTTCATGTAGATGTAAGGTGTTTTTGTTATTGTTTGTTTGTTTGCTTTTTAAAATTTTTCTGGGGTAAATACCTGTGAATGGGATTGCTGGGTCATAGGGAAGGGTATGTTTGCTTTTATAAGAAACTGCACACTGTTTTACCTCATGATTATACCATTTTGCATTCCTACCATTAATGTATGAAAGTTCCAGTTGCCTTTCATCCTCCCTAACGCTTGGTATTCTTAGTATTCTTTATTTTAGCCAATCTAATATGCGTGTAGTGGTGTTCATCTTAGCTTTAGCTTGCATTTCCCTAATGGCTAGTGAGAACATATTTTCATTGGCTTATATGCCATCTGTATATCTTCTTCAGTGAAACATCTGTGTCATTAACCATTTTCTAATTGGATTGTTTGCTTTTTAATGTTGAATTTTGAGAGTTCTTTATATATACTACATATGCATCCTTTGCTAAATATGTGGTTTGCAAATATTTTTTCCCCAAGATGTGGCTTTTTTTCCCATTTCAGTTATTAATTTAACTAAGTGTAATTGCACAAATGACAAAAAAAAATTTAGACAGTCAGCTTTTAAGATAAACAAGGAAAAAAGAGACCTCATAGGCTTGATGGTCTGAAGTTAACAAGAACTACAAATATGTACGCATAAGGAATTGTTAATATCCTAAAGATTCTTTGCTATTTTCCACTGTAATCATTCATGTCATCTACAAATAGGCACAATTTTATTTCTTCCTTTCCAATCTGTATGGCTATTATCTCCATTTCTTGCCTTATTGCTCTGTCTAGATCTTCCAATGCTTTGTTGCATGGCAATGGTGAGAGTGGAATTCTTGCCTTATTCCCAGTCTTAGTGAGGAAACATTAAAAGTCTTTCACTATAAAGTATGATGTTAGCTATCAGTTTTTAAAATAGATGCTCTATATTAATTTGAGGAAGTTTCCCATTATTCCTAGTTGACTGAAACTTTTTATCATGAATAGGTATTGACTTTTATGAAATTATTTTTGCAACAATTGATATGATCATATTATTTTTATTCTTTAGCATGCTAACATGGTGGATTACATTGATTAATTTTCAAATATTAAACCAGCTTGGCCTCCCTGAATAATCTCCACTTGGACAAGTATATAATTGTCATTATATGTTATATATTGTTTGTTTGGAAGTCCTATTATTCTTTGTGTATATGTTTATAATTGTTATATATTTACTAATCTTTTTATCATTATAGAATGTCCTTTTATGCCCCTATGAACAATTTTTGTTTTAAAGTCTATTTTTCTGGAATTAGTATTGGCATTTCCAGCTCACTTTGGTAACTGTTTTCATGGTATATCTTTTTTTGTTAATCCTTTTTCTTTCAAACTACTTGTATCTTTGAATCTAAACAGAGTCTTTTATATAGGCAGCATATAGTTTGGTCATATTTTTAAAAATATATTCTCCCAATCTCTACCTTTTAATTAGAAAGTTTAATCCATTCACATTTAAGGTAATTACTGGTACAATAGGATTTATGTCTCTCATTTTGCTGTTTGTCTTCTATATGTCTTGTATTTTTTGTTTCTTGATTTCTCCATTATTGTCTTATTTTGTGTTAATTAGATATTTCTTGTGTACCCTTTTAATATTCTTGTCATTTCTTTGACTATATATTTTTCAGTTATTTTCTTAGTTGTTTCCTTGGGGATTGTCATCAACATCTTAATTTATAAAATTCTACTTTGGATTAATACCAACTTAATTTCACTAGTATGCAAACATTGCTGCAATATAACTATTCCCTTACTCTTTTATCCTATTATTGTCATAAATTACATCTTTATACATTGTGTGCACACCAACATATATTTATAATTATTGCTTTATGTGGTTGTCTTTTCAGATAGAGAAAAAAAGAAGTTACACACAAACATATTTATATTATAATTTGTATTTATGGATATGTATATTATAATTTGTATTTATGGATGTAATTACCTTTAATTATTCATATATATTCAATTTACTGTCTAGTGTCCTTTCACTTCAGTCTGAAGGACTCCCTTAAGTATTTCTTGTAGGGCAGGTCTGTTAGAGATGTACTCTTTATCTATCTTAATTTCTCCTTCATTTTTGGAGGATAGTAATTTTTTTTTGTATATAGAATTTTTGGTTAACAGTTTGGGTTTTTTTTTCATACTTTGAAAATGCCAGCCGAATTCCTGACTTTGTGGTTTCTGATAAAAAATCTGCTGTTAATCTTATTGAGGATTCCTTGTACATAATGAGTTGCTTCTCTTTACTACTTTCAAGATTCTCTTTTTGACCTTCAACAGTTTGATTATGATTTTTAGGTGTTGATATCTGAATTTATTCTCCTTGGAGTTTGTTGAGCTTCTTGAATGTGTAGATTAATATTTTTAATCAAATTTGGGAATGTTTTTGCCATCAAACATTTATTATTCTCCTTTCTCTCTCCTCCTCTTCTTCTCTCATTCTGAACTCCTATTATGGATATGTTGGTACTTGGATGTTGTCCCACAGATCTCTCATGGTCTGTTCATTTTTCTTCATTCTTTTTCCTTTCTGTTCCTCAGACTGGATAATCTCAATTGACCTGTCTTCAAGCTTGCTGAGTCTTTATTTTGCCTGCTCAAATATGTTGTTGAGTCCCTCCAGTAAATTTTTATTTTCAGTTATTGTACTTTTCAACTCCAGCAATTCTATTTCATTATTTTAAAAATAATTTATATTTCTTTATTAATATTCTATATTTGTGGAGACATCTTCTCATACTTTAGTTCTTTAGAGTGTTTTCCTTTAGCTAATTAAGATAGCTGATTTAAAGTCTTTGCTAGTAAGTCCAATGCCTGGGTTTCCTGAAAGTGCTTTTATTGATTGCATTTTTTCGTGTATATGGTCCTTACTTTCTTGCTTCTTCACATGTCTTGTAATTTGTGTTGAAAATAGATTATTTTAAGTATTATAATGTGGTAACACTGAAAATCAGATTCTCCTCTCCTTCGCGGGGTTGTTGTTTTTGCTGCTTGTCATAGTTATTATTAGTTATTTTTTGTTTAGTGATTTTTCTAAACTAATTATGGAAATCTATATTAATGTGTGTTGCCACTGCAGTCTCTATTTAGTTAATGATCAGTTAATAATTGGACAGAGATTTCCTAAGCTTCTGAGATAAAGATTCTCTCACTTTTACTGAGGGGCTCTGCATAAGTTTTGAGACATGCTTTCAACACTCAACCAGGTAGTTGAAAATCCTGCCTTAGCTTTCACTTCCTGCTTGTGCAGAACTTCAAAGTCAGCCAGAAGTGAAACCTAAGGTCCTTCTCCAGTATGTCTTGAGCATGTACACAGCCCTATGCATGCTCTTGCCTTTCTAGATTCCCAGGAATATGTTGCAGCTTTTCAAAGCCCCTATGGATATCTCATTCTTCAACTTTCCCTTTTATGCTTTTACCTTTAATCTAGTCTATTTCTTACCTCAAATATTGTCTATTGCCTCAGGCAGCCACAATGTTAAAACACTTGCCTATGAATGTTTTTGTTTGTTTCATACTGGAAAGAGGCTTTTAACAATAATAAGCCCCAAGTCTAGCCAAATAAGGACAAAACCTTAAAGTGACATTTTATAGGGAAACACCAGACAGGTCAGATGAGAATTCTTTGATTATCTGCTCCATTTGGTACAAGAAATGTGGACTGTCATTTTTCAAAGCAACTAATGAACTGAGTAGTGAGGGGATAGAACTAGGGTAAATTAAAACACTAAGAAATTTGTGGTTCTTTCTGTGATTCAGCCACTTTTCTTGAATAAACATACCTTGTATAATTGCAAGTCCCTCGTTAAATTCCAAAGTTTTGAAAAAGTTAATTCTGACAATCTTTTTTGCCAGTTTTTTCACTGGGTTTTATATAGAGCCTAATTTTCAGAGGTCCTTGCTCCATTATTTTTGCTGACATTAACTAGTTCTGTAAATTATTGCTTCACGTATTTTGCTAGCCTGTTGTTTGTTACCTACATATTTAGTATTGCCATGAACTTTTGGAAGAGTGACTCTTGTCATTATTTAATGTCCCTTCTGTCTCTGATAATTTTCTTTGCTCTGAAATTTACTTTAGCTAATTTAGTATAGCCCCTCCTACTTTTTAAAATTAATGTTTGCATAGTATGTCTTTTTTCTATTGTTTTACTTTCAACCTACATATATTATTATATTTAAAGTGAGTTTCTTTTAGACAACACATAGTTGGGCCAAGTCTTTTCATCCACTGTGTTGATCTCTTTCAACTAAGTCTTTAGGACCATTTACATTTAATATAACTATTGACCTGTTATGTTTAAGTCTGCCTTTTTTTGGGGGGGGGGGTTGTTTTTTTTCTGGTTATTCCCTCTGGTTTCGTTTCTCTGTTTTATTTTTTCTGCCTTCCTGTGGGATACTTGAACATTTTTTTTTAGAATTACATTTTGATCTATAGTGTTGTTCAGTGTATCTTTGGCTTTTTTTTTCCCCTTCCAGTTTTATTGAGATAAAACTGACATACAACAAGGTAGAATTTTAAGGTGTACAGCATAATGATTTGACTTACATACATCATGAAATGATTATCACAGAAAGTTTAGTGAACATTCATTGTCTCATATAGATACAAAACTAAAGAAATAGAAAAACAAATGTTTGTGATGAGAACTCTTAAGATTTACTCTCTTAACAACTTTCATATATAACATACAGCATATTTATCATGTAGTACATTATATCCTTAGTACTTATTTATCTTATAATTAGAAGTCTGTACCTTTAGACTGCCTTCATCCAATTCTTCTTCCCTCTTTCACCCACCTCTGGTAACCACCAGTCTGATCTCTTTATCTATGAGTTTATTTATTTTTTTGTTTCTTTATTTGTTTTTGAAGTACAATTTTCCTACAACACCATGCTAGTTCCTATTATACAACAAAGTGATTCAATATTTCTACACATTTCAAAATGATCACCACAATTAACCTTGTTAGAATATGTCACCATACAAAGATATTATATATTTGTTGATTATATTCTCCATGCTCTGGATTTCATACTTGTGTCTGATTTATTTTGCAATGGTATGTTTGTACCTCTTAATGTCTCTCAACTATTGCTTTCCATGACCACCCCTCTCTCTCTGGCAACCACTTGTTTGTTCTCTGTATCTATAACTATCTTTCTGTTTCATTATATTTTTTCAGTTGTTTTGTTTTTTAGATTCCATGTATGAGTGAAATCATACAGTATTCCCCTTTCTAGGGCTGACTTATTTCACTGAGCATAAAACCTCTATGATGATTTATGTTGTCACAAATGGTAAGATTTTATTCTTTTTATGGCTGAGTAATATTTCATTATATATTTATGTATATATATATATTCATTTTATTCTTTTTGATGCGATCATAAATGGTGTAGTTTCCTTAATTTCTCTTTGTGATATTTCATTGTTAGTGTATAGAAATGCAACCGATTTCTATATATTAACTTTGTATCCTGAAACTTTACCGAATTCATTGATGAGTTCTAGTAGTTTTTTGGTGGCATCTTTAGGATTTTTTATATATAATATGTCATCTGCAAACTGTCAGTTTTGTTTCTTCCTTTCCAATTTGAATTTCTTTTTCTTGTTTGATTATTGTGGCTAGGAACTCCAATACTATGTTGAATAAAAGTGGCAAGAATGGACATCCATGTCTTGTTCCTGATCTTAGAGGAAATTCATTCAGCTTTTCACCATTAAGTATGATATTAGCTGTGGGCTTGTCATATATGACCTTTATTATGTTCAGGCATGTTACCTCTGTAGCAACTTCTTTGAGGTTTTTTTTTTATTATTATTATACATAGATGTTGAATTTTGTCAAAAGGTTTTTCTGTATCTTTTGAGATGATCATGTAGTTTTTATTCTTCAATGTGTTAATGTGGTATATCATACTAATTGATTTGTGGATATTGGACCATCCTTGCATCCCTGGGATAAATCCTACTTGATCATGGTGTATAATCCTTATAATGTATTGTTGAATTCGGTTTGCTAGTATTTTGTTGAGGATTTTTGCATCTATGTTCCTCAGTGATATTGGTCTGTAATTTTTTGTGTGTGATATCTTTGGTTTTGGTATCAGGAAGATGCTGACCTCATAGAATGACTCTGGAAGCATTCCTTCCTCTGCAATATTTTGGAATAGTTTGAGAAGGGTAGATGTTAACCCTTCTCTAAATGTTTGGTAGAATTCAACTGTGAAGCCATCTGGTCCTGGACTTTTGTTTTGGGGAGGTTTTGTTGTTGTTGTTGTTATTAGTGATTCAATTTCATACTGGTAAACGGTCTGTTCGTATTTTCTATTTCTTCCTGGTTCAGTTTTGAGAAATTGTACTTTTCTATGAATTTATCAATTTTTTCTAGATTGTTCATTTTATTGACATATAATTGTTTGTAGTAATCTCTTATGGCCCTTTATATTTCTGTCGTGTCAGTTTTGATTCTTTTTACTTTCTGATTTTATTGATTTCTGCTCTCTCTTAAGGTAGAATGCATTGTAACAACTCTATTTTTACTCAACCCGCACCCAAGTTTACTATTTTTAACATCATATTTTACATAGTTTTGATTTGTGTATTCTTTAAGTACTTATTGTAGATATAGATGCTTTTACTACTTCTGTCTTTTAACCTTCCTAATAGCTTTATACCTGGTGGATTTACTGTCTTTATTGTACATTTATAGTTACCACTGAGATTTTTTTCCTTTGTAATTTTTATATTTCTAGTTGTAGACTTTTTCACTTAGAGAAGTCCCTTTAACATTTCTAAATCTGGTTTGGTGGTGCTGGACTCTTAGTTTTTGCTTGTCTATAAAACTTTTGATCTCTCCATCAAATATGAATGAAAGCCTTGCTGGGTAGAATATTCTTGGTTATAGGTTTTGCCTTTTCATCACCTTAACTATATCACACCAGTCTCTTCTGGCCTGCAAAGTGTCTGCTGAAAAGTCAACTAATAGACTCATAGGAGTTCCTGTGTATGTAACTTATTGAAAGCTTGTTTCCCTTGCAGCTTTTAATATTTTCTTTTTATCTTTAATTTTTGCCATTTTAATTACAATTTGTCTTGGTGTGGCCCTCTTTGGGTTGATTCTGTTTGGGACTCTCTGTCTTTCCTGGCTATGGATATCTGTTTCTTTCCTACATTAGGGAAGCTTTCAGCTATTATGTCTTCAAATATGTTCTCTGCCCCCTTCTCTCTCTCTTCCCCTTCTCTCTCACATATTAACATATGAATGTTAGTATGCTTGATATTGTTACAGAGGTCTCTTAAACTGTCATTTCTTTTTATTATTTTTCTTTTTTTCTGTTCAGCTTCAGTGGTTTCCACTACTCTATCTTCCAGTTCACTGATGTGTTCCTCTGTATCATCTAATCTACTGTTGATTTCTTCTAGTCTATTTTTTATTTCAGTTATTGTAATTTTCATCTGTTTGGTTCTTCTTTATATTTCTGACTCTTAGTTTAAAACTTCTAACTTCTCATCCTGTTAGTCCAATCTTCTCCGAAGTTTTTGAACATCTTTAAGATCATTACCTTGAATTCTTTATCGGGTAGATTGCTTATCTCAACTTTACTTAGTTTTTTTGGGGAGGGGGTGGATTTTATCATATTCCTTCATTTGGAACATATCCCTCTGTCACCTCAATTTGCCTAATTGGCTTATTTTATTCCTATGTATTGGTAGGATGGTTAAGTTTCTCAACCTTGGAGAAGTGGCTTTTTGAAGATGTACTATGTGTCCCAGAAGCACCCCCCTCCCTGTATTCTCTAGAGGGTCCTCCCATGTGGGCTGCATAGGTCCTTCTGTTGTGGTGGGTTGACTACTGTGGGTGGTCTAGTAGGCGTGGCTGGCCCCCGGTCTGTCTGGTTTCCAGGCACTGCCTTGTGTGGAGGTTGCTGGCTGCTGGTGGGCAGGGCAGGGTCATGGAGTAGCTTGCTGCAGAACTCTGGGAGCCCCAGGGCTGGAGCTGGCCCACTTATGCGTGGAGCCAGGTTTTAGGGTAGGTAGTTGCAAGGTTGGGCATCCCAGATCTAGTGTTGACCCTCTGGTGGGCAGAGCTAGTTCCTTACACACCTGTCTGTGGGATCGGAGGTAGCCCAAAGCTGGTGTTCGACTACTGGTCAGTCGGGCTGGATCCCAGGTCAGTTCGCTGAGGAATCCAGAGTGTTAGAGCTGGTGTTTGTCTGCTGGGGGGTGGGGCTGGGACCCAGGGGCATCCCAGGACTGATGTTGGCCTGGTGGTGGATGGAGGCAGGTCCTGAGGTCTCTGGCTACAGGGCTCTGGGGGTCTTGGTGGAGCTGGTGTCAGCCCACTAGTGTATGGGGCCGAATCCTGGGGCAGCTGGCTGAAGGGCTCAGGGTGTGCCAGAGCTGTTGTTGGTCTGTTGGTGGGCCAGGCTGGGTGATCCGTGGGGTTGGTGCTAAACTGCTTGTGGGTGGGCTGCATCCTTACATGGAAGGCTGAGGGGCTGCCGTGGTACTGGAGCTGGTGCTCACCCACCGGTGGGCAAAGCTGAGTCCTGGATTCTCTAGCTGCAGGCCCTGGGGTTCCTGAAGCTGGTATTGTCCCACCAGTGTGTGGGGCTGGGCACAGAGGATCCTGGGGCTGGTGCCTGCCTCCTGCTGGGTGAATCTGTGTCCCAGGTTTCTGGTTGCAGGACCCAAGGGCTCCTGGGGCTAGCGCCAGTGTACTGATGTGTGGGACCATATTCTGGGCCCTCTGGTGGACAGCGCCAGGTCCCAGGGTGGCTGTGGGCTCAGAGGGTCTTAAGGAAGCCAGCCACCTGGTGGGTTCCCAGGAGGGAAACTGTTTCACTGACCAGCTAGTTGCTTGGCATGAGGTGTCCCAAGACTGCTGCTGACAGGTTGGTGGGCAGGACTGGTTCTCAAGCTAATAAGCTAGAAGGAGGATTCCAGAATGGTGTTTGCCAGCACCAGTGTCCACATGGTAGAAAGAGCTCCCAAGATTAGTTGCTGCCAGTGTCTATGTCCCCAGCATGAGCTCCAGTTTAGCAGGAGCAGATTAGCAGGTGGGGCTGACCCAGGCTCCTTTCCAATTACTGCTTTTGCCCTGGGTTCTGGATCACGTGAGATTTTGTGTGTGCCCTTTAAGAGCGAAACCTCTATTTTCCACAGCCTTCTGGAACTCCGGAAAGTAGGCCCCACTGGCCTTCAAAACCAAATGTTCTGGGGCTTGTCTTCCCACTTCAGGATCCCTGGGCTGAGGACCACTATGTGGGGCTTGGACCCCTTGCTTCTTGGGCGGAACCTTTGTAATTATCATAATTATTGCAATTTCTTCCTCTTTGTGGGTCACCCACCTAGGGGTGTGGGTCTTGACTACACCACATCTCCGCCCCTCCTACCATCTCACTGTGGTTCCTTCTTTATATCTTTAGTTGTAGATTTTCTTTTTTTGCTAGTCTTTCAGTTTTTCTTATCAATAATTTCTTTGTAAGTAGTTGTAGTTTTGGTGTGCCCATGGGAATAGGTGAGCTCAGGGTCTTCCAACTCTGCCATCTTGGCCACTCCTCTGTTGAGTGTATCTTTGATCAGCCTTTTTATTAGTTGTGCTTGGTTACATACATATCCAAGTCTACTGGTGTCTACATTTTACTATTTCAAATGAAGTGTGGAAATTTTACCTCCTTTCACATCCCTTTACCTTCTCCATTTATAATATAATTATCTTAAATGTTCTCTCTCTATATATTGAAGATCACATTAGATGGTATTTTTTTTCCTTCAGTGATAAAACATTATTTAGAGAACACGAGAAGTAAATTTTATTTTGTTGACCTATACTTTTGCCCTTATCATCTTTCTTCCTTCCCAATATTTCAAGGTTCCTTCTTTTATTATCTCCTTTCTTTTTAAAGAACTTCCTTAGCCATTCTTTCAGCGTAAGTTTGCTGGCAACAAATTCTCTTAGCTTTCCTTTATTTGAGAATGCTTTATTCCCTCTTCATTCTTAAAAGATATTTTCACTAGATATAGAATTCTGGGTTAACAATTATTTTATTTCAGTTCTTGAAAAATATTGTGCCGCTTCCTTCTGGCCTTCATGGTTTCTGATAATAAAGCTGCTGTAATTTGAGTTTTTTTCCTCATAGGCAATGCACTGTTTTTCTCTAACTGGTTTCAGCATTTTTTCTCTGTCTTTAATTTTCAGATGGTGAATTATAATATGCTTTGCTTGGCATGGATTTCTTTGGGTTTATCCTATTTGGAATTTACTTAGCATTTTGAATCTGTAGGTTTATGTTTGTTGCCAAATTTGGGAGTTTTTCAGCCATTAATTTCTCCTAATACTTTTTCAGCACTTCCCTCTTTCTCTTCTTCTTCTGGAACTCCAGTGACACAAAAGGTGGACCTTTTGTTATGGTCCCATTCACCACCAATTTGATGGTACTTCGAACGCTAGTCTTATTTCCCAATATGCATAATACTATATACTTTCAGAGTCATGAAAAGGCTGCTTTGTGCATTTTGTATAGATTTTACATTTGCAGTCAGTGGAAGAAGGAGGATAGGGTGTGCTTACTCCATCTTATCCAGAACTAGAACCTCCTTATTTTATTTTGAGAATCTTTATCCAATTGGAGAGTCTGAAGAGAAAAAAACAATTTTATTATCTAATCCTGAAAGTTCTTGTCCTTCTATATTCTGTCTAAATTCTGATCGCAAATTAGCTAGTGTTTACTTTAACTCTTGTCTCTCTTTTACGATTTTACCATATACAACTAGGTGTAATCAGCTAACACTTTCAAAAATCTTGCTGCAAGTCATTTTTCCAATGTCAAAAACAAGTCAATTTTTATCTCCCATGTTACTACAAGAATCAGTTTTTAACAGTTGTTTGGTCATTTAATAACATAAGTTGCCACTTTCCTGCTTTTGTTACGGGTTCCACTGTTGCTTTTCCAGATTTACTCTCTACCCAGTTCCAAAACTGATGCTACCTATTTCAGGGTTTTGTTAGAGCAGGGCCCCATTCTTAGATACTGATTTCCATATTCATTTGCTTTTGAGGTGTGACCACTCCAAAATGAAGTGGTTAAAAAAACAACTATTTGTAATTTCTCATGAGTTTACGGCTCAGCTGCGTGGTTTTGCTTAGTGGATCTTAGCTGGGTCTGCTAATGTGTCTGTGGTCAGCTAGAGGGCCAACCAGAGGTGATGTAAATAGAACATCATTGATTTTTGAGGGCAACAGAGGGACACACAGGAAGAACATGGATGCCGCTCAGCAGGTTTGCATCCATGGGAATCACGTGGTCACGGAGAATGCAACATCTCCTGGTCCCTTAGAGTCCCAAAATCTTAAAGATATTCTTACTTATTAAGGCAATCCATTCCAGACTCTTCTGGACCTCTCTTGGTGATCAAATATCCACTGAGACATTCTAATCCATTTCTAGGAGGCTGTTAAAACCCATTTATTTAGTCTTTTGTGACTCCTGTTAGCTCACTAGGGACTATGTATTTGGAGTCTCCATGAAGCTGAACATGGCAGTTAGAAAGCTTTTGTCCTAATGAGGTCCTAAGTTTTTGTGCCACTGGCTTGAGTTATGCAGCTTCATATAATAGCCCTAGACACCCTGGGGTTGGCAAGTCCTTCTGTAGAGATCCAGAGAGAATAGAAGCACGCAGGAATGGTAGTAGACATATTCAAGATGGGGTTGGGTGTCAGAAAGTGTTCAGGGCCTTGGAGCAGGGAAGCCATCCCCAGGCAGTGGGCTTCGAGAGCCACTGTCCTATAAGTAAAACACATTGTCCTTTTTACTTTAATTTGCCTGCTTTTTTTTTTTTTTTTTTTTTTTTTAAGTGAGGTTAGGTCATTGCCTCTGCACTGCTTTCTCGAGAACTGACACATCCAGTGCAAATGAAGCTGATGATGAGAGACAATATTTTAATGTTAATTAGATATTCCATGTGTCTTAGTTCATAAGAGAACTATTGCTCTTTTATGTACCAGATGAAAGCACAGCTCTTGCTTGGAGGAAAACAGAATACACAGAAAAGAAAGTATTTTCAGTTTTGTAATTATTCAAATTATTGTTGCTCTTTAGAAAAACTCAGAAGACTTTGAGAGGGCAGAAGGATACTTAGCAATAACACAACTGCATGGCAGGCAGCCATTGCAGAGCCTCAAAGACCCTCTTCATTCTCTTTCAGAAAACATTGTTAAAAGCTGTAATCTCCAATTAGGAAACAAGCTCTCCAAGAATTACTCAGAGTGGCCTTGTTAGACAAACAAGAGATGGTAGGACCAAGCCTCCTTCTGAATGGGTCTACCGAGGAGAAAAGAGCCAAAAGCATGCCAAAAGCCCCCTGGGGTCCTTTGGACTCTTAAGGTGTCAACATCCAAGTTGGAAGAAAGACACTGGCACACACATGGTGAGTAAATACTTCTTTAAGTTCACTTAAAAATAATGATTGGAAAAAGAATGAAGACAATTCTGTTCCCTCTGTGAGTTCCATTTTCCCATCAATAAATGAACATTTTGGACTGACTCAGGAATTCTAAATGAAGGCTGTAGACTTCTCTTCTCTAACCTCTAAGATGTATAGTACAGTCACAGGGTCAGGGCAGGGGTGCTTTTAAATTGCATGTGTCCAAATGAGCCCCTGTTACTATAGGAATATGTTGTACCCTTCTGGCAGGTTAGAGAAGCAAAAAAGTTTAAAATCAGTGTACTGGGTTATCTAATTGTCCTACCAACTCTTTTCTTGCTTAATCTGAGAATTAGCTGACCTCACTTGATAGGTGAATAAATTAATGAATAAATGGTTGGCATTTTATGAATAAAACACTTATTGTTTTCATTTTTTTACTTTTGAATTTTGTTTTCAAAAATTTGGAATAATTTTAGATTTACAGAAAATTTGCAAAGAGAGTCCTAAATAACTTTTACCCAGTTTCCCTTAATGCTTATATATTTTACATAACTATGGTAGATTTGTGAAAACGTTAGTGAAGTACTATTAACTAATCCAAACTTTATTTGGATTTCACCAGTTTTCCCACTAACGTCCTTTTCCTATTCCAGTGTCCAATCCAGGATACTACATTGCATTCAGAAAATATTTATTTTTGTGTGTAAATTTCTATGCCAGGTATTGTTTGGTTGGGTTTATGAATCAAAGGATGATTCATGGCCCCCACTCTCTAGAAGTTCATTAGTCTGGGAGGCAAAATCATGTGTGCAGAAAAATTCATGGGTCCTTGTCCCTAGATCTTCAAAACATAATGCATGAGGTTTGGGGGCAGGTCATTCGGCCTTGTCAGCTAAGCCTTATGTGCTGGCAGCCTCGGGATGTGGTGGGTATGCAGGATGCTCTCACCTTCCCTTAGGATGCTCTGACCAGAACCAGTAACTACATGGGGTAAGTCAGTCAAATGAATTACTGAAAATATAGTCAAGCAAGTTACTTTTCGTCATGTATCCAATACTTTATTTTTCTTTTGCTTCTTTGCATTAGGCAAATTCAACTTGAGATGTGTGGATAATTATTCATCATCAGAAAGAATAACACAAGTAAAATTGGCAAAACTTTTAAAACGGTTAACATCTGCTGTAATGAGGGTGTGGAAAAATGGGCACTCTATTGAACTGCCATTGGGAGAATGAACTGATGTATTCTTCAAGGTTATCAGGGAATTTGTATTTCATGTCATCAGAATATGCCTACTCATTGACCCAGTTAGCCAAAAGATACTCAGTACAGTGTTGTTTACAATAGCAACAAATTAGAAGCAACATAAACCTTTAGCCAAGATTGTTTAGACAAATTATAGAACGTACATATAAAATTAATACACAGCTTAAAAAATAAATTGTAAAAGAATACTTCATGACACAGATGGTTATGCAATACTACTCCAAAGAAAGAACATTACAAATAGTTATGTACAGTATGACATATTTTTGTTTATATATATTTGTATGTTGAAAGTTATTTTTACTAAATATATCAGTAGTGGTTTTTTCTGGGAAGTGGGAATTGTCAAAAACAGCTTTATTGAGATAGACTTCACATATCATACAATTCCCCCATTTAAGTTGTGCAATTCAGTTTTTAGTACATTTACACAGTTGTACACTTACCATCACAATCTAATTTTAGAACACTTTCTTCACCCCAAAAAGAAATCCTGCAATGTAGTCATTCCCAATTACACTTTTCTACAGCTTCTGGGAATGTAAACCACTAACTTACTTTCTGTTCCTATAGTTTTACCTATTCTGGACATTTCATATCAATGAAATCAAACAAGATGTGGCCTTTTGTGATTGACTTCTTTCACTTAGTATAATGCTTCTAACTAAGGTTCAGCCATGTTGCAGCATGTATCAAGTAATTCATTCCTTTTTTTATTGCTGAATTATAATATTACATTTTATGTATATACCACATTTTATTTCTTCATTCATCATTTGATTGTTTCAATTTTGTGGCTATTATGAATAATGCAGCTATGAATATTTGTTTGTGTACAAGTTTGGGTTGGAACCCTACATTTTTAATTCTTGGGTATATACCTAGGAGTAAATTGTGGGGTCACATGATAATTCCATGTTTAACTTCTTGAGGACTTCCAAACTATTTTGTGAAATGGCTGCACCATTTTCCATTCCCACCAGAAATGCATGAGGGTTTCAATTTCTTCACATTCTCATCAACACTTGCTATTGTCTCTTCTTAAATATAGCCATTGTGGTATATGTAAAGTGGTATCTTAGAGTTTCAGTTTATATAATACTTCCTTAAAGTCTAATGATGTTGAACATCTTTACATATGTTTATTGGACATTTGTATATCTTCTTTAGGGAATTGTTTATTCAGACCATGTGTCCAATTTTTAATTGGGTTATTCATCTTTTTATTATTAAGATGTATGAATTCTTTATGTATTCTTGATATAAGTCCTTTATGAGATACATGATTTTCAAATATTTTTTCTCATTCTGTGGGTTGTCTTTTTACTTTCTTGATTTACAACACAGAAATTTTTAATTTTGACAAATCCAGTTTATTTATTTTTTTCTTTTGTCCCTTTTGCTTTTGGTGTTGCATCTAAGAGAGCATTTCCTAAGACAAATTACAAAAATTATTCCATGTTTTCTTCTAAGAATTTTATAGTTTTAGCTCTTACATTTAAATTTATTACCAATGTTGAATTAATTTTTGTGTATAGTGTGAGGTAGGGGTCCAACTTCATTCTTCTGCATTTGGGTATAGAGTTGTCCCAGCACCATTTGTTGAAAAGATAATTCTTTCTCCATTAAATGATCTTGGCACCCTTGTCAAAACTCAACTGATGCAAGGATTTGTTTATTGGACTCTCAATTTTATTCTTTATTCCACTACCACACTGTCTTGATTAGCACACTTTGTAGTAAGTTATGAAATATGTAATTCTGTAGTAAGTTATGAGATGTGTGAGTTCTTTTCTAAGATTATGTTGGCTATTCTGGGACCTTGCATTTCCATATGAATTTTGTGATTATTCCTGATCATAAATTTCTGTGATTTCTCCAAAATGTGGCTGGATTTTGATAGGGATTATATAGAATCTGAAGATCAATTTGGACAGTATTGCCATCTTAATTAACAACATTAAGTTTTCCTATCCATGACCATAGGATATCTTTCCATTATTTAGATATTCTTTGATTTTTTCAACAACATTTTGTACTTTTCACTATACAAGATTTGTACTTTTTTGTTCAATTTATTTCTAAGTATTTTATTCTTTCTGATTTTATTGCAAATGGAATTGTTTTCTTAATTCCATTTTCAGATTGTTTATTGCTAGTATAGAAATTAAACTGGTTTTTATATATTGATCCTATATCCTACAACCTTACTGAACTCATTTATCAGTCCTAATAGGTTTGTGTGTGTATGTATGTGTGCATGTGTTATTCCTTATGGGTTTCTATATGCAAATAGAAGCAGTTGTGCCTTCTCCTTTCCAATCTTGGTGCTTATCTTTTCTTTTTTTAAACTAATTTTCCTGGCTAAGACCTGGGTAGAATATGTTGTGGAGAACTGGCAAAAGAGTCTTGTCTTATTTTTTTCTTCATTTTTCTTATCTTGATCTAAGGGCAGAATGCATTCCTCCTTCCACCATCAATTTCATTATTTATGGTTTTTGAAAACTTTTTCTTCCTTTGCTTATATGTATTTGTTAAATTTTTTATAATGTACTAATCATTTTTGCAATTTAAACGTTAGTAAGAAAAAGGAATGAATGTCAAAGATCCTAGCAACTAATATTATCAGGGTTTGTGGTGGGGCAGATATGAAAGGGGAACCCAAATGACCTGCTTTTGTTGTGGGGATAATGTGCTCAGTGATTTCACACTTCTGTTTTCCCACTGATCCAAGGCAGCCAAACAACAAGTAGAAGGGGAGAGAGGAGCAGAAGCTATTCATAAATTTGAGAACCGTGCCACACTTTCCAAGGAACCAAAGGAGAGGTAGTCCCAGGATAAGGAAATATATTGCTAAAAACTGAATGGTCATAAGCAAAGGAATTGGGTGATGCCAAAAGCAGGTTGGGTTTCCCCAAAAGCCGACCCTGAAACAAGGATTTAAGGGCGAGTCACTTATATGGGAGTTGATCCTGGGAAGCACCAGTAGGGGAAAGAGGAAGTGAAACTGGGAAGGGAAGGAAGGCAATGCAGTGTGTCAATGTGTAAGATAAGTCAGTGGGCAACTGGGGACTCCAGAAAACTGTGAAACACACCTCAGGGTTGTCCCATCTGAGGGTCAAGGAATCTGGGGTGTTTATCCTCAACTACCACTTGTCTTTTGAAAGACAAGTGGCACATACCTTGCCCAGTACATCAGGCCTGTCTGAGGGGCCACCATGCTCCTGTGGCCAGCAAGAGCCTGCAGGCAGAGTCACAGGGCTGACACTGAAAGCCCTATTCATGCTTGGGAACTGGAAATACTGAAGGGATATGCCATCTGCTAAGAGGATGATCTACATTTCTTCAGTAGTCCTCTCTGGGCCCCCTAAACCAGCTGGCTTTTTAATGAATTTAAAATATAATGTGGTTTCAGTAGTTTAGATGATCATACTTCGTAGCAAACTTTAAGCCTCCAGGGAAGGGAACCATTTCTTGTCTAGCTCCCCTCCACACTCCTCTGCATCTTGCCTGGGGTGAGAAATAGAATGGGGACTCCACAGAGTTTTGTAGAATTGATCAAGGAAATACAAACGTGTCCAGGTCACACCTCTGTAGTTGGCAAATGTGAGTCTGGGGCCACGTTTAGGAATAATGGTTTTAACTAAAACAAGCCAAGCACTGTGTCCCGGCAGCTGGGATGGGGATGGAGATGGGTGGGAGCAGAGGCCTTCCAGCCTTTAAGAAAGGAGACCCCTGTGTGCTATATCCCCCTGGGGAGCTAGCCTTGTATTCGTCAGAGCTCTTTCATAAAGAGACCATAACTCTAACTCACCTCGAAGAAAAGGGAACCTATTTGTTCATTCCACCGGGAAGTTCCAGGGATGCCCTCAAGCAGAGTCATCAGGAAATTCACTAGGACCCAATGCCTCTTCCTCCTCAGTTCTGCTTTCTTCCCTGTGGGCTTCACTCTCAGGCAGATTTCCTCCTGCGGTGTCCTCTGTCAAGTGCAGAATGATATGCTCCAAGTCTATCAAACCCAACTGGAAGAATGTCTTTCACATTAACTTCAACAAAAGGCAAGTTTTAAGTCACCTTGGCCTGGTTTGGGTCCTGTGCCCTTCCTGCAACAACACCACCAGCCAGGGGGATGGTGTTGTCGCACAGGACTAGGTTCTGCATCCATTCCTAGAGGGAAGAGGTGAGAGAGATGAGGTCAGCTGAATGAAAACCATATGCACTGAGAATAAGAGAAGACATCCCCCCCGCAAAAAAAAAAGGGCTGTTGTCAGATGCACAGTTGACACTGAGCTCCCAAATGACTGAGCTCCAGGTTGCAATCAATGCCAGTGTTCTCTCTGCCTATGGATACCCTCTTCTGCCTTTAAGACCCATTAATCCATTTATTCTTCATTCTCTATTCTCTCTATATATATATAGAGAGAGAGAGAGAGACTTAAACTTATATATATATATAGACTTAAAGCCATTATGTAACAGGCATTGAGCTAGCCAGAGAACTATCAATCATATTATCACATGGCTAAGTGTATATTTAAATGCAAACGATGCATAGAGATCAGAAAGCTGATCTAATGACTGATCACAGAAGCTATTCCTGGTTGTCTATTTAGGCAACCAGCTGGTATCAGGCTGACCCACCTCCATCAAGAGGGTTTGCCCTCAAACTCAACCTCCCATGGGTAAAAAGTGCCCAAGATTTTCCATGGCTGGGCAGCTGACATATCCTAGAAACTGCTCTAAACAATACAAAATAAATATGCAAAAGATTATTTATAAGAGGTTGATAAATATACAATCATACTAAGTTATTTAATGCAACTCCCAATAATTGCAAAGAAAGCAACAAAAAATATTAAGGATATAGGGCATTTAAACAAAGCTGATATGTTCATGGTCATATATACAGAGAACCTTAAAACCAACAAAAATAGAACACATATTATTTTCAAGCATACATGGAATACTAACCAAAATGACAATATTCCAGTTCATGAAGTTTGTCCCAGAAGATGCCAAGCGTTAATATCATAGACGCAACATTCTCTGACTATAAGGCAATCAGTTTAAAAATCAGTAACAAAAATAAGTTAAAAAACAGTTTTGGGGGAAAATACATGTTTCTAAATAACTCATGAGTCAAAAAAAGTAAAAATGGAAATTTGACAATATTTAAAGTTGAACAAAAATGAAAATGCTACATACTAAGCCAGAGCAAAATATATACCCTTAAAGATTTGTGTTAGAGAAGGAAGCCTGGAACATTATGAGGTAAGCACCATACTGAAAGAGTTAAAAAAAAATGAACAGTAGAGTAAATCAAAGAATACAGAAAAAGAAGCAATAAAGGTAAGAGAAAAGATTAATGAAACAGAAAACAAAGAAATGATAAAGGGAATCAAATCTTATCTGTTTTTTTGAAAAGACTATAAAAATAGACAAACCTCTGGCAAGACTGAGCAGAGCAAAAAAAGATCAAGTACAAATAATTTTAGGCCTGAAAGAGGAGCCACAACTACAGATATTGTAGAGATGTAAAAAATAGAAAATACTTGGAAATCTTATGGCTCTAAATTTGAAAAACCATTTTCTAGAAAAAAAAAAAAAAAAAGACTTCTGAAAATTGACTCAAGATGGGAGAAAATCTTCACTATATATCTATATCTATATCTATAAATAGATGATAGATTAGATAGATAGATGACAGATAGGACTGTGTGAGGAATGCACAATTAACTCTTACAACTATTATTATATAAGAAGACAGCCTAATTTTTAAAAAGGCAAAAGGTTTGAACAGACATGTCAAATAGGAAGACGTAAATGTCAATAATTACATGAAAAAGTGTTAGTATCTCTGATGAAATGCAAATCAACACAACAATGAAATACCATTTCATACACAGCAGAATGGCTAAAATTAAAATTCCCAAAACACCAGATGCCGGTGAGGATGTGGAACAACCAGCACTCTCATACATTGCTGGTGGAATGTAAAACGACGATAAACCACTTTAGAAAACTCTTTGGCAGTTTCTTATAAAGTTAATCATGTGCATATCATAGGACTAAGCAATTCCACTCCGAGATATTCATCCAAAGAGTTGTACACCAATGTTTATAGTAGAAGTACCTATAATAGCCCCAAACTGAAACAACATAAATATCTATTGAGAGAAACGGATAAACAAATTGTGTATATTCATACAATACCACTTTACCTAGCAAGAAAAAAAATGAACTACTGATAAACCAGTAACACAGATAAATCTCAACAAAAATTATTTTGAGTGAAAGAAGCCAGACATAAAATAATGCATACTATATGATTTTTTAAAATGATGTTTTACAAGAGGCAAAACTAGCTTATGATGAAAGAAATCATAGAAGTTACTGTCTGGGGAGACAGTGGGGAGCATTGGCTGAAAGGGTACACGAAGGATTTTTCTAGAGTGATGGAAATATTCTATATCTTCATGGGGATGTGGGTTATGTGGGTGTATGCATTTGTCAAAATTCATCAAATTATATACTTAAGAAACTGCATGTCACAATATATAAGTTATACCTCACTAAAATATCTTAAAAACCAACTGAACAAAAGAGAAAGAAAATGAATCAGTGATTAAATATCTGCATACACATATCCATACACATACATACATACAGCTGGCAAAAAAAAATGGGCCTAAATGGTTTTACAAAGATCTACCAACCTTCAAAGGACAGATTTCCTCAGTGGTAATGATCCCACAAGCTGGGGGAACTTCCCTCCATGCCAATAGCAGGGTTCATGGCACCTCAGTGTGTGGGGTGACTGAGGTAAAGAAAGCTCCGGGACCACAGAAAGGCGGGGGGAGAGTAGACCAGAATGAGGCTGGAGAACTCCCGGGGCCATACCTGATGGGTCCTGGAAGCACACGTGACAGACAGACATTGGCAGTTGACTACCAAAGTGTCACATTCCCCTAATGTCCCTTCTTTCTTGCTAATGACACAATTTCATTGAGGTAGGAGTCAACATTGAGATTCAGGGAAAGTTGGGCCCTACCTCACCTCCAGGAGATGAGTCTCCATTAGTACAACCAATGGAAACACCATTCTCCTTACCTTGATTGGTTTTAGGGATGGCAGGTGACACAATTCTGGCCAGTGGGATGTGAATGGAGTCTGCTAGTGGAGAGGCAGGAGTGGGTGAAGAGGCTTTCAGAAACCCTTCCTGGACTTTATAAAGGACCAAGAGAAGGGACATTCTGTCCTCTGGCTTTGGGCACTGCTGTGTGTGAATGTGATACCTGGAGTTCCTGCAGACATCTTCATCCCTGGGGGACCAGCCCCAAGAGAAAAGCCAATGAGGAGGATGCCAGGAAAGCTGGAAGGATGCTACATCCTTGATGATATTACTGAACCACCAAATTAACCAAATCTGAACATTTCTTACCTCTGGACTTTTATGGAAGATCATAAATGCTCTTGTTGTTTGAATCATTTTGAGTTGATTCTGTTACTCTATCTCTTGCCACCCAAAGCATCCTAAATAATTCTTCATAATAAGGATTTGAGTATTTATTTGATTTGAGTAATGAGAAGATAGTGGTAAATTTTAAGCCAGGGATGGGACCGACGTGCTTAGGTTATGGTCTAAAATGATCACTCTGCCTGCAGAGTGGACTGGGGGAGAAGGAAAGAGGGCGAATAGGAACCAATGGGAGTAGCCCACCAAAGAGGTGAGCACAATGGCATTTCGAACTTTGATGGTGGAGTTGATGATGGAGATAAGTGAATGGATTCACATCTATTTAGGAAGAAAAATTTCCTATATTGTCTCCTTCAGAAAGCCTTCTCTGACTTTCTCAACTAGACCCTGGCTTTAAACTCTCCATCCTCTAAGCCCTCCAGTGATGGTTGTGTGGCCTTCTCTTTGGGCACTGGTTCTGTCTTATATCATTCAAACATGCCCCTCCGATGACCTGTGAGCTCTCTGAAGATGGAAACCCAGTCTCGTCCATTTCTTGCTCCCATGAGGGTCCAGTGCATTGCCTGACACTCACGGTCACTCAGCAATTGCCCAACTTGCCTGAAAGAAGTCAGACTTTGTGCTGCGCTGTGTGGTTGGCAGGCATGCTTCACCATTAGTTCTGGTCCGCCCTCCCATCCATCTGTGCTCCCCCACAGGGAACCTGGCACGGTGAGGCATGGGACCAACTCAGTGTCGGGAGGAGCCGTGAGAGGGGCCCCAGCACTCCATGCACGGTTGCACACGGGGAGACAAGCCCTGCCTCTGCCGCCTTGGGAAAACCATCTTTCCTGTCAAACAGGTGGGGCTGAGAGGAGGGGCTGATTGCTAAGGATTGACCCTGTGGTTGAGGGGGTGGCCCGTCTTCTTCACAGGCTCCCAGTGACTCGCTTTATTCCTGAGAACTAAGTTCCATTGCAAGAAGCCGGGAGCAGCAGTGAGGAACCTGCTCCAACAGAGAACAAAATGAAGCTTTGCATCGTAAAATTCCTTTCTCTACAAATTCACATTTTGTGCTTTCAGTGAGCAATGGAAAGCAGGGCTCTTGGATTTTGAGGACTGTTTATTTCCAGGAAGCAGGTAGATGACGGCAATGGTGATGGATCCATTCTCAGACAATAGCCATTGTTTGTGGCCAGGCTGAGCGCGTGGCTGCATCCCGGGTCCCTGGCCTCCCCTGGGCCCCTCTACACCTAGGGAGCCGGAACGGACAGACCCTTCACAGGTTGCCCGGCTCCAAGACATACCAGAAGGACATAAATAATCAGCCACCAATTCTTCAGCTCGACTATAAAAAGCATGCATATGCTCTGTGCAGGTTTTCTTAAGGTAAGGGACAGAGCCTGGGCAACGCTGAGCTTCTGGAACTGCCCATATGGGGAGGCGGTCTTTCACCGATGATTCTGCAGACAGAAATTGCCCATCTGCACTCTTTGCAGGTGTTTTGAATGATTATATTATTAGCTCTGTCTGTTCAACTTTGCTTTTTTATGGTGGCTTTAGTATTGCAGTAAAAAAAAAAAAAAGAAGAAGAAGAAGAAGAAGAAAGAAAAAAGAAATATAAAGGCAGCCATCTGGTTCCCAGTTTGTGATAGCGCTCTGTCAGGAAAGAGGGAAGAAGCATCCCCTGCTATCTTGGGGGATGGGACAGACACTGGGTGACCCCTCCTTCTGCCCTTTTCCCAGAGAGTGGGATTTTAGGAAAGCAAGATCTTTAATTTCACTGAAGGAAGCTGATTTATTTCCTCATTTCTCCTCTCCCCACCAACTTGACGCTTTGCCCACTGCCTTGAAGCTCACCTGGGTACTGGAATTGGTGATTGATATGTCCCCCAAAGCCCCAGCCTGGCCAGGAGAACCACCTTGTACATCAGTGTGGCCCCAGAGGGCTGTACTGAGCCGTCCATGCCACCCATGATTCTGGGCCTTAATCTGCTCTGTGCTGCGACCTGGGACACTTTGCAGGGCTCCTCGACTGCAGGTAGTAAGACAAAGATTTATTTGATTATCTGTGCGTGGGTAATTCTTCTGGGAAATGCCCTCTGTGTCAGGCAGTGCAGAGCAGGGCTATTCAGTGTTGTGCGGTCCATCCAGGAGGTTGCCAGGAGCCATGAGCCCAGCAAGATCTCTGTGCCTCCGTACCACAGGAGATGCCAGGCAGGTCCCAAGTCACACTTGAGCCAGAGGGTGACACCTGCTTTTTCACTGTTTTGGGCAAAGAAAATGGAATTCTGTAGGGTTTTTTTCCCTGCGAAGGACAGAAACAATGCTCTGACGTAATCTGAAGAAGCAAAAAAGGGTCTGACACCCAACCTGCTCTTCCCTCCAGGAGCCCCAGACCAGACAAACAATTGCAATTGTATATGTCATTGATCCCTGCAGACTGTCTTCTGCAACATGCAATCGTGAGGTGGGAGGTGACACGTGAATGCGTAGGTCAGCTAAACGGAAGAGGCAGCATTAGGCCATGGTATGTCTTAGAGATCCAGAAGGAGGAGGCTGAGAGGAAGGTTCCAGAGAAGAAAGGGGAGAGTCCCTGAAACCACATTTTGGTTCCGTGATTTTGATCACAATGAACAGAACCCCACCCAAACATGCACCAGAAAAGGAGGCTTACTGGGAGCCCGGTTGGGATGGGAATTGAATTCTGTTCTTTGCACTTTTCTCTCCCCACTGCACTTCACTTCCAAAAGCAAACCGGGCACTTTGTATTTTCTTTTTCGGGTGCATGTGTATGTTTAAAGCTGGGGGTAATCCCTTTTCCTTTGTTTTATGAAAGCTCAAGTCATGAGGATTGTGTCCACAGTGGGGGTTCCTTAAGGGAGGTGGAGACCCTGGAAAGCAGCTAGGGAGACAGAGAGAGTCCCTCAACCCGGAAAGAGGACAGAACTTGGTGGTCCTCAGGTGGCCATCGTGGCCCCCTTGCTCGTTGACCATGCCTGAAGCTGATAAGACTTTGAAGGGGATGGCTTCATGGGGCACCTGGTGGGGATACAGCCAAGTCCTGTGGTCCTCAGCCTTGGCAATGGAACACAGGAGTGGCAGAAGTAACAGACGTCAAGGGACCATGTCAAGGTGGACCACGGGCATCTTAGCAGTAACCGTTATGGAGAGAAGAAAGGAGGCCCCTTCCTGGGACACTTTGCTTTGTGTAACATCTCAGAGGCTTTGCCTGACTGTGAGGAGGTTGGTTAAGTAGCAAAGAGATGTATAAAATGCCTGAAATGGTGTATTTCTATCGAATGAAGTGATCAGGAATTAAGGGTCTAATATCTTTGATTAGAATAATATTGAGAAATGAGGTACTTCTGGTTTTTGAGCCTGGAGCTGCAAACTCACATCTGTACAGGTACTTGTGAGGTATCAGAAGAAAGTCCAGAAAAACACAACATCAGGAGCCACAAGACCCTGGAACAAGGGGGCCCGTGGGCCTCAGCAGTAGGAGTCCATGGAGTTAGGCTCTGAGGTCAAAGATGCACGGCACCAGGTTGAATTGCACAGAAATGCTGTATTGTAGGGCCGAAACAGCAAAATACTGGCTGAAAATTTCATACTGTTGAGAACACAGCCTCAGGAGTCAGACTACCTGGTCTGAATTTTGACTTCTTGATTTATTAGTTGTGTAACCAGGAGTAAGTCCTTCTTCCTTCCCTCTTCCCTCCCTCCCTCCCTTCATTCCTTCCTTCCCTCCTTCTCTTTTCTCCCTCCCTTCCTTCCTTCCTTCCTTCCTCCCTCCCTCCCTTCCTTCTTTCCTTCCTTTCTTCCTTTCTTTCTTTCCCCCAAGATTCCTTACCTGCAAAATGAGGGTTGATAACGCTAGGATTGTTAAGTGGATTAATATATAAACTGCTTATAAGACTACCTGACATGTGGTGAGTGTTCAATAAACACCACCTAGAATTAGTATGATTGTCATTATTCTCTGCATATCTGCTTCCTTTTTCCTTTCTTTATAGCAAGAGCAACATAGTGTAGAAATAAGAGAACAAAATTTGGAGCCATGCATTCAGGAATGCAGACAAAATGTGTTAGTTGTTTAATATTATTAATATCATCATCATCTTCATCATCAAACGGTTGCCCACCCTCCCTGGTCTCTGTCTCACTCCTTCCTTTACCTTTGGCCTGCTGGGACCCCAGCTCACCCTCTGGGGTCCACCACTGCAGGAATCTTAGTTCTTTCCTTCCTGCCCCATGTACTGCCTCCTTTCAGGGCTCAACCCCCCAGTGAGAGGAAGGACATAGAGAACTTTCTTCCAAGTCAACTTACCCGGGGCCTGAACAGAGAACAGTGTATCTCCTTGGGTATAGCTCCTGCCAGGGGAGGTAAATCAGGACATTGACCAAGAGTCCAGAGGGCCTTTCTTGGGTGTAAAGTTTACATTTAACACGTTCATTCATCCTCAAGTTCTTCCCCATGACCTCATGCCCAGAGGATCTTCCAAGCTTTCCCCAGACCTCCCCGCAGGAGGGCCAAGAGGCATGGCTGTTTACTCATTTGCACGTGCTTTTGCTCCTCAGTGTGGAGTGGAAGCAGCAGTGAGTTGTGTGTGGCACACGCAGGCCAGCCCCCCGGTCAAACCTGTGCTGTCTGGTAACCCACAAGTACGCCCTTGAAGCCCTTCCCGGCCCTGGCAGCAGGAGAACACATGTGGTGCGACTTCCCCTTCTTCACGTGTTCTCCCTCAGTCTCTTCAGAGCCTTTGGGGACCTGTCCATAATCCCTTGAAGACACTGATTTCAATAATAATTAGCAGCAAAAACTGCTTTATAATCTCTTCCACCTCAGAATTCTCCCTCTGAACCATTTTATACACTCAGCAATTTTCATGTTTTTGACTTCATATTCCCAAGGCAGAAAATCAGTTGGGCCCAACCCATCTATTCCAAGGCCACCTCCTGGCCCTCAGCCATGACTAGGAACAGGGTAGTGGCCCATGGAACAAAAGAGCCTGACTCCCTGGGAGTGCAAACTCCGTAGGGGAGCTGAGCAAGAATACATCTCATCCTGAGTACGTAGCAGGCTCTTTCTAGTCCTGTGGTAAGCCCTTGCTTAACATTTATCTTTTTCACATGAGGAAAAAAATATATAAATGCTTGGAAAGAAGTGTCGCTACACTGTGCAAACTCAGCCACTTGGAGGCAAAGCTGGTCCAGAATCCTATCTCCTCCAGGCAGTTCACGCCTCTTAAGCATCCTGCATGCCCTGAGGTCTTAGAGCTCTTTGAAGTCATTTGTTGAAGCCAAAATGGTGGCCACAGGCTCAGATATCCCAGTGAAGCTCTCTCTGACCCCTACTCCAAGACAGGTTTTATTTTTTATTATATGCTGTCTTATGCCACAATTCTATCTTTAGAAGCTCTTATGTCTTTATGATTATACATTCCTCATTTGATTTTTCTTTCATTCAACACATACTTATTGAGTGCCTATTATTTGCACTGCCCCAAAGACCAATGACTACAAGATAAAGTCTCTGCCCTCATGGAGCTTGTGATGGAAGGGAGAGTGGAGATGGGGCAACAGCACAACAACGGGGAGGACAGGAGGGCTGAGGAAGAGAGGGCTCCTTTATACAGAGTGCTCAGCACAGGCTTCTCTGACAAAGGACGCTGCAGCAGAGACTGGAATGCACTGAGGATGGGTGCTATGACAGTATTTGGCGAAGGAATGTTCTAGACGGGAAGATGAGGAAGTACAAAAGCCTTTTGAGATGGGGTTCTTTTGACTTGTTTAGAAAGAGCAAAGAGGCCCGTAGTGTGGAAGCTGAGTGAGTGAGAGGTGTCTGTAAGCCAGACAATGAGGCCACATAGGATTCGGCTCTGAGTGAGATGGGAGCTATGGAGGGTTCTGGCAGAGGAGTGCCATGGATTCAAGGGATCATGTGGCTTCAGTGATGAGAACACTAGCTGGGAGACCTTTGCAATCATCCACGTAAGAAACAATGACTCTGTGTGATAGGGAGGTAGCAGTAGGGGGTGATTCTCTTATTGTGTTTAGCCAATGACTTGGGGGATTGTTTGTTACAGAAGCTAGCATGAATTATCCTGACTAATAAAAGCACAAGGTTCCTGCCTTCAGAGGACTTGCTGCCTAGTTGAGAAGACAGACATTAACCAAAGTTCATTTCTTGCTCAAAATCCAGTGTGGGTTAGACAGGTGTTGTGGGAAGTTTCTTCCAGGTGGTGACTCAGGGAGTCAGGCTCCCTCCATATTGTCTTTACCATCTTGAAATCTTTCACATCTGGCATGCGGATGGAGGGAAGATAGAGAGATCTAAGAAAGAATGAAGCCAGAGAGTCTCAGAGTCATAGAGGACACTTCTGGGGGGAAGAGGCAGAGGTGAGGTGTTGGACATCCCAAACTCTGTCTCTGCTTTAATCAGAACAGTCTCACTTTTAACTGTTTTGTATATCAGGATTTGACATATGATTTTCTTTTTTAGATGAATTCTATTGCTAAAATTTGAAAGCCTCCAGATTTGATGATAATCCCAAGATTCTAGGATTCCCACATATGTGTTGGGGGGTGGGCATAGTAGAGAGTTGTCCTCAAGATAATTTGTTGTTTTTAACTCAGGTTCTAAAAATGATGGGAAAGCTGGTCTCTCTCACTCAAATAGTAATCAAAAGTTTTGTCTTTGTTTCAAGATGAATATTTGAAATGGTCTAGAAAATACCACAGGAACAAGCTAAAGACACAGCAACCAGGGGAGTGTAATGAAATGCTGCATGGTGGATCCAATGCCCTGGACCCAGAGCAGGGTGCCGTGCCCTGTCAGTCCTCCAGCCCTGACACTGCTCCCTGAGCCATGTTACTCTGCCAGTTCTGCATTCCTCTCCTCCTCCCCTCGCCCCACCAACCATCTGAGCTGTGGGCAGATTTGGGACCACAGGGGCTGGCTGTCACTGGGCATGTTGTCTGCCAGAGAGATAGAATGACTAGTGTTTTCCATCTCACTCCTCCCACACCCTTACGGGCAATTGCTCTGATGTCTACCTTGGAGAAGAGAGAGGGACCGTTCCTCTGAATCGCTGCTCCCTGAACTGTGGAGCACTGGCTTGGGTGGAACGTAGTGGACCTATAAAGGATCTTGTGGCTCCCACTCCTAGCATGGCACCTGTTATCTGTATGACAGTGGGCAATTCTATTAACTCTCCCCCAGATTCTAGTAGTTGAATAGGGACCATTATTCAGCTTCTACAGATGAGAACACCAACGCAGTGAAAGGGGAAAATATGTCTATAAATTCTCTGTAAGTTTTAAAATATTATGGGAAAGATCCTATAACATATAATCCCCAAATGATTCAATTAAAATCTAAATGTTGATTTCAAATTTTAGTCCATGCCTTGTGGGTAATTGTGATTACTTTGAGCCTGACCAGAGTTCTTGGTTTGGACTTGCATCTTTATTTTTTATTGAAGTATAGTTGATTTACAAGGTTGTGTTGGTTTCAGGTGTACAGCACAGTGATTCAGACGTAGATAGATAGATAGATAGATATTCTTTTTCATATTCTTTTCCATTATAGGTTATTACAAGATATTGAATATAGTTCTCTGTGCTGTACAGTAGGTGTGCTTGTTGGTTGTTTATTTTATATATAGTAGTGTGTATATGTTAATTCCAAACTCCTAATTTATCCATCCCCCTGCCTTTTCCCCTTTGGTAACCATAAGTTTGTTTTCTATGTCTGTGGGTTTATTTCTGTTTCGTAAATAAGTGCATTTTTTTTTTTTTTTAGATTCCACATGTAAGCAATATCATATTTGTCTTCTTACTTCATGTAGTATCATGATCTCTAGGTCCATCCATGTTGCTTAAAATGGCATTATTTCATTCTTTTTTATGGATGAGTAATACTCCATTGTATATATGTACCACGTCTTCTTTATCCATTCATCTCTCAATGAAGATTCAGGTTGCTTCCATGTCTTGGCTATTGTAAACAGTGCTGCAATAAACATTGGGATGCATGTATCTTTTTGAATTAGAGTTTTCTCCAGATATATGCCCAGAAGTGGGATTGCTGGATCATATGCTCTATTTTTAGTTTTTTAAGGAACCTCCATACTGTTCTCCATAGTGTTTGTACCAATTTAACATTTCCCACCAACAGTGTAGGAGGGTTCTTTTTTTCCACACCTTCTCCAGCATTTATTATTTGTAGACTTTTTTGGTGATGGCCATTCTGACCGGTGTGAGGTGGTACCTCATTGTAGTTTTGATTTGCATTTCTCTAATAATTAGTGATGTTGAACATTTGTTCGTGTGCCTGTTGGACTTTCTTCTTGACTAGGAAGAATCTGCCCTACAGAAAACTGGGGAACCTCGCAGGAAAGATCCTCTTGGAGTGATTTCCAAGGCACCTCCCTGGAGGTTTGGAAACTACCCAAGACCTCTGGGCATGGACTCTGATCTGATTTCAGAGCCCTGGCTCACAATGGCAGTCTGGGCAACTGGTCTTGCTGGTCCTGTGCAGTGGTCGTGGTGTGAATATCTGTGCACACAGGACGTCTACACACAGAAATTCTTATGATCCTTTCATCTCTCTCTCTCAGGACAGCACACTGAGCAAAGCCTGTAAGAAACCAGGCTCTTGGGCAAGAGACAGCAATGCCAGCTTCCCACACAACCTCACCAATTCATATCCTTGGCTTTCTGTTTGATTTTGGGGGGTTCTCTTATTGGATGCATTGAAAAAATAATCACCTAAAGTGGGTATGCTGAAATCTATTGTTCAGCAATCGATTGTGCAGAAGACTATAGGTTTTGTTGTTGTTTACAATTTGTCATTTCCAACTTGGTTTTTTGCTACCAGAACGCACACTTTCTTGGGAACAGACTCCTGAGAGCAGCTGGAATTATATGATTTGGCATTTTCTCTTAGGTAAGTTTCTTGACATTTGGAGGAAGAATCTATAATGCTGAACATTTCAATTGTAAGCCCTACCCCACAAATCTGGCTTTTTCCAGATAAGGGTGAGTTCTGGGTCCCAGCAACCAAGCTGTGGGAGGCCCCCAGCAAGGTCCAGGCCCAGGGCTCATTCCTTGCCCCATTTTGTTCTGGAAGCCTTTGTTCTCCACTGTGAAGGAGCTCTCCTGTGGAGGGATTATCACCCCACTACTGATCCTTGAAAGAACACCCACCACACAGACCACAGCCACATCAGAAGTGCAACTGATAAAGACATTGTCACCGTTAGTACTCCAGACACTCAGAATTAGCAAATGTGCAGAGATCAGGGATTCTGAAATTGTCCTCAGGACCACACCCAGGCAGTGGGAATTTTCCTGATGGACGGAGTGAAGAAAACAGTCAACTCCAAGTCCTCTTTCCAGGGTCCTGCAGGTTGAAAGCAGACCAAGGCATGATCTTTCATACAATTTTATACAATGCATTGTCAAAAGCTGTATAATCATTTGTAAAATCTATCCCATCACAGTAACTATGGCTTTGGATACAAAACAGAATTAAAAACTGGGTCGACCATCCCTAGACCTCACTCTGTGGTTGATGCACTCGTCCATTTATGTAATCAGCAGACACCAGCCAAGCATCTATGGAAGTCACCGCAGAGAGGAGAGAGAGGTTGGCTGCCCGAGGGAGCCCTGCGCAGGTGCCCAGTGTGGACCACAGCTCAAGGTGGGAAGAGTGAGGGAACAATAGAGAACTGCAAGGGCATTTGATGTTCCAATTAGCAGAATTATTTGCATATATCTGTTTCATCTAGGATAAACTCAGCTGTGACAGTTTGAAAAATTGGGAGTTATCTAGTGTGGTACCATGCAGATCTGACATAAAGCCCTCATTTCTCTTCTGATTATCCTTTTGTTTTTAAATATCGGGGTGCTTTGAGCAGTGAGGGGAGCTTGCTCTATTGCTTTATAACTATTTCTTGCTCTTGCAAACCCTTCACTTCATGCATGTAGATTCTTTAGAGTTGTTATGAGTTGAACCTTTAGAATGCAATTGACTCTAAGACGGAAGCCTCGTTCTTGTGGGTGTCATTAGGGTAGAAAGGGAAGCATATACCCACTGTTCTCTCCCTGGAAGTCAGGCCTGAGCTGAGGCCCCTTTGCGTTGCCTATGTTGTGACCCTCACAAACTTGTCTGAGCCCTTGTAACTCACAATATCCTGGGAGTACAGAGCAACAGCTAAATAAGTGCCAGTTTTACCTGAAGCTGGGATGTGGGCTGGGATTGGGCTTTGCCATCCCAAATTTAAAAAAAACAAAAAACAAAAAACAAAAACAACAACAGGAAAGAAGAAATAGATTAAAGTACTCCATGCTTTATGTTAAAATTGTTGAACTGGGGCTTTCCTGGTGGCGCAGTGGTTGAGAATCTGCCTGCCAATGCAGGGGACACGGGTTCGAGCCCTGATCTGGGAAGATCCCACATGCCGCAGAGCAACTGGGCCCGTGAGCCACAATTACTGAGCCTGCGCGTCTGGAGCCTGTGCTCCACAACAAGAGAGGCCGCGATAGTGAGAGGCCCGCGCACCGTGATGAAGAGTGGCCCCCACTTGCCGCAACTAGAGAAAGCCCTCGCACAGAAACGAAGACCCAACACAGCCAAAAATAAATAAATAAATTTTTTAAAAAAATTGTTGAACTGAAGCCATGAGACAGACATTGTCTAGAGAGCAGACTCTTTGGGCTGCCTTAAATTACACAACCTAATGTCCCCAAATAAGCTCAGATTGAGGTTCTGCCCTCTTTGGTCTGTCTCTCTCTTTCTTCTCTTCTTTCTCTCATTCTTACGCTCTCTTTTTTGAAATATAGGTTCAATGGAAAAGTGTATCATTTTGGATGAGGAAAGAAGAAGGATTCTGGCTTCCTTTGAACCTCCAAATGGTATTGAAGACAAAGCCTAGTATATGACAAAGGACAATTTGGAAGCCTCCACTTTCCTACCCCCACTACTGCTCTTCCCCCCACCTCCCCTGTGCCAGGCCGGCTCCTGTCTCACCTCTGCAGGGAGGAGGTGAAAGCACTCAGGCAGGGGAGGCTGGCAGAGTCCCAGGCTCTGCTACTTGCTCACTGCAATTGACACTTTGGTCAAGTGTCTTAACATCTCCAAGACTCAGTTAACCTATTCATAAGTGGGTATAGTAAACTTTATCTCAGCAGATTGTTATCAAAACTAAAAGGCATCATGACTCTAAGGCACCAGCATGGTGTCATGTGTCATACCTCTCAACACCCACACCCGACAGTACTGGGTATCCGGTAAGGCCTATTGTGGGACCAGAGGCAAAACAGGCTTCAACAACATTAGTTGGCAGATTTTCTGTGAATGAAATGATCAGCTTCTGGTTGTATTTGATGAGAATGAAAGTGTCTGGGTCATATCCCCGAGCTGGGGTCTGAAAAGTGGTCCTAAGCATGTCCCATCAGGTGAGACCCAAGGATGCTCACTGTTAAGGGGTGGGGCCAGATGAGCGGGGCACAGCCATTAGCTGGACTGTAATCTCAACTCTCTCCCCATGTTACCCAGGGGCCCATTTGAAGTAAGGACGCTATTTGGGGTGAGCAGTGGGCTGGTTGGCCAAGGAAGGAGGCTGGTTTGGCAGAAGAGTGTTGGAGGGAGCCAAAAGGCCCCCTCACTCAATATGGACATGGGCAGGACAGTCTGGGGAGAAGATGAAAACACTGCAAACCATTTGCTTTAATAAATATGAGAAATGTACACACATTTTAGCTTGCTGGTTTGGAGACACCAGCATCTGCTGGAAGAAAGGTGAGGTGTTTCTGTAAGGCTGTCCGCCATGTTGCCTAGGTTCCCATGAGTGGGCCTGGCCTGCAGTGGGTCCCTAAGTGCCACTGATGACCACTGATCGCAGGAGACCCTAAGTGAGGCCTGCCCTCTTCTTTCCTTCACTGTGCCGCTTAGTCCCATGTGCTGTGGGTGAGCCCTTCCCTCTCTTGGGTCTGTTTTCTCATGTGTAGCATGAGGGTTCCCACTACACCTGGGGTGAGTGTCTTTGCTGGCGGTTGGTGACCGAGCCTTAGAGGGATAATCTCTCCCTTGAGTCCAGTGCTCACAAAGAAACTGCCAAGGACGAGGTGAGGTCAGAGAGAGTCACGGTGTGAACAGTCCCTGCCACTCTGCCTGGTATCCACTCTGGGTAAAGACTATCTGTGCACTCCTGGGTCAACCGTCACCCCCATAGGCATCCATGCTTCTCTTTCAAGGAGGGACACAGTCCTCAGCTTAGCCCTGGGCCTGGGTAGCATCCTGTGGTCCAGCTGGCCACACAATCAGATAACTGAGCTGACCATTTGCTTGAAAGTACTCAGAACCAGCCTGCCCAGTGTGCTTCCCCAAAACCCCCTCTTCCCATGATTCTCTAAAGTTTAACCTGAATAGATGAATGGTCCAGTAAAATCCAGTTTGGCCTGGGCTGTGTTTCAGGTGTGCAGTATAGAAACACCCTAGGACATTTTTAAGGAATTTCCTTCTCCAGGTTACACTTTTCCCTTGTTGTGTATCTAGCTTTGCAAGAAGAAAAAAAGTTCACACAAGCAGGAATTTCTGCAGATTTGCTGGGTATGTCTTGGAGAAAGTAGAGATTCTTTGATAAAACTTTAGAGGGGTCTCTGCTTCTCGGGGCTTCAGGAAATGGGCATAAACTACCCTGCGTAAAACTGCAGGAGAGGCTGATCTGGAGCTTCACGTTTTAGGTTCCATAAGCTCTTGGAGGAGACACCCAGGCAGCTGCAAGAACAATACCCCAAACACAATAAGATCTTTTTACAGCTGATAGTTTTTTAGTTCTTGCTCTGGGTGGGGCCTTGTTTTAAGCAATACATGTTTATTAACTCATTTAATCCTCGTAACAGCCCTCAGAACTAGTTAAGTTACTGGATGCACAAGGCAACTCTTTGCTGCTGAACAGAGATGAGCTTTCCATTTTCCAGGAAACATGCCACATAGAAGAGATCCCATTTAAACCAGTTCACCAACCTCATGCACCACTGCATGAGCTCTGGAAGCAAGACAGCTTTCCCTGAAGGAGTTTGTCTTCCCACAGGGAAATAAAACATCTGTATTTCACAGAAAGAACTGAGAGGACACAGAACAGATATCAAGTCTATGACAAGCGAGGCACTCCTCTACGCTTCTATGCCCAGGGTAGACATCGCTAGTCAATCAGAAGCCTTCTTTCTTGAAGAATCCAGGTTCAGCGTCAGAATCCTTCTCAACATCATGTTCCTGGGAACCACTCTTAAGTGATTTCTGTCATTGTTTTTTGACATCGCAGGGATGTGCTTTTACAGAACAAAGGTTTGTCTGTATCCTTTCTTAATAGGTCCGCTGGCAGCTCTGTGAAAGATGCAGGTAGGAGTCATCATCTCCAAAATACGAGGCAGAGGACTGATGCCCAGAGAGGTCAAGTGGCTTTCCTAAATTTGCACAGCCACTTTGGAGCAGAGTCTAGCTGACCTCGCTTGGGCCACCTGCCTGCTGCTTGGCTAGTTGAGCTGAGACACCTTAGTGTACAGCACACCAGACTGCAGGCGTGGGAGTAGAAGTCATTTCCAAAGAGACACCCATGCGCTTTTACAAAAACAAACAAAATAAAACAAAAAACAGTTTAAATATTGAATAGTCAAAAAAAAAAGTTCCCCTGTACCCAGAATCTGATTTCTACACAACCTAGCCCCACAATATCTCTTTAGCCCTGTACTTGAACTCATCCCAAGTTCTAGATCGAGTTTCAGCATTGGGTCTGTGTCTGGGCTTTGGCATTTCTGCACCTACCATGGGAAAGTCTGTTCACCTCACCTCATTTAATCCTTATAAGAATCTTGTGAGACAGGTTTATTTTCCCCCACTTTCTAGGTGAGGAAACTGAGACTTAGAGATTTAAGGAACACATTCAAGGTCACTCAGCTAATAGGTTCTGAAACGAAATCAAGAGTCTTCTCAAGTTATTTCCAGAGAGTCTAAGATCCATTTATGTATTATATCATTAATTCACTCATCATTTGTTAAGTACCGAATATCCTTTAGACTTGCCTTCTTTTGTGTCTTTGCTCAAGAAGGCCATCCCCTTGGGAGCAGCTCTATCTCATCCCCATAGAAACCTGACCTATCTTTCCAGGCCCATGTCCCTGGGCACCTTCTTCATACAGAAAATGACTTTCCATTGTTAAAACCTCTGTTTGAGCTCTTCTGGCACCAGCTCCACTCACTTATTTTGAGAATCTTGGTTTCCTCACCCACTGGTCCCTAAGTTCCTAGAGGCTGGTGCTATGTTCCCCTCATTAAACACAGGGCACCACAAGCTGGAAAGCTCAGTAATGATGGTTGATCTGAGCTATTGAGATTGAACCATTTGAAGTTGACAATAACTATTTTTTCACCTAAAAAATACTGCAATCTCATATAGTTCAATGGCAATAAGTTGCATCTGCTTTATTGGGGTTTATGACTTATCAAGAGACAATTCTGAACTTTATACATTGGGATCTGTTGATCTTGTATGTTCAATATATTTCCTCATTGTAGCATCCTGTTATCAGGGAAGCATAAGTTCTACCTTTAATTTTTCATGTTAAACATCTTAAAAAGTTAAAGCCATACACAAAAGTAAAGAGAAGAACATACTGAAGACCTAGACACTCTTCACCCACCTTCAAAACTATCAAATTTATGTCCCGTCTTATTTTATCTCCATCTCACTCCACCCACTTCCTCTTTCCCCCATCCCAATTATTCTTAAGCAACTCCCAGATATCAAGATATAAAATTATTGGAAGACAGTTCAGCATGTTTTTCTAAAAGATAAGGAATATTTTTAAAATATATATAACCAAAATACTTAAAAACAAATTAATGAGAATTTCTTAATATTGTCAAATATTCAGTACACACACACATACAAAATAGAATCCAATAAAGTACAGTCAGACAAAGGATAGATTGTTTGAAGCAGGGTCTGTATTAGGTCCGCACATTGTGTTCGGTGGACACGACTCAGTTTCTTTTAATCTTTATATTTCCCCCCTCCCAGATATTCCCTTAATCGAATAGTTCCCTAACAGTTCCCATTGACTTAAGTGGACACTGGGGGCCCCGAGTTTAACTGGTTGTGTCCAATGTCCGAAATCAAGCCAATGACACAGGCCAGGGATGGAACCCAGATGTTGGGTGGTGCAAACTTTCCCGCCCCTCACCCGGAGGCCCCACCCAGGTCCACTTGGGGGAGGCCCAACCTGGGGTCAGCACCGCTGCCCCCTACAGATCACCACTTCCTGTTTATCTTTCCAGGAGGCCGTGAGCACTGCTGAGAAAAAGGTTCAATGGGTTCCCTGACACACAAAGCCCCTTAAAGGCAATATTTTGATGATTTAAGTATAAATGATCAGAAACATGTGGATTTCATTTCCTTCAGAATACACTTGGGTATGAAAATTAAGGGGAAACGTACTTGGCAAAGTACAACCCGGGCTTCCTCAAACCCCTGAAGAGGTTTAAGATGTTTAGCGAATCTGAAGTGAAGTTCCCCTTTCCCTCCACACTCTCCCACCAGGCTCACACTCATGTGTGCAGAATCTGCTACTGAGGGGGGCTGTGACCTTGCTAAGAAAGGCAGAGGGAGAGGAGAAGCGAGAGAAAGAGGAGGCAGGGCCGGGTGAGGGAGTCAGGGAGCTTCTCCTAACCGCACTCTGCCTTGCCCAGAGGAGGTCTGGCCTGTCTTCAGAATCAGCTCCCAGGAAGTCCTGCCAGGCGCCCCCTGCCCTCAGGGACCAGCCGAACTCCAGCCACCTCTTTCCTTTCCCCTGAGGAATAACCATTCGGAGTCACACAAGAGGCAAAGCAAACACTTGGGGGATTTTTTTCCCTCTTTACTAGTGTTAAGATGGGATTGATTCCATGACAGAGGTAGATGGTCTTCAGAGCTCCAGGTAATCCAGGGCCACTAGGAAACCAGTTTCTGGTGTGGGAAGAGAGAAGGCAGAAAGAGGTTCTGAAGAAAGGAGATTGCAGTGGAGAAAGAAAGAAGAAAGAAGGAAGGGAAGGAAGAAAGGGAAATGGCGGGAGAAAAAAGGGAGGGAGGGAGGAGAAGTGTGTAGTGTTGAGTGGGCAAGGTGGCCTGGGGACTTCCAGTCAGGGTCGCAGGCTCTAAAATAGTGTCTTGGTCAGCAAGCATTCCCAGACATGCCCCTTTCTGGACACACTACAAAAAATATGAGAAGCAATTTTGTGGGGTAAATTTCATGAACCAGGACAGACTTCCTTTCTCTCTGTTTTTTTGTTTTAATCATCACAGTCAGCAAAATAGCCTCCAGAGACCTTGCTGCTTGTGCTGATGAATGGGTCCCAGCCCTCTCTGTGTCCTGGGGTACCCACTGTGGTGAGGACTGTTCAGGATCCCAGTGCCGCCACCCATGGGGCCAATGATCGTGGTTGGGACCTCCCAGGTGTTCCCAGCCAGGTCATTATAGAGGTGGACACATCCCAGGTATTAGCCACTGCTGTGGGGGACCCTGAGGACAGGGCAGAGGACGGGAAAGGCTGGGCTTCCATCCATTCCTGGGGGCTCACACAGGACAAAATACTTTTCTTGGTGGAACAGCGGGGACAGAGCAGAAACATCATATTCCCAATCCCATGCTGGCATTAGTCAAGGTGAGGGTGACTTGGTTTGGGGTTCCCCTAAAACACACGCCAAGACAAGGCTCTGGGGGCAAGTGGTGTTTGTGGGAGGTGACACCAGGAAGCACGGTGAGGGTGGGCAGAAGCGAGACAGAGAAGGAAGGAAAGCCAAAAAGGCCTTGTCAGTGAAGAGGGTAGTGCTGTGGGAAACTGAGGCTCAGTCACTAACATCGGGGCTCCTTGAACACCTTTAGAGTGCCCCTCAGGATGGTTCAATCAAGAGGTGAGCAGCTGGGGTGTATATCTACCAGCTCATTGATCGAGGGTGACTCCTGGGGCTGGAAACTTCCAGCTCTCTGGTCCTCCCTCCCTGAGCACGCTTCCTAGGTCCCTAGAACACCCTCAGGTAGGAAGCTTTGGGTTGAACAGAACCTTCTTCAGGTGGCCTCCAGGGTAGGCCCAAGGGGGTCTGGGCAGGGGTTCTATACTAGCTCCACCTTCCAAGCAAACACCAACACTCGCCCAGATGAACAGGGTGGGACCTGTGGGTAGAGGGCAGGTAGCAGAGACCAGCAGCTGAACTTCTCCCTTCACGAGATGGGCAAGCAGCCCTGCCTCAGGCACTGCCCTGCACAAACCTACCGCTGGTGGGCCTGGCCCCCATTCAAGCCACCGCGGCTCCCTGGGCTCCAGCTCTTCCGCCTAGAACCAGGCACAAGGAACAGGAAAGTCCTTTTGCTCTGCACTTTGGGTGGCCTGGATCAGGTTCACAGTAATTAGAAGGAAATTTGGAGTACGATCGTGTATGAATCTTCAGTGGCCACATTAAAGGAATCACCGGCGAATGTTTTGTTTCTGCAGAATTTTCATGAACAAGTGGCATTACCACCCATTATTTATCTCCTTTCAATTGCAGTGAACAGTTTCAGTGACAAATATCAAATTTCTGTATTTACAGAAAACCGGCACATGCGTTGATAATGGCACAATCCAGTATTTATAAAGTGCTGACTTGTTTTTCTTTAATATAGACATTTGGTAATTATTACTATGACTGTTCATTAAAATGTGAAAGTAGCTAAATAATAAAATGATAGGCCATTTATTTTGTGCTCCCAGAAAAAAATAGCCAGCTTCTCTTTGGTAATCCTGGCTTTTTTAGATTTTGGACAATTCTACTTCTAGTATCTGAATGAGCAATCAGGAGACAGCACACCCTTAGCACATGGCAGATGATCAATAAAAATACTTGGACAACTGTTTATTGGTTGGCAAAACTACTGAGAATCGGCTTTATCCTTAAATCCTCTAGGCAGAGTTAATGTCACTCCATGAAGTTTCCACCACAGGTATGGTCAGTGCAGCCGTGCTAAGTGACAAAATGAAGCCTAGCTGCACGGTTATCACTAGATCACACCTTTAACTTGGCAAAGATCTTGAGCAGGATCATTTTAAAAAGCAGTTTATAAGACTGAAGGTAAATAACCACAGTGCCTCTTAAGAAAATCCTCCAAACTCATTGAACAATGGCTCCCATATCTGGGTCTCACAGCCTGAGAGAAATGTACCTATAATGACACTCCCTTCCTTAATTCATCCGTTCTTTCATTCATTCATTAATTCTGATGGAATCTACTGCAGGAGAGTAGCACACCGGGTGGTGAGGAGGCAAAGGAGAACAATATACAGCCCTGTCCTCCAGAGACCCAGGGCTTGGAGACAAGGGACCCTCACATTGGAAAGTGTCAAGGATGCCAACGGAGTCTGAACCAATCCCTGCAGGTGAGCAAAGGAGGGAGGGCCCTTAAAGACCTGGGGGTTCTGTCCCATGAGCTGGGTCTCTCTTATTCTCCGTTGTGACATTGATTTATTAAGTGCAGCCAGTGCAGGCGGATACAGACGGAGGCCAAAGAGACAAAAGTTAAAATGATTACGTCAGTTTCAAGAGGCCAGTTGTAAGTTATGAACCCGTTTACAGATACTTCCTCTTGAATCTAGTAGAAATGAATGCTGTATCCTGTAAGTTTCTGCATTGAACCCCATGTCTCCCAACTTTCTTACAATTTCAAAAATTAAATATATATATTTATATTTGTGCATATGTGTAGAGCTCCCTGGGATGTAAGGTCTGTACTGACAACAGCCTTTTCAATTGACCCAAAGGCTTAACCTTGGACTTGGTCCTAAAAATTAGCCTTTTGAATTTTTTTTGTTGTTTAAACAGCAGCTGCTTCCAATGACTTCTCAAGTTTTGCTTCCTGGTAGCTAACATTCCAAAGCACTCTAAAAACCAATTTTACACTTAATAAAGTTTAACTATTCAATATTTTTTTCATTTTAAAACTAAATAACAGACATTTAAAAGAATATTTCTTTTTTAATGACACTCATGCCACTATTTTATAAAGCCAAATGACATCCACCGTGCATTCCTATCTCTTTAACTGCCAAATACTATATTAGTCAAGTTTGCTCATATCTACAAGATTTTGGAGGGAGAGGGGATGTTTTACTGCTATCAGAAGATCTAACATCTGTTTCTCCAGGGATTCTCCATGTGTTTCTGTAGTTTACAACAATTGAAACCACTGTTTTTGAAATGCATTTGTATTAAACGCAATGTACTAAGACTGGATTTCACTTCACAGGAGCCCTGCACATACATCTGGGGCTCTCGCTCATGTAATTTTTCTGAATGGTGAGACATTCACTCTGAATTTAGGTGGGTGACATAGAATAATAGCAGACCCCAATGAAGTGCTTGTGTAAAATTATGTGTGCGAAGGCACTCAAGTGTGGGAGAGTTTTCCTGGTGTCTCTATTTCTGCCGGGAGCACCACATTGGAAAGGGTATTCCCTTGGTTTTTTTCCTTTAGAAACCAGAGCAACAGGGACCCCTCCAGTTCATCTCCTTGCCTCCATGCAGGAGAGGGAGTCTTTCTGGCTATTTATCAACAACACTGTCCAGTAGGGCTTTCTGCCAATGAAAGAAATGGTCTATATCTGCACTGTCCCTTTGATAATAGGATAATGCCCTTAACCGCATGTGGCTATTGTGTACTTGAAACATGGCCAGTGAGACTGAAGAGCTGAGTTTTTCTTGTATTTAAGTTTTTAAATTTTCAATTTAAATTCTAATACCCATTTATAGCTAGTGGCTACCATACTGGACCGTGCATAGAGCCTCAGCCATACCAAGGCCAATCATTCTTTGAAGTGTCTGTACTGAGGGGTCTCATTTCTCTAGACCACCAGAGTAAACAGCACCATTGTCCCAAACTAGTTACTACTGTGCCCAGTGCCAGTCTAGTTACCACTGATGGGCAGATCAGGAAAAGGGGCTCTTCCTAAAGACATTTTTCTCTCATTTGTTGCAAAGTGACATCATAATATGCAAATCTACCACGTCAAAGGTATGGCGGTCACCCCCTAAGCTTCTGCCCAACCCTATGTAGGAGCCCTGCTTTCTGTGTGGTTTCAAATACTTGGATGTGGGCATGGAATGCAGGCTACTGACTCCATGAGAACAGAGGCTAGGTGCCCCTCACCCCGACACCCCAGGGCAACATTCAGGGGTCTAGACAAACCAAAGAGGCTTGGTAAGAAGCTGACCATGGGAACAGTCTTCTTCCTGACCCAGAAGCCCATTTCCTAGAGGTCTTGCTTCTATTGGGATTCTGTGAAGAACTATCATAAGCTCTTTCCTATAGGTTATCCCCACATCCTTTCCGGTTTTGGGAAACAGTTACAAAGCACCCCTTCAGCCTTATGTTCCTTACAATAGGCGTCCTGGGGTTACTTGACTCTGCTCCACACGTCTCTCTTCTTCCGTCAGAGGAGCCCAGGCTTGTTCTCATGATGAGGCAGAGGCCAAAGTATGCAAGACCTCCTGAGGTCTCACTCAGCATGGACAGGCCATCACTTCGGCCTTGGGTTTTGGCCAAAGCAAGTCACATGGGGTGGAGAAATGCATTCTGACGTCCTGAGAGGAGTTCCAAAGTCACATGGTGGAGTGCATGGAGACAGGAGATCTGTCCATCACAAATTCTAAAATGATACTAGCCAAGATGTGAATAGTGTTATCTCTTGGCAGTGAAAATACAGATGATTCTTTTTATCTTTGCTTTGTTTATAGTTTATCTTTTTTTTTTTTTTACATTTTCAAATTATAGAATAGGTGCATTTTAATGTTTGTTAACAAAGGGAATAGGCTTGTGAAAATAATTTGGAAAATATAGAAAAGTAGGAAAAAAACACCCAAACTGTGTTTTTCACCAAGGCAGTTACTTGTATTATGAGACAGTACCTTGTTGGAGACTGTCACGTGTATTGCAGGATGTTTACATTTTTGGATCCCCCAAAACCAATGGCAGTAATGGCTTATGTCATTCTGACAACCAATCCTGTCACCACTGCCACCACCACTCATGATTCTAAATGGCCTCTTGAGCACTTTCCCATTGAGAAACACTAAAAAAACATATTTACCCTTTTGTTGTTTTTTCTTTTTGGTATGTCTGTGCATAGCATTGATTCATTCATTCATTTTAATAATTTTAATGTTTATCTTATTTAGTATTTTATTATTTTCCAAGGATAAAATACATCACATGGATAATTTTGATTACAGCACTTTTTCATTTAATTTGATGTAATGTATCTTCTTACATGCAACCTAAAAGCCCCAAAACTTTTGACCATCTAAAGCCATCTTTTTTTTATGGAATTCATTAAAGTGAAATGAATATATAAAAAATAAAATAAAGTCATCTTTCTTTAACAAAAACAAAAAATTTTAAGGTACCCAATTGGCTGCAAAAAGCCAAGTCAACGCCTTCCCTAGGACTTTTTGTGGATTTCTAGAAGGTGGGAGAGAGGCGCCTGCATTCTCCTCATGGCAATGGCTGTAGTTACTCCCCTCCATTGGTTCTCCCACCATCGTCCCATGCACCTCTGCTTCTGTCCTCATTTCCCACCTCCTTTCATGGACATTTCTCCTCTCCTCACGTATTTCCCAAGGAATGTTTTGCTCAAGGCATCCATTTCTATTATTAGATAGTAGAATTTTCCTACAGTTCTGGTGATAAGAGAAGGTGACCACTGCTTGGAGCTGGGAACAAGCTGGAAGTGCATTTCAGGCATCTCAGGTGCCCAGGTTCACTGGCCGTGACATGTTTTAGGGCACTCTTGGGGTTTGCAGGAAGAACTCCATCATACACTTCTTACCTGTAAGTTCTGAGTCAATTGAGAATCAGATGCAAACTTTGGTGAGATAACTTGATATCTGCTAAATTACTGGAGAGAATAGCTTGGACCTACAGCCAAAGTCAATATTCTGGTACTCTTCCCCCAAGTTTAGACTTTGGGAATTCTTACCCAGCCAGATGAATAGAGAATTATGACCCATTTCTCAAGAGAGGCCAGTTGCAGAGAACACATAGTTAATGTGTTAAGGGAAATGAATTAGAAGACTGCATTCATAGCAACCACCAGGAAACCTCCTTCTCAACCCCTATCCCACCCTCTACACACCTATAAACTGAGCATCCATCAGCTGAATCTGAGAAATGCCCTCTAAGAAAAGGAAACCTCCTGGTAAAGGGTTAATAGGGGCTCATACAAGGAGCAGAGGGAAGATAGTTTCTCTATAAAGTTTCTGATCAAATGTTTTGTTCGTTTTTCTGTTAGGCTATTTTAGATAGATAAATTATAGTATCTATCCTATTTATCTATCTATCTATCTATCTATCTATCTATCTATCTATCTATATGTTTGAAAGACCTCTTTACATATTCTGGGTAGAAATCATTTGTTAGTTATGTGTGTTGCAAGTATAACCTCCCACTTTGTGGCTTCTAAGTTGTATATGGTATGTTTCATTTTCTAATTTTGATGTGGTGAAATTTATCAATCTCTTTTCTTTGTCATTAGTATATTTTGTGTCTGTTTAAGTAGCCTTTTCCTATATCAAAGGTCATGAACATATGCTCCCAAATTATTTTTTAAAAGGTTTATAAGTTTTGCTTTTCACATTTAGCTCTATAATACATCTAAAGTTGCTTTCTGTGAGCGGTGTGAGGTAGGAATCTAATTCCAATTTTTGCTTCTGTATGAATACTACATTGTTCTAGAATCATTTACTTAAAAATAAATGTTTTTTCCCCATTGCTCTACAGTAATCTCTCTGTGGATTTTTCCATTCTACTGTTTTCATCTTCTGGATATCAAAGACTTATTATAAAGCCAGTGTGATGTCAGCCACAGATTGGTAAATATATCAAGTCTTCTCACCATGTTCTTCCATTTCAAGAGCATCTTGACTATACTCAGCATTCAATTTTTCCATATAATTTCAAAATCACCTTGTCAAATTCCACAAGATCAGTTTGGGGGAAAAAATGACATGTTAAACATATTGAGTTTTCAAAACCACAAACACTATTGTTTTGTTCAGCCTTTATTACTTTGTTTTAAGTATGATTTAACAAACAGCATGCGGGATTTTGTTTGTTAATCCTGAGAGTTGCTGACCATTCTAGCAATTCCAGCAACTGCTGGAGTTCAGTCATTTACATTTAGGGGAATCATGAATGTATTTGGTTTCGGTTCCTCCATCTAACTTTATGTTTATTGCTTGTTGCACACTGTGGTGTCTTGTTTCCTTTTCCTTATTTTCCTGGTTTGATCATGTTGCTATTCATTCCACTTTTGCCTTTGCTATTAAGAAGATCTACTGTACCTTTCTTTTACACTTGTAGCTAATTTCCCTTCCCCTGCTCTTTGATTCAAATACATATTACTCCACCATTATTCAAAAGTCAGTTACCATTTATTTCCCCATCAAGATGCACTGTTTCTTCCCTCATGAAGCCTTAATTTCCCCCATCTCAGAATTCCTTAATAAGATGAGAGCTATAGATTAATTTCACTTCCCCCACCTCTTCCCATGCCTTCTTCTTGCTTAGTGTATGATCTTTGATATGTTTTTTTCCTCCCTCTTCTCTACCTATCACTCTCATTTGTAGATTTTATTAAAATAGTTTAGTTACTATGTGCCTTTTAGTTTGTGCCTTTACAAATATAATTAAACTTGCCATATATATGCATGTATATATGTTGAATATTTGATATTTCATATATTAGCCAGGTTCATTGCTCACTGCACTTTCCTCTTCTTTTTATCTTCCCTCATTTTTATTTTTTTCATTAGAGTCATTTTACAGTATTCTCCTCAGATGGGATACTTGGGTGATGTACTTTCTAATTTTTTTAGTACATTTCTTTCACACCATTAGATTTATGATACTTCACTGGGCATAGAAATTTTAGGTTATAGACCTTTTCTTACTCATCTGTAGATACAATTCCACTATTTTCCAGCTTCTAGTATAGCAGATCAAAAATCTGATGTCACTGACTTTTGCTTTCTACTTGGAAACATGTATAATTTTAATTTTTCTCTAAAATTCAAGAATCTTACCAAACGGGTCTAGACATGTGTTTGTGTGTATATGTGTTTTCTCATTAATTTAGTCCAACTTCTTTAAGCACTTTAAATCTGCAGACTTTTCTCAGTTCATGGAATTTATACATTTGTTCAGGTTTAATGACTGTCTCTTGTATATCGGCTGCTTCTTTTCCCATAATTTCTGTCATTCACATGTTAGATCTCTGGGATTTATCCCTTAATCCTCTTATCTTTTCCATCAAGTTCATAATCTTTTTATATTTTTTTCTCTGTTCTTTCAAATATCTCTTGCTCTTGATTTGTGGCAACATTAATTTAATCTTAACAGTGATAAATCTTTCATTTAATTTATTTACTATTTTTTTACTTTAAAATAATATTTTAAGCCTCCCAAAGTATTTTATTATGAGAGTTAATTTCCTTAAATCTCATAGTTCTTTTTTATCTAGGTATTCATCAGCCTCCTCCAGCAGTCTTTTTTTACTGGGTTTGCATGCTAATTGTTCTTCCTGATCCTCCTCATTAAGGTTTCTGGGCTCTTTTAACCAGGATATTATTATTCTTTCTGGTTTATACTGTTGAGTCAACCATGGCTGTTGGAGTTCTCTAAACAGCAGGGGTTGTGTTGTGTGGCTGGTAAAAGATGTGGTGGTTCCTGGTCCCAAGAGCCTTTAAAGTAAAAGCAGCTGTCACCTACCACTAAGGTACCTGGAGAGATCCCTTGCTCTTTGATGTCCCAGCACTAGGAACAGAAAAGTCTCAGTTCACCCATCCACTTTACACTTTGACCTTCAAGAATGTCCCTAGACAGCTCTCCCCAGGTCATATTACACTCCTGTCCTCCTCCTGAGCAACATCACTGCTGCTTGGTGACTTATTCACCACCTATGTCCCCTGCCAGGACTGTTACTTTCCAAAAACTCATGCCACCAAGCCAACTCCTATAGGTTTCAGCAGCTCTGTGGTTAGGAGAGGCTGGTAGCTTGGATTAGGTAGTGGAGGCAGAAGGGAACTGGGTTCACTAGAGTCCCCTTCACACCATTGCCCAGGATGATCCAAATAATCAGAAATTTTGCAGGTAAGGATTCAGTGGAGCAAGGTCCATAGACCGTAAGAAAAGAATTTTGAACCTAGAAATCTATATCCAACCAACCAACATTAAATTGGGAGAGAATAATGAAAATGGCGTCATCTTATATACTTGTAAACAGATGTTTGTAGCAACATTTTTTTCATAATTGCCAAAAACTGAAAACAAACCAAATGTTATTCAACTTGTAAATGGATAAACAAACAGTGGTACATCCATGCAGTGGAATACTGTTTAGCAGTGAAAAGGAATGAACTATTAATTCACGCAAAAACTTGGATGGCTTTCAAAGGCATTATGCTGAGTAAAAGAAGCCAGTCTGAAAAGGTTACATACTATATGATTCCACTTAAATGACATTCTCAAAAAGCCAAAATTATAGTGATGCAGAATAGATCTGTGGTAGACAGGGATTAGGACTTGGGGGATGGATGTGACTGACAAGAGATAACAACAAGAGAGGTTTTTGGATGATGGAGCTCTACTGTATACATGTTGTGGTAGTGGTTACATGAATCTATGCATGTCAATTTTTTAGAAATGTCCACAAATGTCAATTTTACTCTAAATTAATTTCAAAAAGAAAAGAAAGGAAAGGAAAGAAAGAAGAAATGTAAAGAAGAGAAAAGAAACAACAAGTATAGTGGATCCAACCTGAAGCTATGCCTTTGGACTAATAAGAATTCCAAAAATGGAGAACTGAAAAAGCAGGGGAAATGAAATTATATTAAAAACATATAACAAATTTCTCAGAACAGAATCTTCAGTTGGAAGTACTCCATGATAAATGAAAATATACCCACACTTAGACTTACCATATCAGTATATTCAGAGAAATAAGACATCGTCTACAAAGGAGCAAGCATTAGACTTGCATCACATGCCTAACCCTCTCTACTAGACACTAGAAAAAAAAATGGAGCAAAATCTTCTAAGTTCTGAGGGTGGCCTGTGAATTGACTTTCAAATTGGAGGCGTGTAGCCAGGCAAACTATGAGTCAAGTGAGAGCGAAGAATAATATTTTCAGACTGCACAGACCTGAAAACTTACCTCAAGTACACTTTTTTTTTGGAAATTATTTGATGACTTTAGCAAAACAGAGTAAACCAAGAACCAAGAAAGAGAATGCTGTGGGATCCAGGAAACAGTGGATCCAAATTGAGAAATAATTATGTCCTATTTCAGAATCCCTGCAAACACCAAGCCCAGAGAGCAACAAGTTCAGACCAGGGTGGGAAGATGGCTCCAGAATAAAGGAACAATTGGAGGATTATGTAGAATGATTGAGGCATTAGAAAAACTATGGGACATGCTAAAGACAATTGGTGATGTTAGTTTTTTGAGAATGAATTTAAACTTGACTTTGGGTACATTCTTCTTTGAGTGGCTTTGTGGTCAAGAGGTTGGTCTCCTGGTGAAAGAAATGAATCCTGGTACTTTACTTTGTTCTGCTGTAAGCAACATTCATATAATCATAATAAAATGAACATCATTTATGAGTCTTTGACTAGCAGACTCACTCCATAGATGAATCACAGTAGATCCAACTTTTATTACATTGTAAATATTACAAATCTTGGGCAAATAAAAGTTCATTTGAAAGAGGTTGGGAGGTGGAAATACTATCCTCATTTTACAAAGTTAAAATTCAAAAGATTTAATTCCAAGATTAAACCTATCATTGATTGAATAAGAAATAGGGACAGGGAGGATGGTATAGTGGTTAAGAGCATGGACTCTCTGAGTTTGAATCCCAGCTCTGCCATTTATTAGCTGTGTGACCTGGGACACATTACATAATCTTTCTATACTTCAGTTGCCCCATCTGTAAAATGAGGGTATTAATCGTAACCACTTTAAATGAATGAATCTATCTAAAACACTTAGAATAGTGTATGGCACATAGTCAGTATTATGTACACATTTGCTGCAAACTCAGAGATGAACAATGGAAAAATTAACAAAAGTGAAAAAAATATTTTGGGAAGAAGAAGGATAGAAATATTACAAGATGTCATGTAATTGAGCAAAAACGTCATTAAAACATGGCAAGAAGTTAGTAGACAATACCTACAGACAATAAGTCAAAAATGGTGAACTAAATTTCTAGAAATAGTAATAAGAAGATATAAAGAGGTTAAAGGGTTCACTTCTGGAAAATCGGGCTGGGATTGGGAAGTGTAAACTTCTTGCTTTCAAGAGTAAGGGCTTCTGAACTACTTGATTCTTCAGCCAGGTCCATGCATTATTGTGATAGTTTTTTTTCAAAAGTAAGTCAGACAGAGAAAGACAAATATCATATGATATCACTTATATGAGGAATCTAAAAAAAGGGCACAAATGAGCTGATTTACAAAACAGACAGTAGAGTCATAGATGTAGAAATCAAACTTATGGTTACCAGGGGGTAAGGGGGGGAGGGATAAATTGGGACATGGGGATTGACATATACACACACTACTATATATAAAATAGGTAACTAATAAGGACTTACTGTATAGCACAGGGAACTCTACTCAGTACTCTGTAATGACCTATATGGGAAAAGAATCTAAAAAGAGTGGATATATGTATATGTATAACTTTGCTGTACACCTGAGACTAACACAACATTGTAAATCAACTATACTTCATTAAAAATTTAAAAATTACATACATCAAAAAATATGTACGGGGGCTTCCCTGGTGGCACAGTGGTTAAGAATCCGCCTGCCAATGCAGGGGACATGGATTCAAGCCCTCGTCCGGGAAGATACCACATGCCGCGGAGCAACTAAGCCCGTGTGCCACAACTACTGAGCCTGCGCCCTAGAGCCTGCGAGCCACAACTACTGAGCTGTGTGCTACAACTACTGAAGCCTGCATGCCTAGAGACCGTGCTCTGCAACAAAGAAAAGCCAGTGCAATGAGAAGCCAGCGCACCGCAAAGAAGAGTAGCCCCGGCTTGCCGCAACTAGAGAAAGCCCACACGCAGCAATGAAGACCCAACACAGCCAAAAATAAATAAATACATAAAGAATTAAAAAAAATATGTACAGATGAATAATATAAATGTGTAACTTCTAAATCACTTTTGTGATGAAACTGAACAAGGAAACCTTAATCAGTCCAATAGAATGCAAGAAAGAAATACAAACAAAAGGTGGAAAACATAAAATAAGATGATAGGAATTAATCTAAGCATTAAATAATAGTGATCAACTGCATGTGTCAGGGGACTCAGATTTCCTGTGATGAGAACATAGTGAGTGACAGCCCCATCTGTGCCCTCTCCAAATCCTCCACCACATTCCTCCCAAGGCTAAGCTTGCCCTGGGCAGCTCCCAAGGGTACTCATGCAGATCAGTTCTACAGAACACGGGACCCCTGGAAGAGGCCGCTTTGGCTGTGGGCCTCACATAGGCCAGGCTGGAACTTTCCTGGACCTGCGGAGGAGTCAGAGGCTCTTCCTCCCCAGTCCTCTTCCTTCCCCTCTGCTACCATAAGGGGCAGACCTGTTTTGATATAGAAAGTCCCTCCCTGTGTTTTCCTATTTATGACCCTTTTATCTTGACCTGCACTCCCCCAATAAATGTGGTGCATATTACTGTCTTCTTTTGTTTGCTTCTTGGAGGATCCAATGGATCTACCAGAAGACAGAGTTCCCAGATTTAGTGATCAAATAAGATGCAGTATGTAGCTGTCCTTGGAGGTACAGCTAAACAAATGAGAACAGAAAGGCTGAAAATAAGGGGATGGAAAAAGTGCATAAGGTAGAAGTTTACAAAATAAACAAGGAAATCCAGATAAGGATGTTAACCAAAACAAACAAACAAACAAAAGAACCCAAAAAAACAATGCAGCAATATTGATGTCTAAACAAATAGAGACGTGGACAAATCCTTGATTATAGACAGATTTTAACACAACTCTCTGAGAAAATATAGATCATGTCAACTGAAATATGCAAAGATATGGAGAGTATGATTAACACAAATAACATGCCTTAGTCATGCATGCAAACACACTCTTTCCCATCCCCCAATTTTTAACACCCATGGAACATTTACAGAGTTGTGTAACGTAATTAAAATCAAAAATTTTAATATAAGTTACAAAAAGCATAAATCATTAAGGCCATTTTTCTCTGGCCATAACAAAATTAAGTAAGAGATTAATATCAAAAGAAAGCAAGTGTGTGGGGTGGGGATCAGGGGTGAGGAGCAGCAATGATCCACCTGAAAAAAAATCATTTAAAAAATCTCTTGATTTAAAGAAAAAAGCCCCAAATCATGAACAAGTTATAAATGAACAACAATAAATATTCTACACTTCAAAATAGATAGAATGTGACCAAAGCGGAACTCAGAAAAAAGTCATAGCCATAAATGTTATTTTAAAAAGACAAAACAAAAAAATCTTAAATTAAAACAAAAGGTAGGCATAAACAAGGAAGTAAATAACAGAAAAAATAAATTCTAAGAAAGTAAAAGAAAAGGAGATCATAAAGAATAAAAAGTAATGAAGTAGAACAGCAATATACAAAGTTACACCTTATTAGTGAATCCCAAAGCTGGTTCTTTCTATGACAGCAAGAAAGACCACCATCAGAACTGCATAGAGCCTGATTGTTCATGCACGTGCCTCTGGAGTGATTTACTTGCAGTAACCTATGTCACCATCTCCACTATTAATGTGGATGCCTCAAGGTGGGTACCATTATGTGGCACGAATTTTGTGTGTCTTTATAGTCTTGGTTTCCCTTTTTATATGGTGATGATTCATTCATTCATCTATTCATTCAACAAATGTCTAACACCTACCATGCACTACGGCATATTTGGGGAACTGGAGACTTGAATGAAAGAATTGTTCCATAAGGTCATTTTGGGATAGCATTGAAAAATATTGATCATAGCTGTCACGTTACTATTTAAATTTTTACTGAAACTCACATGTTTTTATATTTACAGATATTTTCCTATTGATTTTTATTGAGGTATAATTCACATTAGATGCAAATCACCATTTTTAAGTACACAGTTCATTGTAACTCATTACATGTACAGTTGGGTAATCACTGCACAATCAAGATATGGAACATTTTTTTCAATCCCCCCAAATTTTTCCTGCCTTTTGCAGTCAATCTCCTCCTCTACCACAGTCCCTGGCAACCACTCATCAGTTTTCTGTACCTATAGGTTTGTTTATATAAAATATTGTATTAATAAAATTACATAGTATGCAATCTTTTGTGTCTAACTTCTTTCACTTAGCATAATGTTTTTGAAATTTACCCATAATGTTGCATTTATTAGTACCTAATACTTTTTCATTATTAAGTAGCATTCCATGGTGTGAATAAAACACAATTGTTCATTCATTCACCTGTTGATAGATGTTTTGGTGGTTTCCAGCTTGGGGCTATTATGAATAAAGTGATATAACAATATATGTGCTTATAGGACTTTGTGTGGACATATGTTTTTATTTCTCTTGTAAAAATACATAGAAGAGGAATGGTAGGTTTGGATAGTAGGTATATGTTTAACATAATAAGAAACAACATTTTTCTTTCCAACATGGGTGTACCTTTCTGCATCCCTACTGCTAGTGTATGATGGTTACAGTTTTTCCACATGTTTGGCAACACATGGTATTTTCAGGTCTTTTAATTTCATCCATTCTAGTGAGTGTGCAGTAGTATCTCTGTGATTTTAAATTGCATTTCCCCAATGACAAGTGAGGTTATTGCCTTTTCAGGTACTTACTTGCCATTTGTATATCTTCTTTATTAAAACATCTTTTCAACGTTTTTGTCCTTTTAAAAAATACATATATATATATATTTGCTTTTCTTATTATTCAGGAGTAAGAATTTTTTACATGTTTAGGATAAAAATATATGTTTTGTAAATATTTTCTCCCAGTGTGTGGCTGGCTCTTTCACGTTCTTTCCCACCCCCACAAACTCTTGATCCTAATTTTTTATAGTCCCTAAAATTATGGTTTAATTAAAACTGAACTTAAAGAAAAAAAGACATATTATGCATACAGCTGGTAGTTATGATTTTCCAATTTGTACCTCATGTAACCAAATTTTATTATACACACACACACTTTTTATATTACTGGTCAAGATTCTTAGTTGTTGTGAAAAACTCTGGTATAGATTTTAGGCTGAACTATTGAATCACAGTCTCACCAGGAATTTGTCTTGTTCATTCACCATCTCTTTTTTCCCCACATTCTTAACCATGTCTTTTGATGAGCAAAATATTGTAATTTTGATTAAATCAAATTCACCTTCTTTTGTTTTATATTTTATACTTTTTGCATCCTATCTAATAAACCTTTACCTAACTTGAGGCCCCAAAATTTTTGCTTATATTTGTTTCTAGTTTTAATTTTTACCTCTTACATTTAGATGTTTGACCTATTTTGAGCATGTAGTGTGAGAAAACGGTTGAGCTTTTTGGTTGCTGTTTTTTTCCATATAGATATCCAATTGTTCTAGTATCTTTTGTTGAAAGACTATCATTTTGAAAAATATTCTCCTTCCCTCCATTGAATTACCTTAGTACCATTGTCAAAAATCAACTTACCATACATGTGTAGGTCTATTTTTTAGCCCCTCCATTCCCTATTTTGAAGTTCTGTTGTTATGTATGTACCCATTTCAAATTATGTCTTCTTGGTGAATTACTCTACCATTTTGTAGTGTCTTTCTTTATCACTGATAACACTCCTTGTTTTGAAGTCCATTCTGTTGTATTAATATAACCACCTTACTTTTCTTAAAATTAATGCAGGCATATTGAATCTTTTTTTCCATCCATTTATTTTTAACCTATCTATAATCTTTAAAGCCACTTTCTTGTAGATAGCATGTAGCTGGGTTTTGCTTTTTATCTAATCTGACAAACTTTGCTGCCTTTTAAATGGGGAATTTAGACCAATTATATTTAATGCAATTACAAATATTGTTGGATTTAAATGTATTACTTTCCAGTTGTGCTCTTTTTATTTCAATTGCTATTTTATCCTTTTTACCTCATTATGGATACTTTTAGATTAAGTACTTTTATGACGCCATTTTATCTCCACTATTGGCTTGTTATATAGCTTCTTAAATCTTTTAGTGTTTCCCCTGTGGTTTCAAAATACACCTTTTAATTTATTACATTCAAATTATTTTATTCTGCTTTATGTATAAATTAAGAAACTTACTTTAGTACCTTCACAATTCCTCCCTCCCTTTTTTGGTGCTATAATTACTATGAAGTTTCCTTTTTTATGTTAAGTCCCACAACTCAGTCAGGTATAGTTTAGAGTAATTAAAATTAAGGAAAATGCCATTTTAATATTTACTTCATTTTTGCTGTTTCTAAAGATCTTCATTTCTTTATGTAGATCGAAATTTCTGTCTGATATTATACTCTTCTGTTTGAAGAGCTTTAGTATTTCTTGTAGCTCCAGTTGGTTAACAGTGAATAGTTTCAGGTTTGTTTTGGGTTTTTTTTTCCTAAAAAGGCTTTGTTTCACTCTCATTTTGGTAAGTTATCCTAGCTGGATATAGAATTGTGAGTTAATAGCGTTTTCTCCTCTGTACTTTAAAGATGCCATTCCACTGCCTTTTGGCTTCCATTGTTATTGACAAGAATGCTGCTGTAGCAGACTTCTCTTTGTTCCTCTACAAAATGAGTCCTTTTTTTTGCTGCCTTCAAAATTTTCTCTTTTTCATTCTTTTCTGCAGTTTCACAATGATATACCAAGGGCATTTTTGTTCTTGCTTTTGGAATTTATCTTGATTTGGGTTCCCTGAGCTTCTTAGATCTTTGGTTTGGTGTTTCTCACTATATTTAAAGAATCTTAACCATTCTCTCTATAAATATTTTTTATGCCCCATTCTCTCTTCTCTGTCTGGGATTCCATTTATATATATGTATATGACAGTTTGATATTGTCCCACAGTTCTTGGATGCTTTGTGCTGTTTCATTTTTCATGTTCTTTTTCTCTTTGTGTTTCAATTTTAGTAATTCTATTGAACTATCTTCAAGTTCAATGATTCTTTCTCCAGCTGTTTTGAGTTCATTGAAGGAATTATTCATCTCTCATACCATATGTTTAAAAAGAGTCTAACATATTCATTAGACTTTTTCTTATAGTTTTCTTCTCTTTGCTAAATTTCCCCATCTGATCATGCATGAAGGTCATCTTTTCTACTAGATCCATTAAATATTAATTACAGTTTTATTTTTAAGTTGTTGTCTCATGATTTCAGTATCTGGGTCATTTATGAATCTGACCATGAATTGTGTTTTTGTTTTAGATTGTTGTTTTATTGAGAGAGCAGGGAAAGCAACAGTGTTGCTTTCTTATGTTTCTTGTCACTTTTCATTAAATGCTGACATTGTGTGTGGACCAGTAGATGCTGAGTTGGGCTTAGATTTTATTGTTTCCTTAGTTTACCCACAGTGCACCATAGGTTTCAACTTCCATTAGTAACGGGCTGCCATTTTTTTGTACTTAGGTGAAGGCTGAGTAGCCAGAAGTTATTTCTTAGAATCAGCGCTCCACCTTCAGATTTTCAGCTCTCTTTGCTCACTTGCACCACAGAGGAGGTCTCTCTCCATGCTTTTGCCTCTTCACCAATGGTAGATTACTGTTGCTTGGTTTTGGTGCTTGCTAAGCAAATAGTGGGTGCCTTCAGGCTTCTCTCTTGTCCTTTTCCTGTCTTAGTCCTGGAAGGACTTTTATGCCTGAACCTCAAGCATATTTAACAAAGAAGATACATGCAAACAATCACATGCAAATATACTTGACCTCATTAGCCATTAGAAAAATGCAACTTATTTTTCCAGCTTTACTGAGGTATAATTATACATATAATTTTATTTACAAATGTATTTTAATAACATTATTTATTGAAGTGAAATTACATTTTTTCTTAATTTTATTTATAAATGTATTTATAAAATATTATTTATAAATTTATAAGTAATATTACTTATTGAGATATAATTATATATAAAATTTTATTTAAAGTATATAATGTGATGGTTTCATATATATATACATATATGCAAGTATATATATACAAATATATATACATATATATATATCAAGCCATCACATATACTTTAAATATATATATTGTGAAATGTTTACCATAATCAAGTTAATTAACACACATATCATCTCAGATGGTTTCCTTTTATAAAGTGTGAACATGGTGAGAACTCCTCAGATCTACTCTCTTAGCAAATTTTAAGTATATAAAACAGTATTATTAACTATAGTCGTCATGCTGTACATTTGATCCTCAGAATTTATTCATCTTATAACTGAAGTTTGTACCCTTTGACCAATATCTCTCCATATCCCCCACTCCCAACCCCTGGCAACCACCATTCTACCCTCCGGAGAAATGGCTATTTAAAACCACAGTGATATACTACTGCATGCCTACTAGAATGGCTAAAAGTAAAAAGCCTGAAAATACCAACTGTTGACTAAGATATGGAGTTACTGGAACTCTCCTACATTGCTGTTGACAATGCAAAATGGTACAGCTACTTTGAGAAAACAGTTTGCCAGTTTCTTACAAAGCTATACATAATTACCATGGAACTGAGAAATTCCTCTTCTAGGTATTTACACAAGAGAAATTAAAAGATATGTCCAAACAAAGACTTTTTCATGCATGTTCATGGCAGTTTAGCCCCAAATTGGGAACAATCCAAGTGTCCATCCACTGGTGAATAGATAAACAAACTGTGATGTCCATACAAGGCAATATTACTCAGCAATAAAAAAAAGAGATTAACTACCCAACAGTATGGAAGAATATCAGAAGCATTATGCTAAATGAAATAAGTTAGACATACAAAACTACATATTATATAATTCTGTTTATACTGTAATTCCAGAAAAAAACAAAAAACATGAAACAATCAAAAAGCAATAATGAAAGTAGGAAAGTGGTTGCTTCCTGGGGCCATGGCAGGGGAAGGCATTTATTGCAAAGGAGCCTGAGAAAATTTTTTAGAATGATAGAAACATTCTACATCTTGATTGTGGTGGTAGGTACAAACTATATATATTTGTTAAAATTTTCAAACTATACACTTGGAATTGGTGAATCTTACTGTATATAAATTATGCTCAGTATATATGATTAAAATAATAAGAGAAAAAATAATTTTAATAAGCAATGAAGTAATGAATTATTTTCAGGAGAGGGGCTAAAAAAAGTGAGAAGAAAGTTAAATACTGGATGAGAAATCAGAATTAGAGAAATAAAGCTAGAGACTGAGGAGAAGAGGATGTGTGGAGAGAGCAGTGGAACTTGAGGGTTAAACATCAGAAACAGGGAAAGAAACCTGAAGAGAAGAGTGCAAGGAGTGGGAGGCTTTGGCAGGGGATGGATGGAATAGGCAGAGAAGCTGCTGTTTTCTCTCGTCTTCCATCCTTGCTAAGAGGCTACTACTGGCCTGCTCATCTGCCAGTCATCTTTCTGGAGTAGTGTAGACTTGGAACTGGGTGGTCTCATTCCATCCATATTAGTGTCCAGGGTTACTAAGTCCTTATTTGACTAATTGTCACCCAGGTGTCCAATCAAAAAATAAATAGAATAAAATAATGAAATTAAATAAAGTAAAATGAATATGGGGAAGTGAGCAGAAAATAAATATGAAATGTAGGCCTGCACTAAGACCAACAATAATAATAGTAATAATAAATAGATGTACTAGTTAAGTCAGGGCACAGGCATTGGTGGCAGGTCTATGATGGTGCATTCTTCTTGAGCTGAAGTGCCTCTGAGGAATCACTAAGCTTCCACAGATCTCAGTCTAAAAATCAGCAGCCTAGTTTTCTTCACAACCATTGCAGTAGGGGAAAATGAGAGCCAGAGAGGATGTGGATTTCCCAGGTCATATAGTTCCATAATCTCAGTTCTAAGATTTTAGCCAGAATTACGTAAGGAAACAAAATATTTTTAAGGAGAGAGCCAATTATTTTCCATTTATCTCTTTCATACTCTCAATATTTTTTGAGAATCAACTAGCTACATGACATTAAGCTAGATACTGGAGTGATACATAGAAAAGTCACAAATCTGGTGCTCTAAGTACTTTCTTTTGAGGAATGAAGTTCACGTAGTATTTATATATCTTTTCCAGGAGTGAGTCCATTCTGATTAAACAGGCACATCTTTTACTACAACAGCAACAATATAGAGATTTTACCTCTTGAAAGTCATCCCCTGCTTCAATCTACACTGGGCATAGTGCACCCACTTATCACTGGGGAAGTGCTCAGTGAAGGAGCTTGCTTTCCTAGGAGTTGGTATGAGAACAAAGCATCAGGGGCAGGAGTTGGGATGCGGCCAACTCTTGGGGACTGTTAGACAGGTGACTGCAGTGGAATGTGGGATTAGAGAAACTCATCTCTTCTTCTAGGAGGGACCACCACCTCTTTTCTGGAGTTTCAAGTTTGCTTAGAAAGATGATCACAAATTCAGAACACTGATTTTAAAAGTGGTGACTCTGGGACTCTCTTGCTTTTTCCTCTTTCCCCAAAGAAATAATTCTTGGTGTGGGGTGTTGTCAACAGAACCACTCCTGTTGGTCCAACACGGCCATGTTTACCTATCAAGCTCCTGCCTTATTTCCTTTGGGCCTTGAGAGTTATATGTCTCATCTCAAGCTCACTTAGTTGCTCTTTTTTGTTTTTTTGTCTCTTTCTTTGCCTTTTAAAAATTTTTCTTTCATACTTTTTCTTTTATTTCTGAGGGTGGAGGAGAAAGCCATTGTCAATTAATAGAGAGACATTTTCACCAGGTGTTTCTCAATTATCACATTGGCAGCCAGCCCCTTCTGTGTAAATTGTATTAAAAAAAAAAATCCTTCCAGTGCAGAAACCCTACTTGGGATTGTAACCAACTCAGTATCTTATTTTCTCTGAAGAAGGATTGTCCTTTGGGAACAGCCCTGCTTAGAACTATAAGGAAAGCCAAGGTTGCTGCTTCCTGCAACATCATGATTTAAATGTGTTAAAGTGTGTGATTATCATTAGGTCTTAAACACTCTATATTTGCTCCCTAATTCTGCACAAGTTTGAGAAATAAACCTGCAGCCAGTCTCCAGGAGAGATGGATGCTTATTCTGTGTCAGAGGCCTGGTCTCCAGATGTCCCCATAAATTTGTCTGCGGGAAGACCATAAACATAATTCTGAGCATGGAAGTTATTTTGATTTGAATTAATTGCTTTTTCAGTTTTTTTCACATATGCAAATTGAAATAGCCAAAGAAACATGCTCATTAAAAAAAGCAGTCCATTTTCCTGGAGAGATTCTGAAATGTCCTTGCCAAGGTGACCTGCCTCTTCTCAATGAAAAGGCAAAGGTGTATTTTAAAAAATGATGCATGTGTGTGTGGGTATTTCCTCTTGGTCTGGCATCTTCCTAGTCATTAAGTCTAGGATTTTGTGTTGCTCAGAGCCTCTCTGACTTCAACAAGTTACCACAAAATGAAATAGGGCTATCAAGTCAACTGTGCAGAGGAAAATTCTCCTGGCCAGCCCTTGGAGCCTGTGGAAAAATGATTTTGTAGTTAAGGCTGGATACAAATGCAGGAGAAGACTTGCTCATTGTCTTAAAAGTTATCCCATGACACTGGTTGGGCAATCACCGCTCTTCTCATCAGGCTCCTTGGTGAGATGAGGAATGTCACTGCTTAGAGTTGCTACAGCACAGCAGCCTGGCTTTGACGGAGACCCCAGGAGCCCACTTGGGGGGAAACATGGTGGCTCATCTGGACCACAACTTTCGTAAACATCCACAAACTGGGAATATCCTATAAACGTTCTGAGCCTGGAGAAATGCCCAGTTTGTGCCTACTCCTGTATAACAAGCTCCAGATGCTTTCTCTCTGCTGCACTGGGTGGGATTCCCCAGGCTTTGTCCCAAAACCATTTTGTCAGAGCCCAAAACCAGGGGAGGGAAGTTGTAGGGTCAGATCCCTGAACAGGGCAGTACTGCTCAGCCTTTGGTCATCTCTGCTCACAGTATGCCTGCCCAGAGAAGATGTCTCATGTTCAGACAGAGGAAAGAACTTACCCCCCGACCCCACCCCCTGACTTCAGTAGGGAGTAATCAAAGGTTGCCTGGGTGATCTGAGTAGTCAGGTTTTGTGCAGACTCGAGTCCAAGTCCTGAACCAGGAAATACAGAGGTCAGAGAAGCGTGGAACTGTGAACTCCTCTCATTGCGTTAGGTCAGGTTTCCAGGAAACAGATGCTGAGATGGGGAGTCTGTTGCTGATAACTTCCTGGGAGAGTGTTCTCAGGGGAACCAGCAAGGGGTGAGGAACGCAGCTCAGGGCAGGGGACACAGCCAGGCAGAGATCCGGTTTTAGCTGAAGCATGGCCTTGAGCACATGGGAAACTCTAAGAAGACACATGCTTCCCAAATCCCCAGAGTTGTCCTGCTCTGAGGTGAGGGACCGAACTTTATGCCCGCATATCAGTTGCCAACTGGGGATACCCCTACCCCACCCAGGAAGGAGTATGTCAGCTCCAGGGACTCAGGGCAAGGCAGCCTCTGAGGGCAGTTCTCTGGAGAGGGGTGTGTCTGGGAGCCGTGAGCAGCCCATGCTGGTCATTGACTGTGGGTGTTGGGCCCATTAAAGGGCTTCTGAGCAAAGCATTAGGACACTGATGATACAGCTGTAGGGAAGAACATGGTTTAGATGCATGGCCACAATGGGCCTCCTAATACAACTCCCCAAGTCTCAGCCTTGGGGGCCACATGGGGTGGGTGGGATAGGGATTGGATTCGGGTTTCCCAGGCAGCTTATGCAGGACCAGGGTCTGGCTCACCCCAGTGGAAGGCAGAAGTGTCTTTAAGCTGTAAGTCTTGTCTGATGAGAAACCCATGGATGGCTGAGTCTTGCCATGCAACCAAGTGGATGAGTCATTACACCTATCCTCTGTGTGACAGCTGTCCCTGGAGAGAGAGCACAGGGCAGCAGTTCCTATCCAATTATTTAGAAAAGGCAAGGGTTGCTCCTTTCAGGTGTGGGGGGAGTGTAGGATGTGATCTAGAGAGAGAGCAGCAGAGTTTAGCCAGGAGGGAGGAGGCATGCCAGGTAGGATGCCCGGATTGACGTCGATGCCCACCCTGCTTCCCTGACACTCGAAGTGATGAGGCAACAGCTCTTCAGACACACTGGAGAAAGGCCATGGGCCAGGCCTCAGTACCACTTATGCACCAGGGTCTGCAGGCCCTGAAGTTGGAGAGTCTGGAAGTCCTCAAGGGCTACCTCTGGAGCAGAGCTGCATCCTGCTGTGAAAATCGTGTGTGTGTGTGTCAATGCTTACTTAAAAAAAAAAAAAAAAAGAAACCAAAAGCATGAGACAAAAGTTAAAAATCAGGAGATTTCATATAACACTAGGCTTTTAGGTTTTGCTGTTACTGCTTTACGAATCTGAGTCCTCGTCATGTGGCCTCATCTTCCACATGACTGACTGAGCCTCTTATGCTCGGCACTTGTTCTCCAGCTCATCAAGAATCACTGCCTGGCCCTTGAGAGTGTCCAAGAGTGTGACCCCGGAATACATGCATGGACTGGAGGTTGGCAGATGGGCACGCACTAGCATTTGCAAGCTTATGTGGCAAGAGCAACAAAGAGGAGCCCAAGGCTGCCCTGGAGTAGGGGGAGGACACACAGTGTGACCAGGAGGTAAGACCTGGTCCAGATGGATGATCAAAGCCCACAACACGGCCAGTGGCTATGTCTCCAGGGTGACCTGCATCAGCCCCCTCTCCCCCAGGAGACTCTCCAAGACCAGCAGCCGTGTGGCTGACAGGGTCTTACTGCTCCAGTCTGGTGTCAGGTCTGAACTTCAGAGGTGGGAGAGCCGAGTTCAGGACATTGGGCCACTAGAGACTTCCTGGCCCCACATAATATCAATTGGCAAGAGCTCTCCCAGAGATCTCTGTCTCAACGCTAAGACCCAGCTCCACTCAATGACCAGCAAGCTCCAGTGCTGGACACCCCATGCTAAACAACTAGCAAGACAGGAACACAACCCCACCCATTAGCAGAAAGATTGCCTAAAATCATACTAAGTTCACAGACACCCTAAAACACACCACCGAACACAGCCCTGCCCACCAGAAAGACAAGATCCAGCCCCACCCACCAGAACACAGGCACCAGTCCCCTCCACTAGGAAGCCTACAAAAGCCACTGAACCAACCTTACCCACTGTGGGCAGACACCAAAAACAACGGGAACTATGACCCTGTAGCCAGAGCAAAGGAGACTCCAAACACAGTAAGTTAAGCAAAATGAGAAGACAGAGATATACACAGCAGATGAAGGAGCAAGGTAAAAACCCACCAGACCAAACAAATGAAGAGGAAACAGGAAGTCTACCTGAAAAATACTTCAGAGTAATGATAGTAAAGATGATCCAAAATCTCAGAAAATACAAGAAAGTATTAACAAGGATCTAGGAGGACTAAAGAGCAAACAAACAATGATGAAAAACACAATAAATGAAATTATAAATTCTCTAGAAGGAATCAATAGCAGAATAACTGTGGCAGAAGAACGGATAAGTGACCTGGAAGATAAAATACTGGAAATAACTACTGCAGAGCAGAATAAAGAAAAAAGAGTGAAAAGAATTGAGGACAGTCTCAGAGACCTCTGGGACAACATTAAGCAAACCAACAGTTGAATTATAGTGGTCCCAGGGAAGAAGAGAAAAAGAAAGTGTCTGAGAAAATATTTGAAAAGATTATAGATGAAAACTTCCCTAATATGGAAAAGGAAATAGTCAATCAAGTCCAGGAAGCGCAGAGAGTACCATACAAGATAAATCCAAGGAGGAACATGGCAAGACACATATTAATCAAACTATCAAAAAATAAATACAAAGAAAAAATATTAAAAGCAGCAAGGGAAAAGCAAATAATAACGTACAAGGGAATCCCCATAAGGTTAACAGCTGATCTTTCAGCAGAAACTCTGAAAGCCAGAAGAGAGTGGCAGGACATATTTAAAGTGATGAAAGGGAAAAACCTACAACCAAGATTACTCTACCCAGCAAGGATCTCATTCAGATTCAACAGAGAAATTAAAACCTTTACAGACAAGCAAAAGTTAAGAGAATTCAGCACCACCAAACCAGCTTTACAACAAATGCTAAAGGAACTTCTCTAGGCAGGAAAAACAAGAGAAGGAAAAGACCTCCAAAAACAAACCCAAACAATTATGAAAAACGTAATAAGAACATACATATCAATAGTTTAAATGTAAACGGATAAATGCTCCAACCAAAAGACATAGACTGGCTGAATGGATACAAAAACAAGACTGGTATATATGCTATCTACAAGACACCCACTTCAGACCTAGGGTCACGTGCAGGCTGAAAGTGAGGGATGGAAAAAGATATTCCATGTAAATGGAAATTAAAAGAAAGCTGGAGTAACAATTCTCATATCAGACAAAATAGACTTTAAAATAAAGACTATTACAAGAGACAAAGAAGGACACTACATAATGATCAAAGGATCAATCCAAGAAGAAGATGTAACAATGGTAAATATTTATGCACCCAACATAGGAGCACCTCAACACATAAGGCAAATGCTAACACCCATAAAAGGGGAAATTGACAGTAACACAATCATAGTAGGGGACTTTAACATCCCACTTTCACCAATGGACAGATCATCCAAAATGAAAATAAATAAGGAAGCACAAGCTTTAAATGACACATTAAACAAGATGGACTTAATTGATACTTACAGGACATTCCATCCAAAAACAACAGGATACACTTTCTTCTCAAGTGCTCATGGAACATTCTGCAGGATAGATCATATCTTGGATCACAAATCAAGCCTCAGTAAATTTAAGTAAATTGAAATCATATCAAGTATCTTTTCCAACCACAACGCTATGAGACTAGATGTCAATTACAGGAAAAAAACTGGAAAAACTACAAACACATGGAGGTTAAACATACACTACTAAATAACCAAGAGATCACTGAAGAAATCAAAGAGGAAATCAAAAAATTCCTAGAAACATATGACAATGAAAACATGACGACCCAAAACCTATGGGATGCAGCAAAGGCAGTTCTAAGAGGGAAGTTTATAGCAATACAATCTTACCTCAAGAAACAAGAAAAATCTCAAAGAAACAACCTAACCTTACACATACAGCAATTAGGGAAAGAAGAACAAAAAACCCCCCCAAAGTTAGCAGAAGGAAAGAAATCATAAAGATCAGATCAGAAATAAATGAAAAAGAAATGAAGGAAACAATAGCAAAGATCAATAAAATAAAAGCTGGTTCTTTGAGAAGGTAAATAAAATTGTTAAACCACTAGCCAGACTCATCAAGAAAAAATGGGAGAAGACTCAAATCAACAGAATTAGAAATGAAAAAGAAGTAACAACTGACACTGCAGAAATACAAAGAATCATGAGAGATTACTACAAGCAACTATATGCCAATAAAATGGACAATCTGGAAGAAATGGACAAATTCTTAGAAAAGCACAACCTTCTGAGACTGAACCAGGAAGAAAGAGAAAATATAAACAGACCAATCACAAGCACTGAAATTGAAACTGTGGTTAAAAATCTTCCCACAAACAAAAGCCCAAGACCAGATGGCTTCACAGGTGAATTCTATTAAACATTTAGAGAAGAGTTAACACCTATCCTTCTCAAACTCTTCCAAAATATAGCAGAGGGAGGAACACTCCCAAACTCATTCTACGAGGCCACCATCAGCCAGATACCAAAACCAGACAAAGATGTCACAAAAAAAAGAAAGCTACAGACCAACATCACTGATGAACATAGATGCAAAAATCCTCAACAAAGTACTAGCAAACAGAATACAACAGCACATTAAAAGGATCATACATCATGATCAAGTGGGGTTTATCCCAGGAATGCAAGGATTCTTCAATATACACAAATCAATCACTGTGATACACCATATTAAAAAACTGAAGGATAAAAACCATATGATAATCTCAATAGATGCAGAAAAAGCTTTTGACAAAATTCAACACCCATTTATGATAAAAGCTCTCCAGAAAGTAGGCATAGAGGGAACTTACCTCAACATAATGAAGGCCATATATGACAAACCCACAGCCAACATTGTTCTCGATGGTGAAACACTGAAACCATTTCCTCTAAAATCAGGAACAAGAAAAGGATGCCCACTCTCACCACTATTATTCAACATAGCTTCGGAAGTTTTAGCCACAGAAATCAGAGAAGAAAAAGAAATAAAAGAACCCAAATAGGAAAAGAAGAAGTAAAGCTCTCACTGTTTGCAGATGACATGATACTATACATAGAGAACCCTAAAGACTCTACCAGAAAACTGCTAGAGCTAATCAATGAATTTGGTAAAGTAGCAGGATACAAAATTAATGCACAGAAATCTCTTGCATAACTATACACTAATGATGAAAAATCTGAAAGAGAAATTAAGGAAACACTCCCATTTACCATTGCAAATAAAGAATAAAATACCTAGGAATAAACCTACCTAGGGAGACAAAAGACCTGTATGCAGAAAACTATAAGACACTGATGAAAGAAATTAAAGATGATACAAACAGATGGAGTGATGCACCCTGTTCTTGAATTGGAAGAATCAACATTGTGAAAATGACTATACCACCCAAAGCAATCTACAGATTCAATGCAATCCCTGTCTAACTACCAATGGCATTTTTCACAGAACTAGAACAAAAAATTTTACAATTTGTATGCAAACACAAAAGACCTCGAATAGCCAAAGCAATCTTGAGAAAGAAAAGCAGAGCTGGAGGAATCAGGCTCCCTGACTTCAGACTATACTACAAACCTACAGTAATCAATACAGTATGGTACTGGCACAAAAACAGAAATATAGATCAATGAAACAGGATAGAAAGCCCAGAGATAAACCCATGCACCTATGGTCACCTTATCTTTGATAAAGGAGGCAAGAATATACAATGGAGAAAAGACAGCCTCTTTAATAAGTGGTGCTGGGAAAACTGGACAGCTACATGTAAAGAATGAAATTAGAACACTCCCTAACACCATACACAAAAATAAACTCAAAATGGATTAAAGACCTAAATGTAAAGCCAGACACTATAAAACTCTTAGAGGAAAACATAGGCAGAACACTCTATGACATAAATCACAGCAAGATCCTTTTTGACCCACCTCCTAGAGTAATGGAAATAAAAACAAAAATAAACAAATGGGACCTAATGAAGCTTAAAAGCTTTTGCACAGCAGAGGAAACATAAACAAGATGAAAGACAACACTCAGAATGGGAGAAAATATTTGCAAATGAAGCAACTGACAAAGGATTAACCTCCAAAATATACAAGCAGCTCATGCAGCTCAGTATCTAAAAAACAAACAACCCAATCCAAAAATGGGCAGAAGATCTAAATAGACATTTCTCCAAGGAAGATATACAGATTGCCAACAAACACATAAAAAGATGCTCAACATCACTAATCATTAGAGAAATGCAAATCAAAACTCCAGTGAGGTATCACCTCATACCGGTCAGAATGGCCATCGTCAAAAAATCTACAAACAATAAATGCTGGAGAGGGTGTAGAGAAAAGGGAACCCTCTTACACTGTTGGTGGGAATGTAAATTGGTACAGGCACTATGGAGAACAATATGGAGGTTCCTTAAAAAACTAAAAATAGAACTACCATATGGCACAGCAATCCCACTACTGGGCATATACCCTGAGAAAACCATAATTCAAAAAGAGTCATGTACCACAATGTTCATTGCAGCTCTATTTACAATAGCCAGGACATGGAAGCAAGTGTCCATCATCGGATGAATGGATAAAGAAGATGTGGCACATATATACAATGGAATATTACTCAGCCATAAAAAGGAACGAAACTGAGTTATTTGTAGTGAGGTGGATGGACCTAGAGACTGTCATACAGAATGAAGTAAGTCAGAAAAGAGAAAAACAAATACCGTATGCTAATGCACATATACGGAATCTAAAAAAAATGGTTATGATGAACCTAGGGGCAGGACAGGAATAAAGATGCAGATGTAGAGAATGGACACGGGGAGGGGGAAGGGTAAGCTGGGACGAAGTGAGAGAGTAGCATGGACATATATACACTACCAGATGTAAAATAGATGGCTAGTGGGAAGCAGCTGCATCCCACGGGGAGATCAGCTGGGTGCTTTGTGTCCACCTAGAGGGGTAGGATAGGGAGGGTGGGAGGGAGACTCAAGAAGGAGGAGATATGGGGATATATGTATACATATAGCTAATTCACTTTGTTATACAGCAGGAACTAACACAACATTGTAAAGCAATTATATTCCAATAAAGACGTTAAAAAGAAAAAGAAAAAAGCCCACAACACATGCCCATGACCTCATACTGTCCTCACTCTTCTAACACAGGATAGAGAGTGAGAGCATACAGGGCAAGAGAAATGTGGCATGGCCCAGGGAGGGGTCGGCCTCCAAGTGCTGCTCACATCTCTGCACTGCTCTCCTTCTGTGCCCAGACCTCACAATCGCTTACCTGGATCAATGCCCTCGTCCCCACAGCCTCCTCCCTGGCCTCCTCCTTCTCCCCACCTCCAGCCTCACCCAGCTCTGTCCCAGCCTCCATAGCCATCTGCTTTTAGCTCAGCCCAGATCATATTCCTCCTTGGGAAAAGAGACCCCAAGGACCCCCAAAGTCTGGGGTGTGGTTCGGACTTCTTAGCCTTAGTGGTCAAGACCTAATGAAGCTGGCAGTTGGTCATGCATGTCCAAGATCAATCCCGATGTCTCAGGATGCTACATCTCAGGAAACATCACCTTCTCAGTTAACCCAGTGAAGTAGAAAGTGCTAGCAAGTTCCCGGCTCAGGAAGAGTCTCGTGGGGAGGAGACGCAAGGTGGCCTCACAGAAGAAGTACATCCTTTGCCTGTATTCTCCACTGAGGGGTCAAGGGAAAAGGCAAGCAGGAGAGGTTGTTGAGGATTCTGGGACCTATCCTGGGAGGAGCCACACCCCCTGCCCAAAGCGCAGGTGCGAGAGCTGATTGTGCTCTGACCCAGCGCCCGACTCACAAGGCCCCTAACACACTGAGGGGAGGGAGACAGTGGAGCGAATGGGAACAAGTTAGAGCCTGAGAACAGGGCTGAGGAGACTTCTCCCAAGCACAAATCCACTCTGGTAAGTGTGGTCGTGATATTATCTAAATATCTATCTATCTATCTACACACAGTATAATACTGCCTTCTTTCTTTTGTAAGATGCTTTATGCAAATGTGCATTCCCAGTTATGGGTTCATTTGGAAGCTTCCAAAACTTCCAAGTTCTCATTCCAGGTTCAGCCAACCTCAACCACGAGTGACTACCTCAGTGATGAAGGGAACATTGTTGCCAGGGCAAATTTCTCTCCTATCAAACTAGAGAACTTCAGGTACATGCCTCATCTGAGGTCATGTCACGTGGGGTGAGTAGGGGAGATCATCTCTCTGCAGAGGAGAGGTCCCTTCCTGGCAGCTCACTGGGGCTCCCTGGAACTCATGGTGGCCCAGGGGCAGTGACAGATCTGGGGTTCAGGTAAGTACCTGCATCCCTAATTAATAGATGATGAATCTGAAGATGAGGGAGTTTAGGAAAGCTGCTTAAGCCGGAAAGCTATACTTTAATATATAAATTCAATGTAATCCAAATAAAATTATCTTTTTAGGAAACTGATAAGATAATTGTAGGTGCTATTTACAAGAATAAACAGAGGCTAAAATGATGATTTTGAAATTAATCAAACATATAATAATAATGAGCTTCAACCATGATTACAAAATTAATCAAACGTAATAATAATGGAACAAACAAAAAAAGAGTGACAGGAGCTTGCTCTCTTGCTAACAATTAACACACAACAAAACTACAGTAACTAAAATAGGGTCACACTAGTGCAGAGATGTAGGTCATAAGGTAAAATGGCAGTTTTTAGCTGTACATTGGAATCATCTTGGAGTTTAAGAAAAAAATACAGATGTTCAGGTCTCACCCCTCACCCGAGAAATGCTGATTTTATTGGTCTAGATGGGGTGTAGCCTGGGCTTCCCAGTTCAAAAGTGCTTCTTAGGTGATTCTAATGGGCATCCAGTTGTTGAGAATGACTAGTCTAAACAGAATCAACTGGAGAGCATGTTACAAATGCATATTCCTGGATCTGAGCGCACAGATTCAAGATCGCTGAGAAGAGGGTTGTATTGAAAACAAGGTACACAACACACACTGAAATTTTATAACCACTAGAAAAAAATAGTCCTGAGTGCATGGAGGAATTTAGTAGATTATAAATGTGACATCTCAGTACACTGGAGGAGAGATTATCAAGGATGTGGGTTTAATCGATCAACCACTGGTGATTAAGTTGGATCTTGAGTTGACTTCTTTCAACAGAAACCATAAAAGAAATAAAGCTGACTAATTTGTAATGTGGTGGAGTAAGCCCTTCCAGGCTTTCTAAGAAAGCCAGAAACTTTATATGAAACAGAAATTTGATAGATTTAACTACATAAAAATGAAACTAAATTATGAACTGCAAAAATACACAAATAAAAGTGACAAAGTGCAAAAGATGAAGTTGCCACACACATTACAGAAAAAAGCTAATAACCCTAATTTGACAAAAATATTTATAAACCAAAAGGGAAAAAAATTCAGTAGAAAATTCAGTAGTAAACACAAAGAGGCAAGTGACAAAATAAAATGTATAAATTGTCAATATATACCATAAGGTATTCTACCTCATTAGTAATCAAAAGTGCTAATAAAAGTAAAAATAACTCATGTTTTTTCACCCATCATATTAGAAAGGAGTAAAATGTTGATGAAACCCCCAAATAACAGGAAAATTGAGATTCTCTTGCAAATTGGTATTCTTTTCTGGAGAGAAGTTTGTCAACTGAAATCAATTTTTTGTTGTTGTTGTTGTTAAAGAAGCATGTTTTTGACCCAAAAATCCATACTCTTAGGAATTTATTCTAAGGAGATAATTGCTAAAGGGTGCAAAGATATGGGCGTGATGGCATCCATTAATGCTTTTAATAATGAAATTCTGGAAACAACCTAACTGTACATAAGTGAGTGTAACAATATACACACAAAAAGCCCTCATATTTGAAATAATACATAATGTGTATATTTCCACTTATTGGAAAGATTAGAGAGGTACTCTCTCATACCTCCTCATTTTGTATACACTGTTCCTTCTCCATGGGCTGCCACTCTCCTCCACTTCCATATCTGGTTCACTACTGATCAGTCCCAAACCAGCTCAAACTGTCCTTTCCTCTGTGAAGTCTTTCCTGCCCTTCTGAGCCACATGAGTAGCTACCGCCTCTGAACACTCAAGACATTCCTTTGCTACTTCCATGCTAGCATTGTTTAATCACTTAGTCCAGAAATATTTTATTGAGCACCTAGTACTATTTTGAGCACCTCTAAAGTAATTGACTCTTTACATGGCCAACTCTCTCACTGGATTGTGAGGCCCTGTAGAGCAGGAGCTGAGCCTGATTCATTCTGTTACCCCAGATTCCAACCTGGAGCCTCGAATGAGAAAGATAAGCTTATTGAATGAAAGGAGGAATTGACAGATGATAGATAGATAGATAGATAGATAGATAGATAGATAGATAGATAGATAGATAGATAGATAGATAAGGGACAGATGAATGGGTGGATAGATAAATGTAGGATGGATGGATGGATGGAGGGAGGAAGGGATGGATGGTTGGTTAGATGGAGTGAGTCAGTGATTTAGTGAGTGGCAGGGTGGGAAGATAAATGAATGTAGAAAGATGAGTGGTTGAGTAAATGGAGTAAGTGCATAGATCAGTGAATGGATAAGCAGATGGGTGAGTGAGTGGGTGGAAGGGGTGCAGTGTCCCTGAGTCCATCAGTTGCCATCCTTTCTCAGGAAGGACGCTCAGAGAACTCTTACCATTTAACACTATTTGCACAGCTATGTATAGGATCCTACAAAGGGTTCAAAGTTATGACGATTGGTTCTACCATATCAAAACAGAATATGAAAACTCTATCTGCCAGGGTTCGATTTGGAAAACAGAAAGCAGAGAATCTGTTTCATAGACCTTGGAAATACTGAGAAGCCAACAGAGGAGAGAAAAGTAGCCCAGAGATTGGTAACAGCAGGAATCCTCTACCACGCCCAGGCCAGAGGGAGGAGAGGAGGGCTCAGTGTTACCAAATCCAAGAGGCAGAGTCATTCAGTGGCAGCTGGGACCACAGTGGGATCCACCAGTGGGAGGCAGTCACAGAGGAAATGCAACCAGTTAGCAAACAAGTGGGGCTTTTCCTCCTTTCCTAACTCCTGGGCCTCCCACTGGCCAAACCCACCAGGGACCTAGCTGACAGAGGAACCTGGGAAAGTGGACATAGGCATCGGCAGAGAAGGAGGGGTGAGGAAGGGATCTGAGGACCAACTGGCCAACACCCTGCACACCCTACAAAATTGAAATCCATACATATTTAAATGTATCTGCAATGTCACATCCTTTATGTCAGCCAAGCAACTGCAAAGGTACTGCAAAGTACATACATTATGAATAAATTGTTGGGAGTGTGTACATTTTAATATGTCTGATGTGATAGGAGGGGGGGAAGGGGATGCTGGGAACAATGAAGGCCTAAAGTGACACTCCTGACACTCTCTGCCTTTTGTGCACATTTCAAGGCCCAGCTTCCTGTTCTCTAGTTGAATGACTCTGGGCAAATTACTTTACTCAGTTTCCTCATTTCTAAAAATACATGTCATTTTTTTCCCGAATCCTGTGAAGTTAAAGTGAAGTTGTTTTGTGGAAATACCCTGAAGTGTACCTGACATGGCAGAAGTCACTGTGGTTTCTTTTTTTTTTTTTAATTTGAGTTTTTAATATATTGTCTTTTAGGAATTGCATAAAGTCACTGTGGTTTCTGAGAGACACTGGCTCAACCAGAGGAAGCAGGCATAGGGTATCTAGGTGGGCCACTTTGTATTGGTATCAAAAGTCTTAACATGTGTTTCTTCTTTGAACTAAAAATCCCACCTCCATCAACTAATAGTGGAGAGATAATGGTGGAAAGGGGCAAGATTTAATGACAAGGACACTCATCTTAGTGTATTTATATTAGTGAATAATTTATATTCCCATATGTTGAGCAAGAAGGGATAAGGTAACTTAGGGAGCATCACCCATGATGGAATGTAGGTCATATATGTGTTTATGTATGTGAACATAAATTGTTTTCAGTTGTAATCTCTACAGTAAAATTATGGGTAATTTTTCTTTTCTCTGTTTTTTAAAAACTTTATCAGTGTTTTTAAAAATTCTACTTAATAACTTTCATAACTTTTGTAATAAAGCTGCAATACATGTTTAATGACAGCCCCTCTGACTCAGAGCCACAGCTCAGAAAAGGACAATGGAGCAATAGGAGTACAGGATAAGGGCAGATAATGATTGAGGTCTCTCTCCGTGTGGTTCCTCTGCTTGGTGATGAACTAGACACTCATGGCCCCCATGTGTGGGAGGTCACAGTCTGGCTGGAAAAGTGGGTCTTCTAAGCTGTACCTCCAGAGTCTCTCTCTATTCTGCTCCCTGCATGACCACCCTTTGGTGTCATAGGTAGAAACCCTCATGGTCCACAGGGACATTAAGTCCCTGCATCAGGGCCATTCACAGGGAGTTTAATGAAGCTACAGGCATACTAGATAAGGTTCTATTTCTCTGAAGAAGTCAAACCAAAGGGAGAATATATATATATATATATAGAGAGAGAGAGAGAGAGAGAGAGAAAGAGAGAAAGAGAGAGAGAAAAAGATATATTATAAGAAATTGGTTAACTTGATTATGGAAGTGGTGGGCAAGTTCCAAGATCTGCAAACTGAAGACCCAGAGAAGCTGATGGTTTAATTTAAGTCTGAGTTCAGTGGCCTGAGAACTAGGAGAGTCAATAGTGTAAGTTCCCATCCAAAGGCCAGCAGGCTAAAGCCCCAGAAAGAGCTGATATGATATTTCAGTTCAAGTCCAAAGACAGTCAGCCAGGAAGAATTCCCCCTTACTTGGGGGTAGGGTCAGCCTTTTTGTTCTATTTGGGTCTTCAACTGATTAGATGAGGTCCACCCTCATTGGGAAGGACAATCTGCTTTACTCAGTCTACCAATTTAAATGTTAATCTCATTCAAAAACATTCTCACAGAAACACTCAGAATAATCTTTGACCAAATATCTAGGCACCCTGTAACCCAGTCAAGCTGACACATAAAAATAACCATCATAATACCTAACATGTTTGTAGAAATTTTGTATTTTTTAATTGGCCTTTATTAATTTATTTGTTTATTTATTTTTAATTTGAGACAGCTTCAGTGCATTCCTGGTATTCAGTACCTACTAAGAAAATGCTAAAGCAGGAGGTGGTAGATGAGACTCAGGAAGCTTCAACTGAGTGCCTTTCTGCAGGCTTGTTTGTGGCCTTGGAAGAGCCCTGGGGACCCCCTTCACCTGCCTGGGTGTCAGTGTCTTTTCTGTGAAAGGAGGGATGGGCAGATAGCCCCAGAGACCCTGCCAGTTCTTTAAGGTAAAATGCATCCTCTGAGCCTACATTCAATTTTAACTAAGATTGTGAAGCAATGATCTAAAGCAAGGGTCAGCAAACTTTTTTTTTTTTTTGCAAAGGATCAGATAGTAAATGTTAGGCTCTGTTGCCCAGATTGTCTCTTGCAATTATCCAACTTTGCTCTTGAACACACACAATGCCACAGACAATGAACAAATAAATCAGACTAGCTATGTTCCAAGAAAACGTTATTTACCAGCCAGGTGGTGGGTTGGATTTGGCCTGTGGGCCATAGTTTGCAGACCCCTGGTCTAAAGGAAACTGTGTTTCCAAAGGCTTTAATTAGTGACTTTGATAAAAATTCAGATGGAAAATAATGGTGATGAAGAGAATACATACCTCCTTTTTTTTTCCTTCTATATCAGGTACATGTGTTTCTCAGATGCTAAAATTATTTTTTAAATTTTTAACTGTGTTCAGCAGAATAATATCTCCTGCCCTCAAACATATTCATGCCCTAATCCTCAGAACCTGTGACTATGTTACCTAACATGGCAAAGGAGATGTTGCAGATGTGGTTAAGGTTATGGCCTTGAGATGGAAGATTATCCTGGATTATCTTGGTGGATTCTGTCAGATCACACGAGTCCTTAAAAGTGGAGAACCTTTCCAGTTGACTCAGAGAGATTTGAGGGCAAGAAGGATTCAACCCTCTGTTGCTGACTTTGAAGATGGAGGAGGGGATCAAGAGAGCCGAGGAATGCCAGGGGTCACTAGGAACTGACAAAGGCAAGGAAAGGATTCCTTTCTTGGAGCCTCTGGAAGGAGCACAGCCCTGTCTAGACCTTGATTATAGCCCCTTGAGACCTGTAGAACCACAAGATAATAAATGTGTTATTTAAGCCACTAAGTCTGTGGTAGTTTGTTACAGCAGCAGTAGAAAACTAATATGCTAACTCCTGAGAAAAAATTGGAAAACACTAAGTCTAAACTATCACCCATAAAGCCACTCAGGGATACCCACTATGAACAGATAGGTAATTTTTTTCAGCTTTTTCTGTATGTATTCAGAAAGTTAGAGAAAGAAAGAAAGAGAAATATAAATACATTAGGTACATTGGCTATAATTCATATCCTATGTTATTTCATTTAACGTTTTAACAGAGTTGTCCTGTGCTAATAAATTTTCTTCAAAAACATGTTTTCTAGTATAGATGAGTCATAATTTAATCACTTTCCTCCTTTTTCATTGCTTCTAATCTTTCCACTAGAATAAAAATTGCCAAGGAGAAAATTCTTACGCATATTGAAGTATTAGGGTGTTATAAGGTTACTGTCTCGTTTTGCCATAAAAGTTGCGACTGTTTTTTTCCAGTTTTGTTTGATGTTAATTTATTCAAGGTCATTTTTGATGGGTAGAAATCTTACATTTTGTTTTAATCCAATAGATCAGTGCTTCTCCATCACTTCTTTTCTTCCATGGCTGGAAAGGCAAATTCCCACTCTCAGATTTGTGTTTTCTTCTAGTTCTTTTAAGAGTTTGTGTTTTCAATTTTATCTTTGGTCTAGCTGGTGTTTGTTTAACTTCCCAATTAATTATATACCACTAAGCAGTGTTTCTGTCAACCATCTATTACATGATTCTTAACTTTAGCATTGGATATTTGAGACCCGTTACCATACCCTACTGTTTGTAAAATGCAGATTTTCCCCATGTTAGCCTCTCTGAAATCTGGAGGACCTTATAGTCGCTAGTGTCTAAGGTCTTTGCTGGCTCAACTTGAAGGCTAGCTCTTCCAGAGGTTTGCACTGGTCTCGCCATCACATGAGGGCACTATGAGCCCAAGACCAGTTTAGGTTTACAGCCTGGAGTTCTTTTAGACTTCACTCTGCAACACTACATGGGTATTAGCTCCAATTCCAATTCTCAGGGGAGAAGTATTCTCCTCCCTCCACTCAGTGCCAAGGTTAAGACACACATACATTTCTTTTTTGTCCCATTCTGCATGATGGGTTTCTTTCAGGTGGACATTTACAGAAGATGTAGCCAGAGGAGTTCCCCTATTAGATTCCACCCTGGAAATTTTTCTTGTTATTGGTACATATAATAACACTGTGTTTTATAATCAATAATGCATCTTAGAGTCGAGGAAATATGGTATATCATATATGACATGTAGTGTATCTTGGGTTCAGTTTCTGGATTACCTAGTCTGTTTTGCTCTGCACCAGTATAATGGTGCTTTGAAATTTTTTTTTTTTTTTAATATCTAGTAGGACAATTTCTTCCTCATTACTCTTTCTTTCTAAAATGTTCCTATTTTTTTTTCATTCCAGATTAAGATCAGAATTAATGCTTCAAGTTCTCACACATCATCCATATCAATAAATTAATAATTTTTTAAAAAGCTCTGTGGTATCTTTATTGGATCTTTATTAACTTTATTAATGAATATGGGAAGAATTGATATCTTCACAATATTCAAAAGCTAATATATTTCCTAATCAAAGATCAGTATATTTTATCATTTTTAACACTCACATCTTTTGTATCATTAACATTTTATTCATATAAGTTTTTTCATATTTCTGGTTAATGACATTTTTTCTAGTTATATATTTTAGTGCTACTGAGAATAGATTTTTGTTTTCATTAATTTTCTATTTGGTTATTTTTTGCATACAATATAGCTGATTTTTTTTTGTATTTTGATTTTGTAACTAGCTACCTTTTTGAACTTTCTTAATCATTCTCAAGTGATTTTAAATAACCATCAACTTTTAGATTGATCAAAATTTTAAATACAGATTCTTTAGGAAAACCAAAGAAACACTGCCATGTTAAATGAATGCATTGTTTACAAAAAAATGCATTTTGATGTTTAAAAATTCCTACATCTTAGAATGAAGGAACTTAGATATTATAAACAGAACAATCATATTATTGACATATAATGATAGTATCATCTGTTCTCCTAGTTTCTCCTCTTATTTCTCTCTTATGTGTTATTTTACTGGCTAATATTAGTGATATTGTTCTTGATTTTAATACGAAGGCCTCTAGTGCAGTGGTTTTTAATTACCTAATTTTTCTTGAGTGTGGGGAAGGTCATGACCCTTTTCAAAATCTGCTGAAAGATGTGCAGATAAAAGCAAATGTGAACCCACACCCAGACTCCGAGAGTCTAAGCTTTCAAAATTCTCCCAGCCCCCATAGACTTCCACGAACCACGAAAGTCCATGAAACCTGATTAGGGATTCTTTCTCTAGGATATTACCTTTTGGAGAAATGTTAAATGTTAACTTAAGATAGATAATCTTTGCCCGATTAAGCCATTCTCTTTATTTCTATTTTATTTTTCCCCTTAAAATCAGTGATCAATGTTGAATTCCTGTAAACACCATCTGGGTATTGCAGTGGGATGCATCACTCCTCCCATTTCTCCAGCCGCCCTGTATTCACACACTTTTGCAGTTTCTCTGACTAGAGAAAGAGTAGGTTTCTCTGCCCCATTGTCATTGGGCTCAGATCCGTGACCTTCTTTGGCCAAATGGATGTTCAAGCAGAAGTTCAAGATGTACATGTGTGGCGGACATCCCATCTTGTGCTTCTGCCATTACCACAAGAAGAGCATCTTCCAGAGTAAGCCTCTACTACAAACAGAAAGAGAGATAGATGAACAGACCTGGCTCTAAACTTTAGGGTGGAGCCAAGACACAGGCCAGGAACTGTTCCAAGCTCCTAGGGACCACCTTTGGGGCCACCTTCAGTTCCTCGTCATGTGGCACTTTCCAGGGAGCCATGTCTCACAACAAGGAAGCTTGATTCTTCAAAGCCAGCAAAAGAGAGTGAGGGGTGGGGAGGGTGAGAGTCTCTGCTCTAGATCCTTTTATGAAGGGCTTACCCGATTAGGTCAGGACCACCCAGAATAACCTCTTTCGATTAACTGAACACCAGCTGATTAGGAACTCTACTTACACCTGCCAAACCCCTTTATCTTTGCCATATTCTATTGATCAGAAGCAAGTTACCATTCCCACCCATAGTCAGGGGGAAGAAATTATACAACTTTGTTGGGGATCATCTTAAGATTCTGCCTACTACAATCATGTATTTGTTATTTTTATCTACTAATGTTATTATTTTACTATTTACTATGTCACTAATAATAGTTTATCTACTAATATAACACATTAATATAGTTAATGCAAATTAATTATTATTAATTAATATAGTTAATTCAAAGTGGTTTAACAGGTAAAGATTACATTAACATTTTAATATAATTAACCATATTAGTAGATGGCTAATGTGATTAATTATATTAAAATGTTAATATAATCTTTACCTGTTAAACCACTTTGCATTCCTGGAATAAATCCCATTTGGTCCTAATTTATAATTCATTTAAAATACTGCTAATTATATTTCATTGGTAGTTTCAGTTGTTCTTTTATTCTCATATTCAAATAGGAGATTGAGCTGTAGATTCTTGGCCATCCTTGTTGAGTTTGACAAAAAAAAAGTGAGGATAACATTGTGAAACACATTCAGAAATCTATAGTATCTTTCAGGGCTCAGTGAGAAAAACAGAACTACCACAGATATTAAAAAAGAATGAAAAATTATATGGTCAGGAGAGGATCAGGGGAGTGAAGGGTGAGATGTGGGGAAAGTTGGAGGATCAGAGAAACCATTACTGACCTCTTCAGCCTGACTGGCTGGCTGGCTGGGCAAATTAGAGCTTGTGGAAAAATCTGAAAAGCCATAAGTACCTGTAGCTAATGTAGCATATGTGGCCAGATGTCCTGAAAGAGGTCCTCCTGGGGGAACTCTGCCTCTGCATGCTTGCAGCCAAACAGTGGTGTAGTCTTGGGGAGTGCTATGGGAAGATAAGCTAGGAGCAGAGTGACAGTAGAGTGAAGCCACCCTGGGCACCCTCAGGCAGCTCTGCAATGGTCTGTCACTTTGCCTACCTCAACCTCTGTTTCCTTCCCACACTCCAGGCTGTTCTGGGAAATGCATGTCCCAGCCTCAGACAAGAACAGCAGAGACAAGTTGACATCGCACAATCCAAGCCCATCTACTCTCATTTTCTGAGGTCAGAAATGATTTAGACAGCATCGGGAATGGTAAACTCCTTGAAAGATGGAAAGGACTTACTCATAAACCTGTGGATGCTGGACAGGGTGACAAATAGGCAAGAAGCAAGAGACACATAGGAAGCAAGGTCGCAGGTCTGGCAGGGAGAGGGAAGACTCCAGACTAAATAGTAGTTCTCTGTGTGCTCACAGGAGTTTGGGCTGACAGCTAGCGTAACCCCCACAATGGTCAAACTACTCACTCGAGCAAAATACAGGTAGGTCCATGCGTGAAGAGTGCATGGAATGGGAAAAGCTGCTTTCCTTCGCCATCTTTAGAGTTGTAGCCTTTGCTTGTCAAATTTTAAGTTTTTATTTTTTAAATAGAGGTTTTAAGCAAAGAAAAAGAATATTGTCTTTACTAGGAAAAATGAATTCATTTCCTTTTATTGTCAATTTTTTGTTATTGAGTTAAAGGATCTTAATTCAGTCAACTTGTTCAATGATGTACTCCTGCCTCACTGGTTCCTTTATTTTATGCTTTCTGGATTATATATTCTTTTAAAGCTTTTTCTTTAATTATTTTAAATGTATACATGATGACATTAATTCTAGTAGTGATTTTCTAAAATTAGAGAAACTAAGATTGAAGTATGGTGTTAAATATTTGAAAACATAACTAGGTCTGGCTTCATGCTTGTTGTAAATTCCTTGTCTGATAATTCCAAAATCTGTGTCAAATCTGAGTCTGTTTCCAATGCTTTTTTTTTTTTTTTGTCTCTTCAGACTGTGTTTCATCTTGCTTTTTAGTGTGCCTTGTAATGTTTTGTTGAAAGTCAGGCATATGATGGGCAGTAGGAGCTGAAGTAAATAGGCCTTCAGTGTGAGGATTTATGTTTATCTAGCTAGGACTTGGGCTGTGTTTAATGTTTGTTCTAGATGTAAGTACCAGAAGCTTCATATTCTTCCAGGGTTCATGTTTTTGTCTCCCTTCTCAACTTTGGGCTTCCCTATGGACTCCTCTTCAGATACAGTCTGCATCTTGCAACTCATAAAGCTGTGATCCACTGTTACTGTACTAACCCTGTTGGGGGGGTGGTGAGGTGTAGGGGAGGGGACCATTCTATAATCTTCTGATTAAATCTCAGTATTGTAGTGTTTCTCAGTGTTGTGACCTTCACAAGCATCTTTTAGGTGGCGTAGTTTTTTCTTCTCCGCTCCCTACTCCCTTCTCTGGCTGTAGCATTCCCAAGCAATTTCTTTGAAGCCCTGATCCTTGTTGACTATGTTTCCATCCCTACCCTATGTTTAGGTGCAACAAGAAGGCTGGAGGGGGCTTGAGTGGAGAGAAATGCCCTTACTCCAGCTGCAGTGAAGTTTCAGAATTGTGCTCTGTCAAACTCCTTTTCCCTAGAGAGCAGACCTTTGCTATGGAGAAGGCTTACTTCCCCTCCCATTGCCAGAGCCATAAAGGAATCTTCCTCTGTTCTCACTCACCATGAGAACCTGGTGGGGTTCCTGGAGGTCAAGCTCATAAAGCTGTGGGGACCTCCCTAAGACTTCAGCCTCAGAAATTTCTCACTCTCACTCTAGTTCACACTCAGTCTCTAGCAATTCATCAAAGTTATCATTTAAGGGTTTCTACCAGTTTATGGCTCCAGTGGCTTCAGCTTCAATTAAGCAGATTTCTGTTGCTGTATCTCTCTGGATGCACCTGTCTCTCCAGATTTCAAGGTGGCTCTGTCCTGCCACCTCATTTCTCTGATGCATCCAAGAAAAGTTGTTTATTTTCAGTTTGTCCAACTTTTGTTGTTGTTAGGACAGGAACAGTGACTTCCAAGCTCTTTTCATATTGAAGCTGAAACCAGAAATCTTCAATACTTTTTAACTTAGACACAAAAAGGAGTCTTTTATAGATTATTTTGATTAATTCAGATGCAGACTCTAACCACTCACTGAAAATGTGGAAATTGGCAGCCTAAAGTTCATTGCATCAATTTAAATACATCTTTTTTAAATATATATAAATTTATTTATTTATTTATTTATTTTTGGCTGAGTTGGGTCCTCAGTGCTGTGCATGGGCCTTCTCTAGTTGGGGCGAGTGGGGGTCACTCTTCGTTGCGGTGTGTGGGCTCCTCACTGCAGTGGCTTCTCTTGTTGCGGAGCACAGGCTTTAGGCACACGGGCTTCAGTAGTTGTGGCGTGCGGGCTCAACAGTTGTGGTTCACGGGCTCTGGAGCGCAGGCTCAGTAGTTGTGGCTCATGGGCTTAGTTGCTCCGCGGCATGTGGGATCTTCCTGGACCAGGGCTCGAACCTGTGTCCCCTGCATTGGCAGATGGATTCTTAATAACTGCGCCACCAGGGAAGTCCCTAAATACATATTTTTAAGAGTGTTTCTTTTTAGAATGAGAAGAGATGCCAATATTGGCCTGGGCAGAAGCATCACAGACTTTTGTCATTGGTCATGCATATTACAATATAATGTCTGTGTACATCTTCCTTTGTCTACTCTTAAAGATATCATCAAAATAGACTTCATGGCTTCCTTAACAAAGAAGGAAAATAGTGCTATTAGTGATGTCTAATGGTTCTCCTGAAGTCACAGAACAAAGATGCCCATCTGCTTCCCATGTTCCATGAACCTGGGAGGGGACAATCATGATAAATAGACACAGCCTAAGGGAAATGCCAGAATTTAAATATAAATAATCAATCATGATAAACAATAGTTATTTCTCAGAAACATGTATGAGAAATATAAACTTTGAAATGAATTGAAACAAGATTTAAGATGCAAATTTGTACCGTATAGGCCTGTTGAGACAGGAATTGAAGGGCAGGATGGAGCCCTGTGACAACAGACCAGCTTGTAGTATAGCATGGCCTAGTATTCAAACCACACTTCCCAAAGATAGACTGGGTATTTGCCTAATGTGGCAAGACTAGAGAATTTAAGGAGGAGGGAACTAACTTTGGTTGAATACTTACTGAACCACATTTCATTCACTCACTTTCTTATTCATTAATTTGAATGAATTATTGAGTTCCTACTACATACCATGCACTGTTCTTGGTGCTGCCAATTGAAAAGTAAGTGGGATCTGATTTGTTCCTTTGGGGAGATTATAATCCGGTGTGGAAAGCAGACAGGTAGCCAGGGAACTACACTGCATTATGATATGTGCTAAGAGAGGATACCCCACAGATTTCTCTGGAATATCCTAGGAGGAGTCTGAGCCCTGCCAAGATTGGGGCAGGGGATGCCAGGAAGGGCATCCTGCAGCAGGACATGAGATATCAGGGAAGAGAGTGAGCATGGGATGAGAGGGAAGAGTAAGCCTGGCAGAAGAAGAAGGCCTGGGGTGTGGGGGAGCCTAATTTCTTCAGGAGTTGTTGGGTTCAGTGTGGGTGCCACTTAGGTCCTGTCAATGGGTCAAGGATAATGTCTTCATCTTTGGACAATGGGAGCCAAGAAGAGATTCCAGCAGGAGAGCCACATGATCAGATCTGAGCTTAAAGGAGACCATGGTGACACGTAGGAAAAGGATGGATGTGCATAGGACTGGTGACATGGAGGCCAGGTGAGAAACTCATGTAGAAGTGACGAGGACTCAAAGTTAAGGGTAGCAGTGAAGAAGGAGAGAAATGAAAGGATCAAACAGATATGAAGAAGGTGAAATGGGCAGCAGCTGATGGCTGCTCTGGTTGAGGAAGTGAGGAAAGGGAAGCATATGCAGGATCTGGGTCTGAGCTGTAGTAATGGAGTGATGGGTGGTCCTACTGATGTGATGAGGAACAAAAGGGAGTTCGAGGAACAAGTGAAGTTTGGGTTGTGTTGATGGGGCATCCAGGTGCATGCATCCAGAATTTTGGAATTGAGGAGAGACCTCAACTTGGAAGTTGCCATAAGCTAGACAAGGGCTTCTGAAGCAGACCTTGTCAGCACCCCAATATTCTCTAGGCTCACCCACAAGTTGGGTGCTGTGTGTGCCTCCCATTCAGGCCCGTGGCTTTCTGCATCTCTTTGTTTGAGCTATTCTCTGGCCTTGGACGCTGCCTGGCACCTGCACAGAGCAGGCCCAAAGTGCTGGGATGGAGGTAGTGTAGTGTAATGTGTCAGAGGTTAGCCCTTGTTAAAACTCAGATTCCTGGGCCACCACCAGAGACTCTGATTTAGTAGGTTTGGTGGGAAGGAGGGGGGCAAGATTTGCATTTCTAACAAGCTCTCCACTACAGGTCTCTTAGACGGGCCCTTGGCATTGTTCCCAGTTGTCCGAATGGTAACCGTTCCTTAACACACTCTGTTGATTCCCTCCCTTCCCTGGCTCCTTCCCTCATTCTGCTTCCTGGGATTACATCCCAATGGCTTGTCTGAGGTCTGTTTTGGTCAAATCCTAATACAATAGCTGCTTAAAGCCCCTGTCTTATCTGTGATATTGGTGGGGGACAATTGTGATAACTATCTCAGAATTGTCATCAGAATTAAAACAGTTAAGGCATGCATGAGGCATCCTCAGGTTAAAATGGCAGTTCATGAGCTGTACTGACTTCCCTTCCCTCCCTTGAAATATTCCTAAAAATATTCATGGATAAAAGGAGGAAATTGTCAACAGGCATGGACACTTGGCTTGTTAATCAAAGGTATTAAGGACCCCCCATGGGGATGGGGCCCATCTGGGCAAGGAGTCTGTGCAGCAGCCCGACCTTCCCTGGCTGTGTACTCCCGCTTCAGTGAGGAAGCGTCAGGTACTGTTACTGTTGTCATTGTTGTTGTGTTGCCTTTGAGGAGTTAGTAAACTTCAGTTACTATTATTACTGTTGTTGTTGCTGCTATTATTATTATCATTGTACAAGCTTTGAGGAGTTAGTGTTAGTTATTATTATGGCTATTATGATGTTATTAATAATAATATCATTATATGGCCCTTGATGAGTCCACGAATCCCCTGAATCTGATGCAAAATTCCATGCCTTTTTCTAAAGGGAGGGTTCACAGCTTTCATCCGATTTTCCAAGGACTCCCCAAAGTGAGGGTAGTTTGTGCCCAGGAGAGTAGCTGAGGTTAAAAAGAGGCCAACAGCTCTCTGTGCGGATTGAGTTCACGCTCAGGGGAGCAGCCTCCTGCAGCGGGCAAGGAGAGAAAGGGTTGTCGGTGGCAGGAAAGGAGGGGACGGTCAAAAGCTCAAGCTCTCTAGAGAAGCAGGTGAGGGTGAAAGGTGACTGCACGCTTGAGGTGTCTCCAGGAGAAGGTAGGATCGGGGGCACTTGGCGTGACCCAGGCACTGCAGAGAGTGACCAAGAGGAGGGCAAGTGTCAACAGAAGATACAGACAACGCTTCCAGGAAGCTGGACGGTGAGGGGTGGCAGAGACAGTCCGCAGCCCAGGAGGGCAGCAGGAGAGCAGGAAGAAAGAATTTGTTTCTAAACGTTGATGAAAAAGCCAGTGGCCCAGAAATGTTTAAAGACAGGTGGCATTCTCTCGTCTCGGTTTTAAATATGGAAACTGAGACTCAGGAAGTAAAGAAACTTGTCCAGGTTCACTTAGCCCATTAACCACAGAACTGGAAGTTGGCTTCAGCCTGTCTTTTTTCCGAGTACCCTTTCCAATGCATCATATTTCTTAGAATTGCTGAAAAGTCTTTGATGCCACACCTTTCCACCACTGCAATGCTGGATTAAAATCCCTCCCTAGGGTCCTTTCTCACAGTTTCTCAGGGTCACATGAGAGTTCAAAGTCCCAGGAAGGGGCAGTGCAATCAAAGTGAGTGGATGGGTCAGACATCAGATGTGTCTTTGGCAGGACGTTGAATGTACTGAGTGCCTGGGGTAAAGCAAAGGAACAGTCCAGAAAGTGGACAAGACAGCCAGCCAGCAAAGACAGTCCACTGGAGTTTTGCGTGGACGTGGCTGGCGGTAAAGACACCCATGTCTTGGTCCCTTCTTCTGTCCTCTGATGACCCGGTGGAGGTGCTGGGCCCATGCAAGTCTGTTACCAACCTTCTCCAGAGGGCAGGAAACCTGTTCCGGTGAGCAGAGGAGTGGGTACTAGGTCCAGGCAAAGGCGCACTGTGGCCAGGCTTCAACCTGCATGCCCATCTGGGGAGCACGTGGAGAGAGTGAATATTCGTGTGCACACAGGGACACTGCAGTCTCTGGCATTGCGGAAGCCGCTGCCCATGTGTGCCCTCTGCCCACTCCCCATAGGGACCCTGACTGGAAAGGCCCTGGTTGCCAAGACATGGGAAAACTGCCAGTGTGAGGACATTCAGCAAAGGAACCAAAATGCTGTAAGAGAAAACAAAGCTAAAACTCTGGCCACAGCAGAAAGCCAACTGCTAGACTCCCAGGAAGGCCGGCCCAGTCTGTGGTCACTGTCTCCTGTCACTGAGAATGCCCTGCCTCCCTTCCTATGATTAACTGTGTTGAAGAGAGAGGGGAGCCAGTGAAGAAAGTGGTGGGCAGGTTGGCCAGGGCACAAGACTTGCAAGCTTAGTAAATTCTGCAGCAGAGACAGGGAGGAAATGTGACCCTGGCATGGAGAGTGGCTTTGCAAGTCTGGAGAGCACCAGCCCACCTTCTTTGCCCAGCAAAAATACAGCTGGCACGGATCACAAAATATCGGAAGGAAAATTAGGACCTGATGCAAACAAAGCTATCAAATACCAACATTTGACATGAATAAAAATTCATCCAGTTTATAACTTATATACTCAAACCCTAAATTTAACCTGTTAGAATATTCTATGTTAAAGAGTATCTCATTCAACCTTCCAGAAGCAAGGCATGCAGCCTTAGCAGGTCAGAAGTCACTGACTTCAACAGTTCTTCTCTGCATACAAGTCAAAGAAGTACTGAGCTACTCCAGGGAGTCAGAGCCAAGCCCCCAAAGCCAGACTCACAAAAAAGTGTGCATGATGGTTTCCCATCTAAAAGGGAATGGCCACGTCCTGTGACATGTCTGTCCTGCTTTTACCTAGTTACCTAGTAGGTGCTCAATAACTAAGCAGTATTGGTTCTATTTTCACCCACATTTTCCTTACAGTTTAATCATTAGCAAAAGTCTCTCCTAAACACCATTTATTTTAAAGAATAATGGTAAGGCATTTAATTTGATTTTAGTACTCATTTCTATGCTGTGTTTAGTTTGCAATTTAAAAATAAAGCATAACTTAAAATGAGTTAAGCTAAGCTTAAAGCAACGGGTTTGATAATTTATGTATGCCATCAAACTAATGGGAGGGATCCAAGGTGAGATCAGTCAGGATGAGGGTGGAATAGATAGACAGAAGGGAAGGAATACCGGCTGGAAAAGAAGGGAAGAAGGCTGTCCCATGATGTAGCCAAAATGCTGCAAAGAACTGGGCCCATCTCTCTGCGCATTTTTCACTGGCCCCCCTCCTGGCCAGGTGTGGCAGGAAGGGGGGCTTCCACGGACCCCTTGCACGGAGAGCCCTTGCCCTTTCTCCAACTGAGTTTGCCTGCCCTCCCCAGGTTGTCCTAACACTGAGACAAAAGACAACATGATTTGCATCCAGATTAATGCAATATTTTGGTTCTGTTTCTGAATGTTGTATTAAGAACTAGGAGTCCTTAAAATTAAATTTAGCCAAACATATTCACTTTCTCCATTCTCACTGTGTTCATTTTTTCGGTCTGCTTCTGTCCGCTCTCACTTCCTGAACAAGGGAAGAAATATTACTTCGGTTTAAAAAAGTTAAAAAACCACAGACAGAAGCATGCCCTTCTTCTCTGGTTCTTAGCATTCTGGAACGCACCTGTGTTAAAATATGAAGAAATAAAACAAATATAAATTATGCATTTTCCAACTTAATTTAAAATGCATTATGTTCTGCTTTGTTCTCTGGAATTAGTCTTATTAAGGGGACAGATCTGTATGGATTAATTTTGAGTCAGTTTATTCACTTCTTTGTAATTCAGTGGCAAGGATTTTTGTCCCCAGGCATCAAATTAATTTTTTTTTTCTTTTTTTTTTTACTGTAAGTAACACATACGAAATATAGACTTCTTTGTGTTATTTCTTTGTTTACCTAGCAAGCGACACATTCCCATGTTATGTTTCCACCAAATCTTAAACCTCTCCTTTTATAGAGCAAAACTTTCCAAATGATTTTTAAAGCAATGGAACCGTTGTCACAATATTTGAGCTGGGCACAGTCATACCATTATCCTCTTCCTGGTATTAATTTCTAGAGAGATCCACATGGCCTCCCTCCAATTCAAACTCCGAGGCAACCAGCCTCTGGCCCCTGCCTTCCCAATAATTTTGGCAACATGTGAATTGATATTTTACGACGATTTAAAATATGTACCAAATCATCATTTTTAAGTATTGTTTGAGTACAGTCATTCTTTGTTCCGCTTAGACGTTTTAAATCTATTTTTTTGCCCCCTTATACTGAGCAAGTAAATAGTCTGAATTCTTAATTAGTCTTCTTTAAACAAAATACCCTTTCATGTGCACTAATAAAGACTAAGGATCATTCCCTTCTTGTTTAAATAACTGCTTGCTGTAGTATAAAATTGTAAGAGACACGATGCAGATCAAGTTGCGGGCTTGAAGTGGGGAAGAGGAACAAGCCGTGCCATAATAAGCAGATTTTAATGATTTACTATAAATCAGCATTTTTGCCCTGTCAGGGAGATTGAAGAGGCAGACAGCCCCTCACATGTCTGCCGAGCAAATGTCTTCCTGATGCATCATGTGCACTGAATCACTGATCGCAACATTCAAACGGCACATCCAAATAATGAGGGAAACATATACACAGCCTCCCGGTGGTCACTCCAAGGCAGCAGGAATATATGTTTTTTCGTTGTGTGGTAGTTAAACCCTTACATCGATCCTTGGAGGGTTCCACGGAGGGTGATGGAAGTGTATATTACCGGGTTCACCGTGGATGCCCTAACGTAGGCTCATCTGCATAAATGCTCTGCCCCACCCCCAGACTTTTGATGAGAATCTAATCTAGTCTGGAGGAGAAGGGGGGCGTCAGCAGAAAGACAGGCTGCAGTAATAAACCTAAATGTAAAGAATCTGGCCACAGAAACCAGTAGAAATCAGAGCTAATTTCTGTTGGGTCAAAGGCTCCCTCGGTCTGCGGGCAGCTTTTTCAATGCCCCCCTCTGTCAGGCTCCCTCCTGCCCCAAGTGCCATCTCATCACTTGCTCTATCAGTATCTGATATTCCCCCCAAAGATAACGTTTCAGTGCTTGGACCCATCCCTGGGGAGAAGCTCTTATTTGGAAACGGTGTGCTGAACCCCCAGACTAGACCAGGGGGCCAGGGGAACCAGGCACAGATACCTCTGGCTCAGACACAGAGCCTATCGCTGGCCTTGGATCCATGGATCTCAGGAAGCCTTTCCAGCTGACACATCGGGAAGCCTTCCCTCACTGCCACCTTCAGGCCTCACTCCTCCCCACCCCTGCAGCCTGCCATCAGCATCTCACCCTTTGTGTGCTGTTTGTCCCTTGTTGTCCTTATAATGGGCGCCCATCCCAGTGCACTGTGGCCTCCTCAGTTGCAAGGTTATTATATTTTCTTTTTTGAAACTATCACCACATCTTCTATAGAGTGCAGGCTTTGTCACAACTCACCCACCCCCATGAGCAGTGAATGAATGAGTGATAAAGTCCTATTGCCAAGCTCAGCCAGGCCCACGGCACGCTGAGAGCCCAGGCTCTCACAGACAACATGATGGAGTCCTGGGGCAGAGGATGATCAGCTTCCTCTTGCCGTGTTCTAACCCTGCTCCCTCTGGCATCCAGCTCTGGTGCTGCGTGAGAATCCCCAGGAGAGTAGAAGATGACGTCCAGGGAGTGGGCAGGGAGGGGCCTTTGAAGGGGGCCTATGTGCTGGGGACTCAAAGTCATTCACACAAGACCGTGTCCTCGGAGATGTTATTTAAAATATAAATCCAAGAATAAATCAAAGCTATACGCCGCCCTCACCCCTAGGATGATTAAGAACCTAATTAGAACTCTAAAGCTTTTGTCCTTCTTGTTAATGAGTGGACCTATGAGGTTGGTTTTGGAACATCTCCCTTTACCACCCAGGACTTCATGCAGAGTGGACACAGCCTTCCTATCTCCAAATGCCACTGGAAAACTCAGAGACGTTGAAAGTCCCCCACGGTGGCTCCCTCAGCCCTGGCTTATTTCACTCCGACTTCCCCCTAGTCACTCTCCTCAAACGCCCAGCTTTCGAGACAGGTCAAGGCATCCTGGGCCTTCTAACCTCCAACAGTGGGTACCCAGCTCTTTGCTGGCTCTGGGGAGCCAAGGTCCCGGGCACACCAGCTCCCAGAGCTCAGCGTCTGGTCTGCTAGCTTCATCAGAGCATCCTGGTCTGAACCTGTTTCACGCTGCTGTTAGGGAAGCCCTCCCAGGGAGCCTCAGCTCTGGCTGGAGAGGAAAGGAGGGGCTGGCTTGGCACATGGGAGCATCGCTGCCGCATTCCTGCTCAGGGTGTTCCCTCCGCGCCCAGAGCACAGCTGGAGCCCCACACTCCCCACCTCTGTCGGGAACGCCTGCTTCTCTCCGACTCAAGTCCACTCAGCACTGGAAATAGAGCTCCCTCTCCCCTTGCAGTCCTGTCTCATCTCCCACAATGGAAGTCATCTCTCCTCTCTCTGAGCCCCATTGTGCTTCAGATATTGTGGACATTCACCTGTTCACTGATCCGTTCATTCATTCAACTACTATTTAGTGGAATGCACTCTGCCTCACCTTGGGAGATCCAATGGTGATGAGAGAGAGACCTGGATTCTGCTCTCATGAAGCATCTACCCCATGGGCTCATCCCCTAGACCAGGCTTCTCTGCCTGGTCCCATCAGGTAATGAGGAAAGCAAGGGTGCCACCGGCGGGGTGAGTGGTGCCGGGAGGTGTGGAGCATTTGCCGTGTTCCAGGCAGTATTCTAGACCCAGCAGTGAACTAGTCAGGGCTGGACAAGGTCTCATCCAGGGTAGCTTCAGGGATCTGTGACCTGTGTTATCACACAGGACTCCTGCTCACTGCTTTAATGCTCTGATGTCACCGTCTTGAAATTCTTAAAAATTTTTAAGCAAGGGGCCCTGCAATTTCATTTTGTGAAATCATAACAATCTGGATCCCTTATTGGAAGGGTTTGCAATTCCTGGCAGAGAAGAAGAAATAAACAAGTAAACAAATAAATGAACAAGAAATTTGGGGTAAGTGATGGGATGGAGAGTTGGAAGAGGAGCTACTTCAGACTGGGGAGTCCAGGAAGCCGTGTGAGAGGGCCTTCTGAGTGGGGCCATACATGATAGGAGGCCAAGGACATGCAGGACGGGATACACCAGTTAAGCCCGTTACTGAAATAAGCCAGTTAGCCCCCTGGAATGTATAGGTACCTGCTCAACCTTTTGTTATGTGTGGGATGGAGGGGGGTTGGCTCTGGGGACTTTGCCCCTCTCTGACTCTGGAGGGAAATCAGGAGGTCAGAAGGGGAGCTCCCGTCACCTCCTCCCCCAGCCATCAGCACCACTGGGTACAGAAGGAACACCCTCTGCCTGCACTCCCAACCCCACCTCCCTCCCCCTCCCCCTGGCAGCCTGGGCATTGGGCCCATGGGTCCTCTTGTTCCTGGTGCGCCGAATAGGTCTTCCATTCTTTATTTGCCTTAGGAAGGCTCCATGGGAAATGCAGGGGATCCCACAGAGAACTTTCAAGACTGGCCACCATGAGGCATCTCAGCTCCTGGGGATGTCCTTGGGGTTTTTGATGCAGGTGATGTGTTGACCTGGCCTGAGGTTTGGGGAAAGGACAAGCAAGTTCCAAGCAGCCCTGATGTACTTAGGTCTCCAGCCCCAGACCCTGTGGTTCCCCAGAGCCCTCCGATGGGCTTGTCGGAGATTTCACTGCGGCCTCCCCCGACCCATAAGTTAAGTGTGAATCCTTTTGCCCAGGGCTTGTGCTTCCTCTGGGTTTCTGGAGAGGCATGGAGGGTGGCGCCCATTGATTGACGGCTCACAGCCCTGTTCCCTGTTCCTCCTCCCACCATCCCAGTTGCTGCCTGGCCTCCTTTACCGGGAAGACAGAGAGCGTAAAGGTCACAGCAGATCAAAATTCAACAATTGTGACCATCCCGCAAGCTCCCTGTGGGCAAAGCCTTAGGGCCCGCTGTGATTCCCAGTGGCCTGCGTACACAGCGCCACCAGCCGACCAGGACCGGATATGCAGCAGGTGTGAGGATGGAACGGAAGGGATGGATGGTGGGGACGATGGACGTGGTTTGGGGAGAGCGACAGTGCAGGCTGTGTGCGGGCGAGCCTGCAGGAGACTTGTCAACACAACAAGGGATGACACTGAGCGCTGTGCAGTTGAAAGCAAATTTCAGCCACAATGTAATTATCCACCCAGGAAAAGAGGGGTCCCCTCTCCTGGGACAGCCATCCATGTGAGGAGAAGGAAAATAAACTCGTTCTAGGTCAATTTAAAGGTTAAACGGAGGTCAGCGAGGGGGAACCGAGACTGTCCCTGACTAGGGAGCAGTCGTTTGGCCACTCGCGCAGGCCTTTAACCTTTGGTTCTAATATTCATCTGGAAAAAAAAAAAAAAATGTGAAGCAGATAATTGGATATTAACAGGTATACCATTTCAGTAATCTTAGAAAAAAAAAAAAAAAAAGAGTGATTGCAAATCCAGAGGCAGTTACTTTAGAAAGATAGTAACGTGTAATTCCCAGTTTCTCAGACTGTAACTTTTGCACTTACCACTAATTTCTCCACTGCTCCAAATGCAGTGTATACATTTAGTTTAGAATTTATCATCACCGTTTGTGTATATTACGCCAGCGGCATAATCCATCCTCATGAAGCTAATGCTCGGCATTAGGAAAATGGACTCCTGCCAGCCTCTGGCCTCAAACACACCCCGAGGAGACACCGCGGGTGTGCGCGCCCCACGCCCCTCCCCCAGGGCGCGCTGGCTTCTTGTTTTGCGCAGTATCTCCAAATGGCACGGTCTGATTTCTCCAAGTTGCTGGTGTCCATTGTCTGCGGATGTAAAAATCAATGACCTACATAAGATTTTGATTTTGCACTGGGAATTGAGAGAGAAAGAGAGAGGGAGGGAGAGAGACTGAAACGCAGATAGAAAATAATGAAACAGTCATGTTAAAAAAAATAAAAGCATGTTGAACTCAAAAAATATATTTTCTAGAGGATATCAATTTTTTTTTTCCTTTGAACTATTTAATTTCATAGTCATTTGATTAAAACACTTAATTGTATTAATGTGTCATTGAGCTGAGAGTGCTGGTCCTTGCAAGGTGGACCCTCACTCGGGCACCGAGAACAAAAACCCTAGTTCCAAGGAGGCTTGGGAGCTGGTGGAACTAGGAACTGCTATTGAAACGTCTCAGTGTATATTCAATCCTTGTTTTTATTTTCTTAAAAGAGAGGGGGAAAAAAGCCTCAAACTGCTGATTTCTGCAGAAAAATCTGCAAATGAACTGTTCTATTAGCACAAACATACCAAAGTCTTTAGAACCCCTGTCTTCAAAAGCATAATTAGGTATTTATTTCAGACAGACTAACATCTTTGCAGTAGCTAATAAGATGCAGCCCATTTGAATATTAATATAATAAATGATTAAATTAAACAGCAAGATTCAGACTCAGAAATAGCCTTTATAGGTCCCAGGGGGTCACTAAAACTGTTTCCATTTCTTCCTACAGTTAATATAGTGCAAGGGACATGAATGCATAGAGCAATATTTGTCTTATGAAACGTGGAGTTTTATATGGTGCTATTCAGTTTTATTACTCCTCAGTTTGAATCTGGGCCCCAAGTGAAGTCACCATGCCGAGGCCTGAAAGCTCTTCTTCCTGTCTCACCACTCGCTGCCATTCCAGAGATGCTCCACTGCTTGGCAAAGGGTTCGTTCTGATTGTCCCCATATCGAGAGGTGCCCATGAAGGCGAGCACCAGGTAAACTCATAACGTGATTAAAAAACAGAACAAAATAAAAACTCGTTCTGCATAACAAACTGACAGGTTCATTTTGTGTGTCTGTGTGTTGTGTTTCACGACTCCACGCTGCGCCTGCGTGTGGCTCAAAAGCCACATCCAAATCCGTGGTGCCTCCGGAGCCAGCTGCACCAGAATAAGCCAGGCACTTCATCTCTCCACCAAGAGGGAGCCCCTCCCCCAGCTCCACCAGCACGAAAAAGAATAGGCAAAGTCGGCAATTATAATTGGCCATTATTCCAATAAAGGTGTTTCCCTTCTTAAATTAGTCCATGAAAACTGCACACTCTCCAAATCCCGTGAACCTGAGAAGTGTTAATAAACATCTGGCCATGGTTTTTGCTTAATTGGCATTCCTTAGTTTGGACAGAAGTCTGTTTATGTAAAACAAAACACACACACACACACACACACACACACAGATTCTGTTTTGGAAGTCACAGCCCCTCAGACATCCAAAAGCAGCCATCCTTAATGGTTGGTGAGAGAATTGGGTCTTTCCAGTACTCCTATTTGTCCGCTGAGCATCGGAAGAGAAGAGATATTTGGATCTGCGTGCTTAATTTTATTGTACAAGTCTCAGATCCAATATCTAAGAACTTGATATAGGCATGCTGTTGGAAAATATTCACATTTCCAAAGTAGGAAGGAGATTGAAGCTTGGAGGTCAGCTTGAATAAAACAGAAAACAACACAAACCAACCTCAGGCATGTCCACAGGCCACATTATTATTATCCACAGCCTGGAATCTCCCAGCCCTATCTCTCTAAGGAGCAGCATTGGCAGGAAGGTAATGGATAAATCGTAACCCGGCTTGCAAGACTCTACTGTCTAAATTAGATAAAAGAAAACTAGGAAGAAAACTCAAAGATAAGTGGTACAAAGTAAATCAGAACAAATCATCTTACCAAACTTTATTCACATCTGATACCATTTTTAGAAATTAAGGTCAGTTTTGTGGAACTAATAGGGAGTTATACCTATATATCTTGGACACCATGACAATGCTGGAGGGGAAGATTTATACCCCATGGTTGCAGATGCAGAAGAAAGATAGACGAGATCAAATGGAAGTGCATGATAACAAATGAAAAATGGTCCCCGCAGCCCATAAATTAATTGAGAAAAGAAGGTTGTCATTATTTGAACATGCTTTAAAATAAGGTATGGGGTCCAGATGGCTGAGGATAGATAGGCCCAAGAAGTTTGAGTAATTGATGACTTAAAAATAAAACAAGATCTTAAAGAAATGAATCACATCGGGCAAGTTAGAGGAGGAATATTATAAGAGAAAGGAACAGATTAAAAAAAGCACACAAAGCCAAAGATGAACCCCCAATCTCCAGGACCATTAAAACCAAACGAAAGCATACAAGCAAGTGCGTTAGTGGGGATTCAAAATGGGGGAGGGGAGGAAAGTCAGAAATAGAGTCTTAATGATGGTACATTTCAGATGTTACCTTATTAACCTATTCAGCTTTGCTTTGGGTTTTCTGCTGCAAACACACTCCATTTCCTTTTTTTCTTTTTCTTTTTTTTTATATGGTCTTAAAATAGGGCTGTGCTGAGGTGGACCACCAACCTTGCAAATAATAGTTTTCTACTGCTTCCTTTTGAGCTAATCCCCCACAGGAAAATTCAAAAATAATTTGCCTGTGGGGAATACTGGGGGGTGACTGGCAGCTTGGGAATTTTCTTTGTGGCCAACGGTGGGAGGGCAAAGGAGCAAACCCAACTGATTTCCCACAGCCATAGCGGACCAGACCTTTCTCTAAGGAGGGGCTATCACTGCCTAGGTAAACCCATCTCCTCTCCTTCCTATTGCCAATGGGAAGATGACGCTCATCCATTGGCTCCTCTCCTGGAAATAATATTTCTGGGGCAACTAGATGCTAAATGACTTCTAAGCTAAACATCAAATTCTTTCTTCTTTCCTCCCTCCCTCCCTCCCTTCCTTCCTTCCTTCCTTCCTTTTCTGCCTTTCTTCCTTCCCTTCTTTTGTTTCTTTCTTTCCTTCTCTTTTTACCAGACTTCCTTTCTTCCTTCCTTTTTACATTTCTTTCTCCCTTTTTTCATCACTATTTATACCACCATCTGTAATTCCACCCATACCCTTGAAATACAGGAAATGGAGCAGCGGTGCCGTATTCCATATTTATGACTTCTCAGTACATCAGAGCATCGCTGACTTTGGAGAGCCCCCGTCTGAGCACAGCTCGGTGGAAATGCTCCCTGTATGAGCCGAGAAAGGACGGCTTGGGGCAGAGCAGCCTCGGGAGGATTCTCGGCATCCTCTCCATGCTCTCCGGCAGCACCACACTCGACTTGCTTCCTGTTTCTTAATTTTTGTTTTTTTTCCTCTGCTTCTCTTCTTTACACACATGTATATTTTTGCCCTCAAAGCCACGGATTTGCTGTTCATGCTAAGAGAGTATTATGAATATTCTGAATGAAAATAGAACTCTGGGAGAAAACGCTAGGCACAAAGGCTGGTGTCAGTGCAGGCTGCCCCTGGTTCACACGGAGGGCAGGTGGGCAAGGAGTGCCTCTGCTTTCTCAGGTTGCCCCCCTCCACAGTGTACCCCAGCCCTCGCACTAGATTCCCTGGTTACTGATTATTGATGACCAAAAAAAGACATCAAACAGCAATGTAATTGCACTGCCTTGGGAAGTGCAAGACCACGGACTACCTTTCCTTCAAGAAATAGATACATGTGCGTTCACGTGAATGTGTGTGTGTGTGTGTGTGTGTGTGTGTGTGTAGCGGCTGAAGCCAAAAATGTGGCATTGTGACAAAATAAAGGCAGAGTTAAGAAGTTTCTCATCAAAGTCCTCTCTCATGTTATTAAAGGTACACTAATCTCCGAAGAGAGACACACGTGGGATAAACCAGAATATGGCCCTCCGTGCTGAAGGCAAGCCAAAGGACTTGAAAATAATCTGAAGACAGAAATATAGAGGCAGCAAACATTTCAAGAGAAGGAGACTTGCCAGCAGGATTGATTTGAATACTCTGCCTGGAGATTTATTTGGCCTTCTCATCATAAAAGGCAAATGCACCCCTCTCTTCCCCAGACAGTGAAGGAGAGAGGAGAAAGCCTCTTTGGCCGAGCGGCAATGGCTATGTTTTAGTAGAGGCTAAAAATGGATGAGAAGTATCAGAGAAATGAACTTCTGCGGTTTTCAAAAAATGGTTCAGAATAGATGAGCCAACTCCTTTACATGTTCAAAAGAAAGAGGGAACAATTTTGTGAAATGCTAAGGCAGTGCAAAGTGAATGTTAAATAGTTTTTATCCACCAAAAAAAAAAAAATAGACTTATTCAAATGCATGTCTTGCTTGTCTTTAACTAAAGTGAAATTTCTTAAATCCAGCTGTAGTCTTATGGGCGGTGGTGGGGGTGGGGGCTTCTGGGGGGCAGTGGGGGACGACAGAGCACAGAACATCTTCCCCGAACTGAACAGCATGTCGTTTTAAAAGCAGAGGCACACGCTATTGATTTTTTTTTAAATACAAATTTGGCAGATTTCACATGATCCATTACATTTCTCAGGATGGTTAAGATGCAGCTTGCATGATTTATTCAGAATAAGGTCCATTTTTAGCTGTATTTAAGTCTCCTATTTGTTATTTAACATGTGTTTAATGTTTTCTGTCCCCGCTGTGCACAGCTGCAAGCTGCTATTTTTTGGCAATTTTTGTGACTGGGAAGTGATTTGTGTCTTTGCATCTCACCTTTCTATTCTGTGGCCTGCTGTTTTGATTTTGTCCTAAACTTTGAGAAATAAGCTACTCTGTGTCGTGACCTCTGCTTCCCTTTGCTGGGCAAACACAAGGGCTTAAAGGACACAACCAACCGTGACAAACCTCTGATAGGGTTTTTAGAAAGACATTGCCGAGGAGCTGGGGTGAACTGAAATTTCAGAAAGTTTATATTAAAAAACAAAGTTCTCCCATCTTAAGCCTCTCATCAGAATGGATTGAAGCTGGTGATCTGAAAAATTGTGCCTCCTCCAGTAAGAATGTCTGTTGAGATTTAATGTGATGCCGGCATGACTCTTGAGGACTTAGCCAGGTAGGAAGCAATGTGTCATCTATCACCTGTAGAGGGAAGGAGGCAGCTTCCCTCCCTACCCAGTTATTTTAGAAACATGGAGGCACTGGCCCCCCCGCAAAGTCTTTGCCAGTGCTGCCTTTCTGGAAGAACTGTTCCCTTGAGATGGAGAGCACGTCTGACAGTGACGGCTCTTTCCAGCAAGCGCCAAGTCAAGAAGACCACTCAGCCACTGCCCAGACGGGCACAGGAAGTCAGCAGTTGGCACACACACTGAAAAGTCCAGAGCATCAGGCCTGGACAAACGGCAGTTTTGCCAGCCCGGTTGGACCGATCACATATAAGTAAACAGTCGGTAAGTGTTTATCTGATTCAGGCACACATGGTGATGGCATCGAATGGCTTGCTGATTTTTTTTCCCAAAGCCTGAAGGATCTTGCTTAATATTGCTTGATATATGCTAACCTTCCCTTTATAGGGTCTGCAATGGAAAGCCATGTTGCAGTGGTTTAATCCTGGCCTCCTACTTATCTAAAACACACTCTCCGACTGTGCTGTGAAAATTGAATCTTTTCCTCACAATCTTACTGACATGAAAAATATATAATACACTAAATGATTAATGCAGTTATAAACTATACCTGAGATAAGATTTAAGTATTCATATTTCTATCATGTTAATACAACACGATAAACCCATGAAGCAAACTCGACCAGGGCATTTGTTATTCTGTCCAGTGTTCAATTATTCTTTGTCCAAATACAATTTAGGGGCCTGCCGTAATGCAGTCACTCGCTGCAACACATTATGTGCTTCCGGGAGATAATAAGCCGCGCCTCGATGGTCAGCCTCAGAGACCCCGCTCTGTAAAAGGCCCCACGAAACACAGGCGAATGTGCAGATGCAGAGCACGGGCCCTGGGCCGAGGACAGGCTTCCTGAAAAGATCATTTTTGCACCAGAATATCAAGCTCATTTTATCTACCCTTTCTCCCTTTTATAAGAAAGTCTCCCATTAAAGGAAAACTTTTTTGCCATAATCAAAAGGAAGCTTACAATAAGTGTATGTAACTACTTAAAATCTGTCTTCCCCTAACACTGAAGATGGCTTTCTATCTGGGGCTGGAGAAAAGCCCTTTCTTTGTTGACTCTAAACGGCCCCTCCTTTCGTTGTGCAAATGGCTCACACACGCAGTGTTCCATTTCCCACCCACCTCATTATTTTTATACTTCTGATGATGTCGATTTTGATTTTCAAATGCCAGCCATTTATAGCTCATTCTGAAACACAAGAAATTAAGTGATTCGAGATGTCTGCCATTAGCTGGGCTTTGGGGGCCTCTCGTGAAGTTCAGGAAAGGCAGGAGATCACGGTGGTCACCCACCTGGGTTTGGCGTCTCAGATCTGTCCCTGATTAGCCGTGAGACCTTGATCAAGTGACTTCGCCTCTGCAAGCCTCGGTCCCCTATCCCTTAGGGTTAATATGCAACCCCGAACAGAACGTGGGCATATATGAAGTTCTCAACAAATGTTCATAATTATGAGTCGCCATTATTTCCTGACTTCTCAGGACAGCGAATCAGCTGACACTGGACAGCAGGCTCATGGTTAACACGTCCCTGCTCCAAGCTGGACGGGAGCTCTCAGCTCCGCATCTTGATCCAGGTCTCCAGCCACGTCTGCGGCTTTGAGAGGTGCTGCTGCCTTTGGCATTCTGACTGCAGTGACTGGGAGGACACGTGCCTCCAAGGTCCCTGAGGGCAGGCACACGTGGGCAACATTCTTCAGGAGGCTCACTAGGCACCCAGCACAGGTGGGGCTCAGAGCAGGCTTGGAGTCTAAGGTGTGAGGGTGTTAAGAATGCAAACAGGTGTGGTGCAGTGTGTACACAACAGTCCTGGGAGTATCTGCACACAGGTCCTGTGAGCCACTTTTGATTATGACCTGACGGTAACAGAAAGTTCACCCGATTGTGTGCTTAACGTTCTCAATAGGGCAGAGTCTATGCCGAGAAGATGGGAGAACCCAGGTCTCCCTGAGTCTCTCCCAGCATCCAGCCCTCTGCGGGGATGGGGGGATCCACCCCTCAGATATGCCACACAGTAGACAAGTTGTAAAGAAGAAGGAACCTCTGTGCTTGTTTGAGACCAGGATGAGATGGGCCATTGGACTGGCTCCTGGTGGCCAGAGAAAAGCAGGCAGAGTCCCCTGGTCTCGGGGTTGGAGGGAAGCTGGGAAGGCTACGTGCTAAATTGAACGAGCCCTTTGAGACTGGACTGCAGTTACTTTATGGTGGGGTCCAAGTAGGGCAGTCTTCAACCCTACTTTTAGAAACTAACATATTAATACTTATTTTGCAGAGCTTAATGAAATCAGGTGTCTGCCCAACTGCCTTTCTGGAACAAACAACCTGGTTCTTGCTGGATGCTTAGTAAATACTAGCTCCATCAGAATAAATGCCTTTCCTGCAACTGTAGGGTCAGAAATTTACACTTTGGAAATCATGCTTTCGGTAGGCTCTCTGATTGCACAGTGTCAGGGAGGGCGCTAATGGGGCAGAGTGTTACGAGGCACCAGCCCGGTCCTTGACTAGCTGCTCACCACTCCCCAAACCTGGCAACCTGGACATCTCTCCTCTTCTGGTGTCCTTCCTCTGTCGTTTAGACCTGGAAAGGAACAGGTCTGGGTCTTCCTTCCATGAGGCTGTTTGGCTATTCCCACGGTGGGGCTGGGCTTTCCGTGGACTTTCCCCCAAAGTCTTCTCTACTTGCTCCTTGATTCTGAAAACTTCTTAACAAGGAAAGGAGTATTTTAAGTATCTTGAAGTAAGCTGAGATACTTAAAGATGATCTTAGGTTTGAAAGGGTTTCTTCACCAAAGCTGAAAACAGATTTTCTCCTAAGAAGGTTTTTAGCAGGAGAAAGGCTATACATCCCTTGAAACCTGTCATACGCCTGGTACCAGAAACATATTTGTCTAATGAATGACTAAGTGAAGTCTACATGAGGATCTGCGTGTCTGGCAAGGAGGGTGCCACAAATTCTGAAAATTACTTTCTCAGAGATACTTATTCTCCTCTGTCCCTCCAGGAACCATCAGCGTGCTAGGCACAGAGGAGGCATTCAGTAAATATTTGCTGAAATGAACTGATGAAAAAGCGAGCACAGTACACTTGGTTACTTAAAAAACTGACCTAGAGGGGTGGGATAGGGAGGGAGGGAGGAGATATGGGGATATATGTATATGTATAGCTGATTCACTTTGTTATAAAGCAGAAATTAACACACCATTGTAAAGCAATTATACTCCAATAAAGGTGTTTAAAAAAAAAAAAAAAACTGACACAGGTCTTGACATCATCTCAAACATGCTTCCCTGTTCTTGGCCACATTGGCTCTGGCTTCATGAAACGGCCATGATGTTGTCCCTGCCCTCTTCTGGTTCTGATTCTTCTGACACTCTGTGCCTTGATGTCAAAGTCCTCCTTGTATTCACTGGTCCCTGTGACTTTCATTGTATCCCCTCCTCAAACCCCCAATCAATGCCTTCAGAACACAAACATGCAAACTCCCCATGGTAATCCCAATGGCCATCTGGACAGACCCTCTTCTTTTCCTCCCTCATTTTTACATCAACCTTACGCCTAAGGGGTTGCAATCATCAGAACATTTTTGCAAATAACAGATGCAAAAATCTCTTGTGACCTAAAATCATCACGGCTTGCCCAAGACTGTCCTGATTTAGGAATGGAAGTCCCATTTCCCAGGAAACCCCTTGGTCCTAGTCAAACCAGGATGGATGGTCACCCTACCCAGCAGTCCCACATCTAACAATTTGCTCTAAGAAAATACTCATAGGTGTGTGTCAAGATTTAGCCACTAAGCTTTTGCCAGAGCATCAGTTATAATATTGAAACATTGCAAATGAGCTCAGCATCAAGCAATAAGTTTCTCTCTTTGCATACAGTAGGCTGTACTGCTGCCATGACAAAGAATGTGCTATAGGAACTTGCGGAGACTTGGGGAAGATGGAAGAGGATGCATAATATACGCATATATAATGCAGATTTATGTAAATGCACACATTCTACATAGGTAGAGTATGCATAGTACTTAGGGTTCTGGAGCCAAACCAGCTGGTGAAATCCTGGCTTCACTGCTTGCTAGCTATGTAATATAGGGCAAATTACTTAACTTCACCACACCCCGGTCCCCTCCTCTGTGAATGTGGATAATATCAGCCCCCGCCTTGTCAGACAGGAGTGAGGATTTAATGAGTTAACACAGGTAAAGCATTTGGAACAAAGACCAGCCCAGAACAGGTACATCACAAAATAACCACTGCCGCTGCTAGAGAAAGTGCTTGCTGAGTCTGCGTGATGTGCCAAGCTCCAGGCTAAGCTATTGTGACTTTGTTTCTCACAGAGTCTCCGTAAACTGGTGTCAAAAGTTACCGAAGGTCTCATGCTGGTGAGTGGTCAGCCAGGATTCAAACATGGGCTCTCTGACTCTTACAGTCAGTACTGACAGCAAGCAGCTGGGCCCTGGTCAGTACCTTGGGACATGGTTGTCACTAGGTGTACACAGGCAAACTCAATTCTGGATGGAAGTGCACCTGTTTGTCTGAATCTCACCTCTGCTGGGAGTCGTTAGCACTGGGACAGCATGAAGAGAGAATGATAACTTAAAATCGGACCCCTGGTTGTCAATCAAAATGTTTTTAGAAAGATGCTACCATGAATCAGAATGAAACCAATTTTTTAACTTAATTGTTTATTTTTTCAAATTTTATTGGAGTACAGTTGATTTACAATGTTGTGTTAGTTTCAGGTGTACAGCATAGTGATTCAGTTATACATATACATATACTCATTCTTTTTCAGAGTCTTTTTCCATATAGCTTACTACAGAATATTGAGTAGAGTTCCTGTGGTATACAGTAGGTCCTTGTTGGTTATCTATTTTATGTATAATAGTGTGTGTATGTTAATCCCAAGTTCCTAATTTATCCCCCCCCAAACGTTTCTCCTTTGCTCACAGTAAGTTTGTTTTCAAAGTCTGTGAGTCTGTTTCTATTTTGTAAATAAGTTCATTTATATCATTTTTTAAAAAAATTAGATTCCACATGAGTGATATCATATTTGTCTTTCTCTGTCTGACTTACTTCACTTATCATACCAAGTGAAACCAATGTTTTAACGTGGACAAAAAAGATGGACCATCACATGCCTGACCATGAAATTACAGGTGGTAGAAACCCCCAGGTCCTTAGGGATAGAGGAGGGAATTTCACAGTTAGGAGAGCTCTGCGTGTCTAACTCAGGGAGGACTTTCTTTTAGTACCAAACATGTATCTGCCTAAAGCTTCCAACTGGTTTTCAAGAGAACACCCTTGTCTTCAAAGAATACATGTCTGAATTAAGGTGGGCGGAAGTTTATTTAAAAGTTTAATCAAATAGGAAATGCAGACCAAGCCCTAATATACTTTGACGTACTTCAAAGATAGGCAGTCAATCATAAAAGTGTTTGAAGATATCAAAATCAAGATCACCAATGTGGATTTTGAAAAAACAACACTCCCACGAAGTGGGGCATTACCGCTTATGGCCAAGCGTAATTGAATGTGAAGGAAGCATAGACTCAGTATGTGTATATATATATATATATATATATATATATATATATATATATATGCATACACACACACATATATATATACACATACATATATATATGTGTGTGTATGTGTATATATATATATATATATATATATATATATATAACTGATTCACTTTGCCGTACATCTGAAACTAACACAATATTATAAATCAATTATACCCCAATAAAAATTTTAAAAAGAGAAGGCATAGATTCAAATTTTGATAACTTTGTGATTTAGAAGAATAAATCAGAATGAAATGGAATGGATAAATGAAAATCTTATTCCTGAGTCAAAACATTTTTCTTTTCATTTAACATAGTGTCCTCCTCTCCCAATAAAGAATCTATGGTGCTTCTTCTGACTGATGGTGCCATTAAACTTAGGGGAGAAGGTGTGTGTGTGTGTGTGTGTGTGTGTGTGTATGAAATATTATACTATACTGTAGTATATATTTATTAAGTATATATTATATTATCTCTTACTGTATATATATCAATAAATCAAAAGATTTAAAACAAAAAAATTAATAATTATATTTGGGTAGCAGGTTATAGATGGTTTCAAATTTTTCTTTGTCTCTTTCATCTGAATTTTCTACATTATCCTCAATGACAATGCCCTATTTTAGCAGTAAGAAAACTCACACAGAAGAATGCAAAAATATCTGAAGCCAAACCTAGGCGGTCCAAAGCCGTCTGTTTCTAGTTTCTATGCTAAGCCCAACTTACACATTCACAGAACACTATTCCTGTTACATGCATGCAGTAATGTTTCATCAGAATTGCATCTGGAGTCACATCCCTGGCCACTGGGCTGTCAGGGATGAAGATGGGTGCTTCTAAATTCTGGGGGACGGGCTACCTATTGAGCTGTAGGTAGTGCCTGCATTTTGTTACCCGTTGTGACAGCTGCCAATGTGTGAGTGAATGTGAAATGTCAAGTTCTCTGGCACCATTCCTGGAAGAATCTGTAATTTACTGGCTCCGTCATGTCACTCTCTGAAGTATTGCCTGGGAGACAGGCTATGACCCACCCAGTATCTTGGCGGAGTTTTCTTTGGGGTCCTTGGTAGGCCACTTTCCCATCAGGGTACTTTGGTGGGGACCTTCCCACCCATTTCCTCTGGCTTCAGATTTCTCCTTGGGAAGTGAAAGGGGTCTTTGGCACCTTCCTGGGTTTTTTATGCCTGTATTTCTGGGTGAAATCCCATGAAGGCACAAAGTGTGGAGCGGAGGATGCTGTTCGCCCCATCCTATTTTAAACCATGATAAGGTGGCAGGAGCCTTCGACGATCAGGAAGGAAGAGACGCCTGGGGAGTGGCAGGAGTGAGCAGAGCTGACTCCAAAAAGGCTTTGGTATTTGCTGGAGGACTCACAGACAGGGTGCCTGCCAGTTCCTTTTTTATTTTTTATTTTTTAATACCAATTCAGTCACCTGAGCTAACCTAAGGCAGTGTGTAGGTTACTGTTTGTTTTTTTTATTTTTATTGCTGCAGATGAAATGCAAAATTAAAAGGCGTTAATTAAAAACTGACACTGGATTGTCTGACTACATCTGATCAAACAAGTGACCCCAGAATGTAGGGAAAGCAGCAGATCCTTCCATAGGTGAACATCACAGACCTCTCGTTTAGGAGACGTGTTCGTATCCCGTGCCTGACAGGGTGCTTACAAACCATAGGAGCTGGGACTACTCCTTGGTCCCCATACCTGTGTGTTCTGGGGTCGAGGGAATGCAGATAGGAAACCCGCATGTTGCAAACAGCCCCCTCCCAAGCCAAGAATCACCCTGCTCACACATGAATGACTGGTCAGCTTGGTAAAACAACTGGATGATGGCCCGGCAGGAGAATGGAAGACTGGGGTGGGAGTGGAGTGAGTTATGAATTTAGAGTCGAAACACAGGTTGTCACACACCAGTCTGAGTGGGTGTGCTTGACATGAATTAGGGTATTTCCGTTTTGAGTAACTGATTCAACCAAAAACATCCAGATGCACCTCATTATTTAATGGAATCTGAAGCATCTTCAGCCCTGATCTTAAATACTAAACTCAGATTTCTTTTGAATGCATCCTCTTGGGTGCTCCATCAACACTTTAGTCAACATGCCCATGACCAAACTCATTGGCTGCTGACCTGGTTGATGGAAGAAGGAACCAGAGCATTCTTCTCTGAGCCCTCCCTTTCACTACCCACCCCCAACACCAGTAAATGTTAAGTTCACAGAGCAGCCAGGGTGCTCCTGGACCTTCTGCAGTCCCACCTCTAGTTTATCTCATCTCCAATCGGCCCTCCATGCTACCACCAGAGATGGCGTTCTAAACATGGCTGGCACGTACCACCCTCTTCCTTGGAAGTGCTTACTGACTCTCTGTTGGCTGTTGGATAAGTCCCACAGATTTTAATGTGCCCTTCCAGGACTTTCTTGATACTCTAGCCTGGTAATGTTTGCGTCCTGATACTATAGCATCCCTCTGCAGACCTGACAACACAACTGTGATAGAAAGCTCACCGTGAAGGAGCTGCACTACTTGAACCTGAGGAGCCCACCTGGGCAAAGGTGTGGATGAGAGGGAAGTGCCTTTCCCTGTCTTTGTTCACTCCTCACGATCTTGTTCTCTCAAGGCTCAGCTCCTGTGCGCAGCCTGCATTCGTGCGGTCCCAGCCTGGGCATCACCACCCTACAGAAGGACCATCCTCTGCTGCTGGTGTTCTCTTGTTTAGTTACCTGGCAAGACTGAGCATCTTTAGGGTAGGGACCAGGGACCAGTGGTTTTGGGTCTTGTCATCATCCAGCATGCAAATCCTGGAGACTCAAGAAATGCTTGTGAATTCATCACAAAACTGAAGCAATTATTTGGGCAACATAAACAGGAAAAGGTTCTAACCCTCAAGCATGTTGCCAGCCGAAGCTACATTCTGAAATGAAAGCCCCTGGATATTCGCCTCCCCTTTCTCGCTTGCTCACCTGGGCCCAGACAGGCTACTGTAAACCCCAAGTCTTCGGAGAAACTTGAAACTGTCAGCCTGTGGCTCCGTCAATCACATGCCTTTTGCAAGGGCTCAAATTCATTAGGAGGGTAAAAAAGGCTTTAAGAAAATGTTGTCAGAGAAAGAATCAATCAATTTAAACATTTAAAAGTAAAATGTGCAGCAGTCTCTATGGTGGGGTTTTCATAATGCAGGGTGTTCCCTCCTGGTCACGAGCTGGAGTCCGGGAACGTGAGGCTGTCCTTCTGAGGCTCGGCTGCTCCTGGGAAGAGGGAAGGGGAGGAGGAGGTGGCAGCTCAGGAGCCGGAGGTGCTGAGGCTGCAGGAGAATGGGCTGTGTCCAGCTCCAGCTGCTGCATGCCTCACATTCCTATAAAGGAATGACATGGTTCAGGTCCTTAAGGGTCATGGTATAAAATGATCATTTGGTCCTGATTTCTGGCTGGCATTGGGTTTTCTTCTACTGATTCTTCTTTGAAAGAAGGAAGAAATGGAAAAGGAAAAAAAGAAGAAAGGGCTGGAGGGACCTTCATTATTTGCATTTTAATGCCATTGTGGGCCTTTTGGACTTGATCTTCAGCGTTGGCCCTCCGGCTAGTTACTGCTATCTTCATATTTGCTGTTCAGAGATGTTATATAACTTGCTAAGGACATGCAGCTGGTCTCAAGGCAAACTTAGAACCCATTCTGACTTTTATCACATTTTTTGAAAGGGCAAAAAGGAAGAAAAAAAGACCATCAAATCAAAGTGGAAACACTCTCTTTAGCATGGGGTAACTTTGCAGATATAATGGGGCAGAACAGACCATCTTTGAAAGTGAGTTTGGGGGTGGGAGGTGAGGAGGTGGCCAGGGGAGAAGATGTGCAAGGAAAGGGTGGATGGGGTGTGATGCCTGTGGCTTCAGCCCGTGGTCTTCTCGCCCAGGTCAACAGCTATGGAATCTCTAGAATGGCTCTTCTTGGGTGAAAGTTAGTTAATAAATCCAAGACCAAATTATAGTTTGAGGTAAAAGGACAATTTCTTGAAACTTCAGAATAAAACCCAACCAATGGAGTGAAAAAGTATTAAGTGATTTATTCTTATATTCATCTCTTGGGACCTCAAATCTTGACATGTTAGCCAACCAGACAGCTGCCTGCCTGGGGAGACTTCAAGGGCTTTCGAGAGTGCCCTGTCCTGTTTCCCTACCCTAAAGGACTCTCTAAATACCTCCCCTGCCAACTGAAACTCAACCCTGGATTGATTTCAGCCTAGGACTTTTACTTTTGCTCACATGCAAACACCCTCAGCAACAAACAACCCACAAGTGTCAATGAGTTTCTCTAAGTAGGAAAGTAGGCTTGGAGAGAAGAATATTAGACATAAAGGAAAGAGGAGGAGGAGACAATGACATCATCGGCTGGAGGAGTAGGGATTAGGAGGACCAAAAACTTTTTTTTTAATTAAAAAAAAAATAAAATTACAGTCTTCACAGCTTACTGTGAGACAATCCAATAGAGCTTCTAGGCAAGTTATTTTCAAGGACTGACATATAGGAAAACTGTCCAATACAGAGCGACAGGGAAGGGCTGGGCATGCCTTCCTCTCCTATCACGCTGCTACCCTTGGGAATGGCACCTTTCCCCTTGACACTGTTGGGGTGTCCAAGGGATTCCAAGCCTGCGTGGTTGTTTGCGTCTCTCCTTTGATCTCATGGGGATGTGGCACAGCACCTGTTTGTTTTTGCGGGGAGGCAGCAGGGACAGTCAAATATCTATAATATTTAAATTTAAAATTGAAGTGAATTAAAATTATTTAAATCATTCACTCATTTATTTTATTGTTTGAAAAATTTCCATAACAGCTAGAAATCTCATTGGTTATCTTATGCATCAAAGCACACGTATGTACACACACACACACACACACACAGACACTCACCCACTCAGATTATATTTGTATGGTACTTCAGTCTTTTCTAAGCATCCTGAAGGCTCAGAACTGAAAAGAAACTTAAAGTTATATAAACATTCTTCAAGCCCTATATAAAGAAAAGTGTTCCTGCCAATTAGTCACCTAGTGTCTGCTTAATCGCTTCTCATAATGGAGAACTTACTACTTCCTGTTTCCTGTTTAGACAGCTGACAGTTAAATTTTGACTTCACATAAAGATGAAATTTCTGTTTGCCCAGAACATTGCTGAATTCTTTGGACATCCCAGATACTGAGCTAAGACCTCTACAATATTATCTCTTTCAATTATATCAACAGGTCTGTGAGATAGGGGTTATTTTACAGAGGAGGAAACTGAGGCTCAAAGAGACAACTTGCTGAAGATCACACTCTCAGGAAGTGGTTTGGGGATCTGACCCTACATCTGCTGACTCCCAAATTCTCACTCTTGATCCCTGATCTTGAGCCTCTACCCATTTGTCTGTCCTCCTCATGGAGCAAATCTAATTCCTCTCCCCATGTGTATTAGTCAGGCTTCTCCAGAGAAATAGAATACACACCAATACACACACACACACACACACATACACACACATACACATCCAAGGAGATTTATTCTGAGAATTGGCTCAGATGTTTATGGAGGCTGAGAAGTCCCCTGGTCTACCGTCTGTAAGCTTGAGAGCCAGGAAACCCACATGTAATTCAGTTCTAGTCTGAAGGCCTAAGAATTGGGGGACTAAAGGTATAAATCCTGGTCTGAGACCGAAAGCCTGAGAGAGGGGTGTCTGTGTCCTAGGGCAGCAGAAGATGGATGTCACAGCTCCAGCAGACAGAGCAGATTGGCCCTTTCTCTACATTTTTATTCTTTTCGGACCCTCGAAGGACTGGGTGATGTGCACACACACTGCTGAGGGTGATCGTCTTTCCTCCCTCTACTGATTCACATGCTAACCTCTTCTGGAGACATCCTCACAGACACACCCAGAAATAATGTTTGACCAGCTTTCTGGGCAACCCTTAGCCCAGAGACACATAAAATTGACCATCACACCATGGCAGCCCAGAAGGAGGAAGTGGTCAGCCCTTCCATTCCCTCACCCTCACCCCAAGCCTTCCCAAAGCCTCATCTTTTGCAGACTAAATAGCTCATTCCGGAAACCCAGTCACCATTTCTTAAACACAGGGTCGGTGACCATAGCCTTCTGTGAACATCATGGTTTGAATAAACAAACACTGTCTGTTCACTTTCCATTGTGGTTATCTCCTTCCTACACTATCCTCATAAGCACCAGAGGACCCTTCCCAAAGGGGCAGAGGAGCAGTCCTCAAATAACCACACCCCGCCAGGCCTGGGGGCATGGCCTTCGGCACATACATTTCATCTAGCAAATATCCTCCCGTGCCTGTTCTCTCTTGCTAACTGGACTCTGAGGTCCTTAAGGAAGGCTTTATCCATCTTTGTTCCAGCAGCATCTCCTATGACTCAGGTACACAGTTAACAGCTCAACAACTCTTTGTTGCATAAATGAATGAATGAATAAAGCACTTAATTAGGAATAAAAATTATGTAACCGATATGAAAGGAAAGCCATTCCTATAACTGAAGTTACTTTCTCTTAGGGAAAATTTAAAGGATTAGGGATGTAATTATTGACCAGTTATAGAGATAACCTAGTGATAGTCTTGGTTTCTATCATTTAGGAATTACCTTTTAGTTCTTGTTGCTGAAGTAGTAAATGGGAGGTCCAAAGTATTTTCATTTTTTTGTTCTTAAAATCGGAATCAGTTGCCAAAATTGGAAACAAAAACTTAAATAAAAGTTTGAATTTCCAACTTTTTTGGAAAATCCGGAAGACCTGGCCAACCATTTCTTCCTGGCAAAGGTTGGCTGGAGCTGAGTAGCAGCTACGGCTTTAGAAGGGGTCCCATCTGCCCCCGAGCACTCTGGGTAGTTCCCTGTTTCGGAGAGGGGTCTGAACTGTGACTTCTCTCTGTGGTCCACGTGCACCACTTAACACTGAGCAAAAGTGAGACAAGCTCTTCCATTCATTTTGGGCCATGGATGCTTGTGAGAAGCTCCAGCTCTAAAACCCCTCAATTCTGTGTCTCGTCCTTAGGATGCCTGGGTGTCCCCAGCAGAGGCCAGCAACACGGAAGTTAGTAAAATCTTGCTAACTAACCTCTGCTTATTAATTCCATTCTCGAATGTTTACTTTGAGGCAGGTTTTACTTGTCAATAAATCATAGCACATCAAGTTCAGTTTTGTTTTGAGAACTGTTGAGACTTTCTCAAGACTAGCCCCAAGCATGAAGCCAAACTCCCGAAACAAGGAAAGCGCCACGGCCCTACCCTTTCCCAGTCCCCACTCCCTGCCCTTGCCAGTACCTTCTGCATGTGTAGAAGGAACCATCCTGGGTTTTTACCATGCCTCCATCCCTCACCTGCCAAGCTCTGCCAGGAGCCATTTGGGCTAGTTTGCAGAGAACCCAGAACAGCATCTAGGTCTGGTGGCAGGTGTGTGACTGTAGCTCCATGGGGTGGTCTCACTGTGAGACTCCAAGGATAAGGAGGCAGAGGACCCCGCACCACCTCTGCAGACAGGGATGCCTTCCTGAAGCTCGGTTCTGGAGAAAGGCAGGCACTTTATGAGGCTCTTCGCATGGCAGGCACTTTATGAGACTCTTCGCATGGCCTGTGGCTTGTGGGCACCGTATACATCAGATGGCCAAGCCCACCGGTGTTTCACTTGATGCTGCTGGACTGCTTGCAAGATGTTTTCTTTGAGATGCCTTCCCTCATTCGTTGAGCAGAGGGGGTAAGTCAGGGAAAGCTTTTATGGGGTGGCTGTGTTTCCAAATGTTCCTCTGTGATTGACAGCTCTGCCTTCAGCTTCCCATTATGGCACCTGCAGATAATGAGATATCTTGAAACCGGAATTTCCAGCTCCTGAGCCTGCCAGGAATATTATCATCAGTGTTCTAGCCAGCCATTCCTACTGCACACATGACCTCTACAAATTTGAAATGTCAAAACACAGCCAGGAGCTGAAACCCAGGCCACTCTAGTCCAAGTGGCTACTGGCTCTTGGATGTCCAGGAAGGAGTCTTTTATCTCAGGAGAATTATGGATTGCCAGAAAATAGTGATCTTTTCATTAACCTATATGTATTTAGAATGTAGATAATGTCTGTCTTTCATCATTCTCATAGCCTGTGTGTGGGGAGGCAAGAGGGCTGGGGGCCTCAGCATTTCCCCAGTGAATCTGGATCCGTTTGGGAGCTAAATCAGACCATTAAATCTCTTTGTCCTCGGTGACAGTGGGGGCCTTAATTTTATAGATATTATCACTACTTAGATTTTTTTTAATTAATTTTTATTGGAGTACAGTTGAGTTCAATGTTCTGTTAGTTTCAGGTGTATAGCAAAGTGGATCAGTTAATACATATACATGTATCCACTCTTTTTTAGATTCTTTTCCCATATAGATCAGTACAAACTATTGAGTAGAGTTCCCTGTAGTACACAGTTATAACTACTTAGATCTCGTTATGTTATCCGAGAGGCTAAGAGTGGAGGGCACTTGATCCTAAAATTGGAATTTTAATCTTTTACAGGTCTCCTCTCTTCTAGCTCCCTTCCACTTGGGCTGTGAGCTTAGAGCTCTCAATGCTGGATGGTTTGAACTCAGCTCTCTGAACCCTGAGCCACTGGTTTGAATGTTCACCATGTCAGGTGCTCCATGTCAAGAGAATTAAGCCTTCCAGGGATCTGCAGCATACAGGGGGAAACACTGGGCTGAGAGTGACGTTATCATGAACATGGGAATGCAGAGCATAGGGTGATGAATCGGGGGACAAGGGTAGGAGAAGATATTCAGAGAGCACACTATCTGAGTTGGGTCTCAAGGGACGGGCAGGACTTTCTGCCAGGCTTGATCTCGATGGCAGTAGGGGTCATGGGTGAGCAGAGTTTACTTACAGATGGATCTGTAAGAACAAGGACCCAAAGGTCTAGAGGCACATAGCACGTACGGGAGCCAGCAGGCACTGTGATGGGCCTGCCTCTCAAGAGTGTCTGGGCACAATGGCCAGCTTGGCTAGAGAGGCTTGGACCACAGCCAGAAAGGCTGCACCTTCCCCCCAAAGCCTGCAGTGACAGTTCTTCCTACATTTCTCCTCTTTCCTCCTCTTCATATTGTTGATGAACCAATCCTTCTCTACTCTCAATCCAGGCTGGGTCTGACCCTTCCCCTGAGTTCTAGACACGTGAGCCAGTTTTAACCACTTAAATTTTTTTTTGAGATATAATGGACTTATAACATTGTATTAGTTTCAAGAGTACAACATAATGATTTGATATTTGTACATATTGCAAAATATCACCACAGCAAATCCAGTTAACAGCCACTTTTGAAAGTGCCTCATCCCCCAGTCACAGTGGTTGGTCCAGGACGGGCTATGATCCAAACTGGGCCAATGGGAATCAGCCCTGTAATTCTGGCTTTCATGAGTGAGGTATGCTGTTTCCACTAGGATTTCTAAGAAGGTAGAATATAAGCTGGCGTTCATCCCGGCACTGCTTGGAGAGAGCCTGCCTATGGATGATGTTAACATGGGGGGGACAAAGATCAAAGAGTTGGAGAGAGGGTTCTAATGGCATCATTTGGCACCTAACATCAGCCATGTCTGAAGCTGGCTCCCCCACTCCTAGATTTTACATTGGCAGAGGACACATTTTTATTTATTTGTTAGATCAAACAAGTTTGAGTTGAAATTCTGTCTCTTGAAGCCTCAGAGAAGCATGACTTATATAATGGCAAATACTGGCATAGCTAATAATTCTATTCTCACCATTGAGATTTTGAGGGTGACCCACTGATTCCTTAGTCAGATGAAAGGAAATTGGGATGAAGGTCTGTTCAGAAAGGTGAAGGCTACACCTGCACATCTTTCCAGGCACCTGACCACCTCTCCACTTACCTGGTCTCTCTCTAAGTCCCCAGGCACCAACTGACAGGTGCAAAGACACATCCCCTGCCCCCACAGTGTGGATCTGCCCCTGCTCACCAGACAAGGTCCTCCAGGAGACCAAAACCAAGGACTGCTGAAGCAGAAAACCCGGACCACGTGCTCCAAGTGAAGCTGCTTGACTGAAGAGATCAAAATCCCACTAGTGCTCCAGCCGAACTCCAAGCCCCATGGACACATCAGCGTGGGATGACCCAGAAGGTGAAGCCACCCTGGGGAGAAGGTCCTACTCCAGGGAGCCCTGGCCACCAGCTGGGGGTCTGGGGGCCCTTGCCCTATTCCCTTCTGGCGTCTTTGTCTCCGTGAGGATGGAGCAGCGGGCCCTCCTGCTGGCCTGGGAAGTAGAGACGGCTGAGGGTCTGCAGCCAGGAGGCATATTTGGCCCAGAGGGGTTCTTTCTTGTCAGGCCAAGGAGGTTCAGAGTAGGTCAGAGAGGGTTTACCACACTCCCTTCCCCAACCTCACGCCAACAGCCAAATGCATCCTGAATACAATGGTCAGTAGCTGCAGAAGACTGGAGAGTTGTATTCTGTGTCTCAGAAACCCAATGTCCTTCCCCACACCCGCCCCAAACACAGACACACACACACACAGACAGACACATACACACATAGACACAACAGGCACACACAGATGCACAGAAACAAGCACGCATCCACACACATAGACATACAGATACACAGACACACATGCACAGACACACACAGATACACAGACCCAAACACACACACACAGACACACAGATACACAGACACACATACAGACACAGATACACAGACTCACACAGACACATACATACAGACACCCACAGACACACACAGACACACAGATACACAGACATAAACACATATAGCCACAGACATACACACAAACACACAGACACACACAGATACACAGACACAAAGACACAGAGATACACACGCAGACACACAGATACACAGAAACACACATACACAGACACACAGATACACAGACACACAGACACAGATACACAGACAGACACACAGACACACACAGACATACACACACACAGACACACAGACACAGACACACACATACACATACACACTGTTTTTTAAAGACACAGAAGGGTTCACCAGGGCAAATTCATTCAACTCAGCCAGCTGGTCCGCTGGGCCTAACCATGCACGTATCCCCACTGAGTAACTGACATCACCCCAGGGTCCCTGGAAAGTTTTTCCTTTTCTTTTTTCCTTTCCTCTCAATGGTGTCTGAGGACCAAGAGCAACTTGCAGTAACCCAAACAGGCCTCACAGGGTAAGATTAAAAATATCTCAGGAAAGGTACACAAATGGGCTCACAAACAAAACAAATCATTCACCGTCAGCTGCTTTCTCCCCGCTCAAAGATCTGCCGGGTCTTGGACAGTCCAGGCCAGGCTAGGAAGCCAGCAGGCCTGGTCCCCAGAGCCCGTGCACGGAGTGACAGCAGAGCCAGGCAGCCGGTGGGATGTGTGTCTGTGGCGCTGCACGGCCGCAGGCAGGGCTGGGCGGAGAAAATGGCCACCCTGTCGCCAGGCCCTCGTGTGTGGCCCCGTCGGGAAGGAGCTGCGCTCCGGCCGTCCTGGCTAGCTCCCGCTAAGTACTGATGCCGCGGTGGCAGTGGGGGACGGGAGATGAGAGACAGAACGGAGCAGCTGCAAATGAAAATCACCCTGGGGAAGGTTACAACTAGATAAAGTTTTCGACAATAAGATTCCAGAGACTGCTGACGGGAGCAAAGCTCAATATTTTAGTCTCAGTACAAATTTGCTTCAATCTTATACAACTCCCGTGCAGCATTGCCCACAGCTGCATGCTGTAACAACAACAAATCTATTTCCATCAGCCCTGCTGATGCCAGGAGAAAAGTGCCCGAGCATAAGACATGCACAGATGCAAACCCTCACCTGAGCCTGGTGCTGCCCTCCATTTGGCCTCTCTAACTTAATATCGTTGTTACAAAGCTATTGGTCTCCTGGTAGAGAGCTGGCTCAACGCAGCGCCTCTTCTTCCAGCTAATCTGACAACTCCGATCCAAGAAGCATCAAGGGCCCAATTAAGAAGACACATCTTATCAAGGAGCTTATTTTGCATAACAGAATACAAATGACGAATAAAAATTTAATGTTTAATAACTTAGTACAAAGAGGGCTGTTGATATAGAATGCCTGGAATTTTTATGGAGGCTGTCAGACTTGTGATAAAACTGTTATATAGGAACACTTGGCAAAAAACAGCGTAGAATTTTTCAGTAATGGTGTGTGCATGATATTGCATTAATTCTTGATAGGGAACTAACTGTAAACCTGGGAATCAGCCAGTTTGAGTTGCAGTTTAAGATGGTGTGTGTGTGTGTGTGTGTGTGTGTGAGTGTGCATGTTTGTGCATGTGTGTATGCATGTGTGCTCCATTCAGAGGGCTCTGAGGGTGCACTGAACATGTATACATGTTTCTATCGAAGGGGATCTAAGTGCATTTTAATGAGGATTTTGCTAAGAAGATGCCCAGTCCTTCACAAGGCATTGGGTGTGCCTCCCAGAAATGACAGGAAATACCTGGGTTGCTTTCTGTGCTGACCACCTAGTGGGAACGGACGCCTGATGCAAAGGGTCTGACAGGATTTATCTGGCGCCCTGCTCTGGCGCCCTTGGAGTTTCTTCTTCACCTGTAAATGTGGGTGAGCTGGTGGCACAGGGGACTGGGATGCAGGAGGATGCAGAGAAATATAAGCCTTGTTATTCTCTGGACTCCAACATTTGATCCCAGGCAATAGCTAATACATATACACAAGCCTGAGCTTGAAATATTACTTAATTCTCTGCAGAATTTTCCCATTGCTTTGGCCAAGAGGGATCCTTTCAACGGTGCATTCATTCAAATACTTTTTGAGAGCCTGAACCTGGCTGGACTCTGGGAGGAAATCTACAGCTGTGAGAGGCAGCTCTTGAGAGCAGATAGGACTACAGGCTTGACTCCTGTCTCTGTCGTGTGTTACCTGCAAGACACCAAAGAAGTTACTGAACCTTCATAGCTGTAAATCAAGCTCTGAACGGTACATACCTATCCGACAAAGTGATAACCTACCTTGGCATTTATCATGGAATCAGGAGCACAGCAAACTCTCCATACACATCAGCTTGCCTTCATGCTATCAATACATTTCAGATCAATTGCATCTCCCTCCTAAGCCTGGGCCCCCGGAAGAACTGGTGTCCACACTCCGAATGGCTTTAGACTGAGCTGGAAAAACCCTTTTGACATTATAACTGTGACTCCACAAAATTCCAAATGTCCATCAAGAGAAATGGAGCCTTCATCTACTAGGAATGCTTTATTTTCAAACTGTCCATTAACTAGGGCTACACTCAAGCTGAATCAGAGTGGAACTCTTTCAGAAGTACATATTACATCTAGATGAACGCAAGATGAATTTCGTACTCATCCTGTCCTATTGCATTAGTGCCATTATATGGGATGCTAAATGAATTTCTAATGATTGGACACTCAAAGGAAAATGTGACCCCTTTAGAGCAGTCATCAAACTCTAAGGCAGATTGGAAATTGTGGGGTTGGGAGCTTGTCCCAATGGCAGAAAGCCAAACAAAATAAAACGCTACCCTGAGTGTTATTGTGTGGGCTACTGAAAAACATAATTTACTTGATGAAGCTAATATTCAAATGCAAACTTATATTAGAATTAACACTACAGGAGGGGCTTTTACATGGAGGATTTGTTACAGAAATAAAACCTATCGGTAACACTTTCATTGTTCCATCATTATGAACTCATTTGGTATTCACTGTAATAGCACCAATCATAATGAATTTGTTTGATATTCATGTGGCTCTCCCACACATTAACAGAGTTTCTGTTATAATTCACCATCCAATGAGCATTAGTTAATGCCAATTTTGGACCAATGAGGATATGCCATCCCACCCTAGAGGTGCCTGGAGCTGTCTAGGAGTTAAGGGACTTGTCAATACCACATGGTCCTTCTGGTTCTTCCTGGTTCTCCTGCCAACCCTCAAGCTGGAGAACTTTCTGGATCCCAAACTGGACATAAATGAGAACGGTCGCAACTTAGTGTTCGGAGCCCAGAGAAAAGTCTGAGTTTTGTCCTTTGATGCCACTAACTCAGCCCTGGCAGATGTAGACATTAGAATGATGCTTTTTCTTCCTGGCTGCACCGGGGCTGCGAGGGACCCAAGAAGATAGAACAAAAATGCTGCTCTTGCTGGAGTACATAATCCTGTCTACTCTCCAAAATAATTTTCTACAAGAGATTTCAGCGCTCTGCCTCAGTGATTGTACAAATGTTTACCCTGCCTTCATGCCCCAAGCCGGGAATGGAGCCAGTTTCTCAGCAGCCCTCACTCACTGGCAATCCAATAGCCCCATCCTACAGAGAAGAAAATCCGGCCGATCCTGGCCCAGTTACTTCATCACTTGTCAGGGCACTGGGTAAGGACTCCCTATTAAACTCTCTGGTAATTAAACTTGTAAAACGTCCCTATGATGCTCCCTAGCTTTGGAGTAATGGATTTACCTGAGAAGGCTGCCCGGGAGGGAACTGTCCTGTGATAGGGGAAGGATTGTTCCAGCCATAACCATGACTCTTTCTGCTTCAGTTACCCAAATATTTAATACTCATCCTGCGGTTCCCGAAAACTCATAAGCCAGCATCATTTTTCTTCAGAGCAGATGCGACCCTGCTTATCCTGAAAAGAGTCTGTGTTTAATCTCTCAGCACTTGGAGAACTCTGACATCCAGGCTGAAGGCATGACACCTAAATCCACACACCTTATATCTTCAGCGTCTCTGGCAAAGACAGGTCCTTTAACCTCAGGCCTGAGGAGAGGGAACAAAGAAGCAGGCACATTTGTGCCTTTAAGGAGTGGGGGGGGAGGCTGGTGACAGAAGCAGGCATGTCTTCTACCCAGTGTGGCCACGCCTCCCGTCTTCCCAGAAGGAGGGCAGCCCTTGGGACCATCTCTCCCCTTACTAATTGGGAGTCTTTGGGCAAGTTACTCGCCAATGGCAATCCAATAGCCCAGTGCTCGTAAAAATAAACACTTCCATCTGTAAAATGGAGATACTAAGCTGGCTGCAAAGATGAGGTAACACAGCTCCCAACACAAAGACTGAACAATATTAGAATTCAGTAGCATCTCATCAAGCTGCGAGTTAGTGTCTCTGCTGGGAATGGTGGCTTCATTCCGCCCACATTAGTCAAGTTTCTGAGCCTCTTTCATCGTCTCTGCATGGAGTTTCTTCTGCTTCAGCATCCTCCTCCCAGGCCCTGATTTCTCCAGTATCTGCAGATAGAAAGGGGCGGGGCTTAGGTAGACCTTCTCTCAATGGCTTGGGCAGAGGAGAGTATCATCCTTGAGTCTCATTCTCTCATTATTGTTGTTGTTTTGCTCTCTAACATAGCAAAGCGTATCCCATTTTAAGGGACAAATATTAAGCCATTAAGCTGTACAGTAATGGAAACAAAGGCCTTTGGGCATTTTTAACATTAAATCAAGAGAGGATGGAATGTCACATTGTCTGGTGTTGAACCGTCCTCCGAGGGATGCATAACCATGTTGTTGGTGTGCCCAGCCCCAAACACAGCTTCCTCCTTGACAAAAAAGCAAAAGATGTCTTGGAGGTAAAGGCCGATTGGCTTCTCCAGGTGAGCGGTCTTTGTCTGTGGGATGAATTAGGGCCGGTGCCAGAGGCCCTGAGCTGGCCTGCCCTAGTTTTGTGGTTTCCTGCCAGATCCTTAGAGTTATTTAGCATAGTTTTGGGTAAGATCAATACACATTGAGCCCAGTATAAATACCACCCCCAATGTGCCAAGAAGCAGCCCAGGGGGTGTGCCCCCAAAATTAGCCAACAAGTCGCTCTTGTGAGCTGCCTGTAACCTCACCTTGAATAAGTGAACTGTGGTTTGATTCATATCCTTCAAATGCACACAGGTTTTTTTTGTTGTTTTTTTGGAAGAGACACCAAGTTGAGAGAATTCCTCTCTGGAATTGAAGAAATAATGAATGTGGACCTCACCAGCCCCTGGCCTTTTCGTAGTTCATAATGAAAACGAATGTTCATTTTTCCTTTAAAACTGTCTCGAGCTAAATGATACTGACGCTTTCAATTTTTAACATCATAATCAATAAAGGCTGCTTATGCACACTTTGCAAAACCATCAGTTTAGGAGTTTGAAAAAAATCTGCATATGGCTGCAGCTTGCTGGCTGGAACGCTCTCGCACTAAATCTTCTGAGTTAAAGTTTTACTGGTGTGTTATGAGTAAAAATGCCTTGTCAGCCATCTGCCAGTTTTTCTCCTAACATCCATATTTCCAACCCTTGCTAAACATTGGGAGCACGCGGCCACAAGAGGCCACCTCTACAATTAAACAGCCGAGTGCGGCAGCAAGAAGCAAGGGCATGTCACAGGAGAACTGTCTAGTATTAATTTTAAAAGTCCATAAAGACTAGCTCTGACCCATCCAGGATGATAGACTGGCAGTTAAATGGATTAGAAACTGTTAACCCCAGGAGACAAAACAGGAGGGAAAAAAAGCAGGAAAGAAGAAAAAAGAAAAAAGGAAAGAAAGACACAGCAACAACAAACAATGCACCAGTGTCAGAAGCTCCAATAAATGCTAATCATGGCTGATTAATCAGTCTCTAATTCCACTGATCCAAAAAGGTTACCGAGTCAATTGTGTAAAATTAGCTCCTTCTCATGTGTCCCTCTGCATTTGGAGTCTCTATCTGTGCATTTGCATCTTTTGCCAATGTTTACGAAGAATTCAGTTCATTAGCTCTTGAGCATGAAGTCAGAAATTGGAGGGGACTCTGCATTTTCTCACTGAGAGTAGTACTTAAAACAAATAGCATCACTTCCTCAAACATTTACAGATTAAACTAAATGGCATTAATTACTGTAAATCTCCTATTTGTGAGGAGAAGGAGGAGGAAGAGGAAAAAATCCTCTTTCTGAACACCCACGGTTGCATGCAGGGTTGCTTCACTCCCATCTCCTATCTTGTATAGTTGGGGGCAAAGTGTTTAATCACGGAATGAACAGGAAGCGGGTGGCGCGGGGAGGTAACGAGGCTTGCTGCAAGGAGCCTCCTAACTTTTTATAGAGCAGCATTTTGCAAAGCTCGGAAGCAGAAGGTTGCTTTTGAAAGCCCTTATTAAAAAAAGATCCCTGCCACATATGTAGAAGTAGTCTTGGGAGATACCTGTTTTACTCGTGTTTGAAAATCTCGAAACCTGCCAAGAAAGGTGGAGAAGGCAAGGCTGGGCGGGCCCCTGGGTTTGCAGGGAAGGTGGGCACTGACCGATGGGGTGATGGGAAGCTCCGGCTTGTTTTCCAAAGTGCCCCTCGTGGTGTGTTTCAGAGGAGGGAAGTGTGCTCAGAGAAGGAACTAGAGAACAAATCAAACAAGCAGGTGAGCATGAAAGCCTGGGAGTCAGCTTGGGAGAAGCCACACTCCTCCCTCAGAAACGTACAACACCCTTGGTCCTTGGGAAGGACAGATGCAATGCCTCCTGTTCAGGAATGGCTCACGCCACGGATGTCTCTGGGAGAAGGGGGGATGGGCCAGGCGGAACTCCCCTGAGAATTGGTTGGCCTGGGAGGGACATTCCACTGTGCAGAGCCAAAGAGATTTGAGACAATGTGCTGGTGCTGACCAAACCCAGGGTGTCTGCCTATAGGAGTCCGGCATCCACTCCTGATCCCGGAGTGCTCTCCCCACCTCTATCCTGAGCAAATTCACTTTGTCTGCCTCTGAGCCTCTACTTATATATATTTTCCTGTACATTTTTTTTGCTGAAATGCTCTTCATCCCACCCCCTGCAGACATCTCCCTTCCTCAGATCTCACGGAATCAGTATGGAGGGCTGGGGATGTCAAGCAAAACCCATTGACATTGACCCTGCCCTCCCAGAGCTCACGTGGAGTGAGAGAACTTCAGGTACATTAATGAGGCGATTATCGTAAGGTTTGATAGGAGCCTCACCTCCTCCAGGAAGTCTCCCTTGATCCCCTCAGGCTGTATTCCTGTCCCTCTTTCCTGTGTGATCCTCAGCAAGCCACGGAACGCACTGTTTTCTAATGATGGTTTTTGTGTCTATCTCCTTTTCTGAGTGTGAGCCTTTTAAGGACAGGACAGATCATCTTCGTCTTGTCATCCCCCAGACCAAGCACAGCACTAGACAAAATAGGTGCTCAATAAACATTTGTTGAATAAATAAATGAATGAGTCTTGGCAATATGCTGTGCAGACAGCAGAGGCCTTTCTTTCTAGTTCTAACACATCATGACTCAGAACTGGGTCCCCGAGGCCTCTGGTCCCAGGAATTAGCAGGTTTGCGAGAGTATGGGGTGTGTCATGTGTGTGCACATTAGTCAAACCAACAATGAGGTTATTAAAGGGAATTTTTAGCAAGATTTGGATTTGGGGACTAAAGTAATGGAAAGATACTTCTCACTTCCATCTTCCTTTATTTCTGTGTCAGCTGAATACTAGTATCTTGAGGGCAGTTCTATCTTTTCATCTTCTTGGCCATAACATCTGGCACAGGCCTGACTCATAGTCAATGCCTAGTAAATGTTTGCAAATGAATCAGTGAGTGGGCTTGGACCCTAAGCTCTGAAGCCTCAGTCTTGCGTTATGACAGATTTAGGGGTCAGAGAGTGTCCTCTGATGCTTCTGAGCCCTGGCCAAACATACCCGAGGTACAGTCTGAAGGTGGCAGGAAAGGTCAAAATCACTTTACATCAAAATTATCCTTGACAGTCCCTCAGGAAGGCATCCCGTTGGAGAATGCAGAGGCCTCCCCGTCGGTTGGCAAACCATCTTCCCCTCCAGGGTCAGAGCACACTGCTGCCTGGGCGAGGGGCATCTGGTGAGGCCGCTAGCCTGCCCTGAGGAGCCATGCGGTATAAAAATACATGTTTTTCCCTGTGCTATTCCATAATGGAAAAGAATATGAAAAAGAGTATAGTTATATGTGTAACTGAGTCCCTTTGCTGTACAGAAGAAATTAACATAGCATTGTAAATCAACTACTTCAATAATATTTAATACAAAATACATGTCTGGGCTTCCCTGGTGGCGCAGTGGTTGAGAATCTGCCTGCCAATGCAGGGGACACGGGTTCGAGCCCTGGTCTGGGAAGATCCCACATGCCGCGGAGCAACTGGGCCCGTGAGCCACAACTACTGAGCCTGCGCGTCTGGTCTGGAGCCTGTGCTCCGCAACAAGAGAGGCCGCGATAGTGAGAGGCCCGCGGACCGCGATGAAGAGTGGCCCCCGCTTGCCGCAACTAGAGAAAGGTGTTGAACAGAAACGAAGACCCAACACAGCCAAAAATAAATAGATAAATTTATATAAAAAAAATACATGTCTTTCACTTGTAAAATATCGCTCTTGGGAACAGTGGCCTGGACTGCCGAATTGAGGGGGTGGTGAGACACTCACGCTATGGGAGGGGGATGGAGAACTACTGAGGATCTGCCCCCAGATCACATCGCCCAGCTCACGCCCACCCCCGGCCAACAGGAGCAGCTTCATTTCCTGTACTGTCACCGTCATTGTCCCATTGAATCCCCCGCAGCTCCCTGGGAACATCCACTCGTGAGGGGAAGCAGCAGAGGCTCAAGCTGGCATGGGTGACCCACGTTGGGGACTTGCAAATCCCGTCCTGCTGTTTCTGGACCCTCCCTGAGCTCACATCCAGGTGAGCCCTGGGCAGAGCTGAGGTGAGCCCACCAGGGGAGGGAAAAGAGGAGACTCATTACAGCAGCAACTCTGCTTTCCTCAGCCTCCTGATTCATCATGTTTTTTTATTAGCTCTCTTTTCCCTGATAAACCTTTGCAGGAGAGGAGCTCTAGGAAACAGCTGGAGCAAGTCCCTTTAGCAGGTGGAATTTGGCAGGCGGGTTCCCAGATCCAGCCGCCAAATCACTCAAGCTCCCACTTAAATGAGGGGAAAAGAGAGACGCGTTAAGGCGGTCTGGGCTCTCCGCTTCCTGTTTAATCTGAAGGATAAAGGATAAAGGAGGAGGCCAGGGAGAGGGGAGGCTCCTGCTGTCAGAGCATTTGGGTCTCAGATATCTCTTTTCTGCCAAAGAGATTTTTATATTTTGGGTACAAATTTCTCTTTAGCTCTCTTACCTCCTGTGTTTCGTTTGTGTTTGTCTGTTTGGCAGGGGAGTTAGGGGGGATTTTCCTGGGAATAAACACTCACACGTTCTCTCTTCTCTTCTGACCTTCTCTCTCTCATCTTCTCTGCTCTCACTCCAGCCCTCTGTTCCTTGTTGCATTCAATCTGGAGTCAAACACAGAAGAAAATGGGAAAAATCAAGGGCTTTTTAAAAAATTATTTTTTAGTGGAATATTTTAAAGCATTTTTTTTTTCCTGACCTGAAATTTGAGAAAACATTTATGCAGCACCAGCCATATTTGGTTTTAAAACCTCACCAGCATTCAGACTCACTCACTCATGGTCAAGGTCCCCCATCCCAGGAGGAAACAGCCCACGAGCCAACACATGGTGCCTAAAACTTTCTTCCTGGTACAAAATTTGGGCTTGGGCTCCCTTCTCTATTTTTTCCTATTTGTGGTTTTGCTCTCTCTTGATCATAGGGGAACAGGCCACAGTCAGTGTCAGGGAGCTAAATGGGATGCTATTTCTTAACTCAGCAACTGACCCAGCAGGAAGCTCACATGTTCCATCTAAGCAGGGGCGGGAATTGAAGGGTTTCTAAGACTTGGAGGTGAGAATCGCTCTCTGCACTAAAAGGTGGGCACAAGTCAGTCTTACTCCAGGCAGGAAAAAAAGGTTTCAATTTGCATGACAACTGAGATGGAATGGTCATAGTGTCCTGGGCTGCTGGATTCTGGAGGGGCTGTGGCCCTGCAAGGGCTGAGAGGGAAAGGCTGCCCTCATTGGGACAGTGACATTGGCCACACACCCTATATAGAGAAGGAACATCTCCATACGTTTCCCTCCTGGGCCTAGAATCTTGGAGCTCATTTTTCAATTGTAGGCAAAGCATTTCAGAAGTCAAGAAACACTCAATAAATCCCTATCGAATACATTCATCAACTAATTTAACTTTCTCCGAGCCACCATGTTGGCAAATTGAATATTCCATGGGAATTGTTCTTTCCGTGGGACTTAACTGCGTCCCTCCCTCACCCATTCTCACTGTTGTTTGTAAAGGGCTCTGAGATGCTAGAACTGACTCTGTTGTTTGACTTACTCCGACGGTGATCAGCAGAAGAGAGTATATGCATCCTCCGAGGGGACGTACAATTCCATGAAGGGAGATGGGTGCCTTTTCTTTGACATTTTTGGAGTTGCAACATCCATTTGCACCGCCACTTGTATACACATTAAAAAAAAAAAAGACAAAAGGAGAAAGGTAAAGATTATGAGATGTATTTCCTGTGATATTTAATAATCACATTGAAACACTGACATAAATTGCGCCGCATTTACAAATCTCTGTTTCCTTTGAAAATTACACCCCAGCATTTAATTCGCCAAAATAACTCATTTTATACAGCACAACAATGTAGTAAAATAACTCATCTCAAATATGTGGATATGAATAGATTTAACACATCTGCATTGAACAAAATGAATTCATCTAAAAGCTGAAAAACTGCTGTTCTCTTTCGAGAGTTACCGATTATTTTACCATTCCCTTCAGTTTACTTGTTTGTTTTTGTTAAATTACTTTAGGAATTAAGAAATGAGAAAAGCAGAAATGCTGAGTAGGTTTTTCTCTATTTGGAATAGGGGAAAGAGGCATAAATAATCATTTGTATTATACCTTATTTCATTAAAAATTATATTTACAATTGTGCAGAGACCAGGGAAGAACCCTCCATTCACTGCAGGTTGCTTTGTTTAATCCTTGGAAAACACTGTATTTCCATTACAACGTTCTCCCAACAGGAGTCTAAATATTAAAATTATTTTTGAAGCTGAACTAAAAACAGAGTTCAAGTGCATTGTCGTGTCCCCCCTGGGAGGAGGAATTCATTTGCAGACATGGGGTAGTATCCCTGCAAAGGAGATGGAAAATGTGTTCATCGCATCTCAGTTCTCATAGAGGATCATGGAGCACCTCCCCAAAGTTGAGTTGTGATTTCTGGCTCCGCCTTCAGGATAAGCAGAGGCGTCCCAAGAAGCAGAGCCCATCTGTGATTGATGGTTTGGGGATGGCCAGGTGAGCCAGGACCACAGCTGGAGAGAGAAAGCATGCCCAAGGTCCAGATGAACACATCCCACAGTCAAGGTGAATCCAACCGTTTCTGGATCCTGAAGGGCTTCTTCCATGCAAAGCACTTTGAGGGCAATGAGTGGAATCTACTGGGCCGCCCTCCTATTGAGGTTACGGGGGCACCCTCCCCATTGCTAGTGCAGCTAGCAGTCCTCCCTCTGTGAGCTGGGACAGAAGAGGGACCACATTGGTGTAGAAGGACGTGTCAATGGAGGGCCCCAACATTTTGATGCAGAGCCGAGGGGGAAGATTCCCTGAATGGGTTTCAGGACATCCGTCTTGCAGACACTGTCCTCCTGATGCTCCAGCACAACTTCCAGTTTCTGACTCTGTAAGGTGGAGAAGCACTCACACAGCTACCTGGGTGCAGAATCTCTCTCTATCTTCAGGATTTCTTTCCTTGAACAAATATTGTCATCCCTCTAACAGGATTTTTTATCCGTAAATCCATTCCTGTTGCATCTCTCCAAAGCATTCAACTTAGTTTTCATAGGGAAAAAAGTCTATTTTTTCATTCTCATTTAATCAACTTGCACCATTTATTAAATTGCATAAGGACAATTACAAGTCACCCAGCTGCAAAAAGTTTTGAGAACAAACTTATCTGAGTCCTGGTAAACATTCCATTCAGCCCATGGATCCCTAGCCTTGAGCACTCAGGATGCTGTGGGTCTCTGTCAGCACCTCTTCCAGAAGGAATGCCAGCTCTGGCTATCTCTGAGTTGGTGAAGCGGTCAAGGGCTTTCTAGGTCAGACTGGGTACAATTTAGGAGGTATTCGGGGAATGGTTAGGCAAGGCTGAAAATACAAACAGGGGTCAGCTGATGGAGCCTTGAACTAAGGCATGTAAGAGACTATCCTGGGAGCTACTGATAATTTTTCAGAAGAAGACTTTTTATCCAATTTGCCTTTTAGAAAGCTCTGTCAGTTGGGATAGGGAAGGTAAACATGTGATAGGTTGGAATGTCATTTCCCATTCTTTCTCCCTCGCTGGGATGGGATTTTACATCCACAACTTTTGGGGTGTGACTTTGGACTTGGCCATGTGATTGCTTTGGCCAGTGAATGTTGAATGCCCATGATGTGACCACAGGCTTCATATGTGTTTGCATGATTTGGCTTGCCCTCTCCCACTCCTGCAGTCTACTGTGAGAGACACATGCCCTAGGTAGCCACTGTCCCTTCAACCTGGGCCCTGGAATGAAGGGCACGTGGCACAGACCCAAATCTGACCTGCAGCCTGGAGCAAAGTTGCCACATACAACCCATGGGCCCGAAGTGAGAAATGCACGTTTGCTATTGTAAGTGGGAGATTTGAGGGTTGTTTGTTTCAAAGCCTGATTGTGAAGGATGATTAATACAGGATCGGGTAGGAGTGAGTGAAATGGGAAGCAGGGAACCCATCACTCTGCCTCACCTAGTTGGGTGACCTTGGATGAGTGCCTGCCCTCCTCTGGGTCCTATTTTCTTACTGACAAGGTGAGGATGTTGTAGAAGATGGTCCCTTGGTGTCTTGTAACCTTGCACAGAAGAAGAGATAAGAACATCTTCTAGCCTACGGGAGGGATGATTTCCATCACGTTCAGCAAGAAATCGTCCTGGCCCTCCTGCAGCTTGCGGTCCACTGGGGGCTAAGAGTTGCTTTGCAAGCAGGCAGGACCAAAGGACACACAGAGGCAGCATGGCCCAGCATCTCCAGAATTGCTGCGAATTGCCCCACCCCCATACTAGGTGAAATGTTGGGTGCACACATCCTGAATTCCTCACCTGCCACCTCCCTGGTTCTGGGGCCGCAGCATCCCCAGAGAAGATCACAGGGTCCCCGGGGCAATTCATAACAGACAGGAAACTTTCTGCCAGGAGCCAGCCCTGGGATGAACAGCTTCGGGGTGGGATCTCCCAGGAAGGGTGATTATCACGGAATCAGTAATAAGGATGGAAGCGCTCCACGAGAACAGTGGGAGAGACCTCCCCGGTGCAGTCACTTTAAGGTATGTCGCCTTCTTCAACGCCAGGGCCACTGTCAGAAAGGCAACTTCATCTAACTAATTAGCAGGGCTTGCCACCTTACAAATCTGCCGTGGCTTTCTTGGCACGGAACAGCTGCTTAGGCAAAGAGCTGTAGGAACCTATTAAAACTCACAGGCCTGAAAAGGCAAGAAGGGGAAGGGGGAGCTTTAAAAGAGAGAGTGGAGGAAGGAAACTTCCCAAACAGGTCAGTGCCGGCTCCCTGACTCTGCCTGTAGCCAGGTGGGAAGTGGGTGAGAGGATGTGAGAGGGACCCTCCCTCCACTGGATCTGGGCTCCTACATGGTCACTTGGCTTTTCCTCTTGAAGTGCTCTCAGTTTTTCAAGCGGCTTTGAAGAAATGCTCTCCCATGGACGGCAACTTGTCACCGCACCCTGTCATCCATCCAGTAATTAAAATCTGACTGATTTACTGACTGGCACCAACCATCACAGCCCAGGAATCAGCTGATGTTCATCTTTCCCAAGGCTGAATTGACTTGGTGGAAAGAGACGGCTGGCTCCCAAGCTGAGCTGTCACTCAGCTGCTGTGGAAACCAGAAAGACAGCTAACGGCGCCCTCGCCAGCCCTCTTTGGTTTATTTTATTCTAATATTTATTACCACCCAGCAAATGCACGTAACACAGACGAGTTAGGGGGAGAAGGGAAGCAGTGGACGCGCCGCAGGGGGACGGAGGTGTCCCTAAAGGGCCAGCTGGCTCATGGGGAACTGTCCATATGCCCTTTGCACTTCACACACTAGCAGTTGTGGATGGGGAATGGGGGGATCTGGAGCTTTAAAAAGCGAGCGTGGCTGTGTCTGCTTATGGGAGAGCAGCGATGAATCAGGGTGCCTTTCAGGGGTGCTGATGGCGTGGGGTCCTCAGAGTCGGGCGTGGACTCTGGATTCCCTGCACCGCCCTGCAGCCTGTGGGGTGACTCAGCTTTTCTACCCTACCCCTGACGGGAAGCAGGCCAGCCTGGGCTGTCCTCTCATTGTCTTGGCCTTGCTGTCTCAGTCCCAGGACATGGCCCATCCTGACCCTTCTTGGGTAAGGCTGCAAGGAGCGCCCCTTGGAAGCTGCCTCCGCCACACTCTCCACTGTGAACTACCTGTGCTCCCCGGAGGACCCAGTGACCCTGCGCCTTCTCCAGCTTCTTCTGTTGCATTCATGTGTTCGTTCTGGGAAGTCTGCATGAGGCTATGCACGGTGGGGAGTGCGGCTCAGAACACACCTGACCTCAGGCTTCAAGGGGCCCACGGGTCAGTGGGAAACCCAAGACATTCACCAAATAAAGGAGAAAGAGATTCACACCTCCAGCTGGGGTGAGTGCTATGGGGCAGAAGGAGCCCAGGGCCCTCTTTGAGGGCCTGAGGAGCTCACAGCTCCTCTCTGGGCCAAGGCCAGGACCAGAAGAGGCAAGCCAGGTGCCCAGGTGTGAGAGCTAAGGTGGCCTCACCCTCAGGGTGATGCAAGTGCAGGGTTCAGCAGAGAGCGAGGCCCTCTTCAATTTTGTTCCCTGGTGCCTTCCCGGCCTCGCCCTGTGCTGGCCCTGCTTGAATGTTCCCCTCTCTTTTTTGCTGAAGTAAAGAGGGCTGGAGCCCACAGTCTTTGGGCTGCTGCACCTCCCAACGGTCAGAGCTATCAGCCCTCCTAACCCCTAAATCACAGAAAACTGAAATATGTAGGTACCGTGCAGTAATGCACCCACTCCTCACTGGGCGGGGGTTCATTGTGTATAATATTTGTGTACAAACCAAGCAATATAACATTATACATATACATATATTGTTAAACAAAAAAATGATAACACACACAAAACACACCCGATGACTGTCTTGTCAGGAAAATAGGAAGGGACAGAGGGAGACCCTACAAGAGAAGAGGAGTTTTCCAGGTGTCCTTGTTCCCCTAACACTGTCTCCCTGGGGTGGCCATCCTCCTTTGGTTTCTGGGACAAGCATTCCTGGCGAGGCAGGAAGGGGGGGGTGGTGCTGCCTGGAGGAAGGGGAGAGGGACCAGACAAGCGCCCCGTCTCACAGCCCAAGCTCACTGGAGCCCAGCCAGGGCCGCGCTGTCAAAGACCACAAAGCAAGTCCACAGAGAGCCGAGACTGACAAGAACCAGGGCTCCAGACCCTTTCAGGGCTCTCCCAGCCACCTCCAAGGCCGATGGTTTGGTTTCATTTTGTTTGTCTCCTGAAGTCAGAGTAGTAATTCTAGACCCCAGCGGAACGCAGAACATCAGAGCTCATAAACCAGATACCAACACGGAGGACACCTAAAACATTTAGACCAAAGGACTTCTTCAGCCATCAGATACCCTTTCCTTCACAGCCCGACCCACCTCCTCAAACTCTGGTGCTCATCGAGGCGTTCCCTGCACCCAGCCCGGCTCCCAGCTACTGCGAGCGACCTGCATACCTGTGTCTGATCAGTGCAGCTCCCCAGAATGGAGGCACCTGCTAGACCAGAGCCACGGCTCCTGGGAGGAGGGAAGGCACACACACAGGTCCAGTTGTTACAGAAAGCCCAGGATGCTCTCCTGGTTCATTACTGAGCATCCCAAAGGATGCTGCCCTCTGGGCAGCAAAGCGCCTCCTTCACCCGGTTAGAAACCCTAAGGGGAGAAGGAAAGCCCGGATTCCACATGTACCTGCTCTCTCCTCCCCACAGAAGTTGGGCAAAGGGGTGAGAAGAGTGGAAGTTCATGTTTTTATTTTGAGTAAATCAATTGGCTAATCAGGGTGGGATTTTCCATCTGGGAGTTGAAAGGGCAAAAGGAGAACAGTTAATTTTTCAAGCCATCACTTTAAAATACAGTCCCCTTGTTTGTGAGCTGCATTTGATGCAGGGTCCAGGCGGGACATCAAGAAGCAGTGTCAAGGCCAGAACAAGCATATTTTAGAGCAACAGCAAGTAAATTAAGCCAATTAAGCATTCTTAATGCCCAGGATTTCTTTTTCCCTTCCTCCAAGAGCTCCTGCTTGCAAGACAGAATTTCTTTCTTTTTTTTTCCTTTTTTGCATTCACACCCTTGATTTTCTCTGTTTCGAGGGACTGCGTGGAATGGTCCTGGTGAGGGTGGGTGCCAGGCTGCCCCAGAGCAGGAAGCCTGCCCTGTCCTAAGGGGGCCTGACTCTAAAAGGGGGCAGTGGGCAGTTGGGGGGGGGCGGGCTTTTTAAAGACACAAACCGCACCAAATGGGGAAGACTCCATATTTGATGTCCCAGGTAGAAGTTTAGTGAGGTGAAGTGAAATAAAGAAATGAAAACATTTCTGGAAATTCTCAGGAAGAAAGGTGCTAGATGCAAGCTACACTTACGACTGTTTTTATGCTAACATTGTGGGTGGTCTCCGAGCACGTGGCCCATTCATTCACCTCCTTCCGACCATGAGGTTCAGATTTGTGAACTGACGTAGCTTTGGAGTGCTCACCGAGATGCAGAGATGGGTCCCCTGGTCACTTCGCTAAGGGGGCAAAGAGGTCACTGCCAAGCAGAAGGATAAGCCACGCAAAAACAGTTTTCTCAAATTTTTCTGACGGTTGCCCATTTAAAATCGGCCATACACTCACCCCAGCCACTCTTATTTTACCTGATGATACAAACAATTGGAAAGTCACAAAACAAGCCAGTTGCTAGCAATGCACATAAATTGTGCACTATGAGCAATGAATCTGAGCCTATATGCACTAGGTTTTATTTTATAAAACAATGCCTCATAAACTGAACACTAGCCCAGCAGTTTTACTGCATTTACCTTGGTAATATTTTGCAAACCATTTAAACAGAACAAATGCACTGGCAGACCATCACCCGTGGAGTAGGGCTATATAAGCACAACAGTTGGGGGGTAATGCATAAATCGGTTTTAGTATTAGGCGTAATGGTGATTCGCATTCAAACCACAATACAAACATGTCTTCGACTTAAAAAGTTTCACTTAGAGGTCAATATTGCTGTAAGTGGAAAGGTGTACCCCCATACACCGTAGGGTAGAGCAATGACCTGTAGCAAACTAATAATGAAGCAAAGTTTAACGCAATTTATAAATTAAAGAAGCAAGATGGGCAGCCTTTGAATAGTATGATCTACTCAAGAGACAAGTCATGGAGAGTCTTTCTGGAAAGTCGCAGAAACACCAATGTTCTGCATGGGGGCAGGTGCACCAGGAGCTCTGCGGTGCCCCAGCCAGACCCGGTAGGAGAGTCCTCCACAGACAATAGTACATTCTTAATTTCCATTTATGAATTCTTAATTACAGTAACCCTTAATAACCCTTTTAATGGGTTACTAGTAAGTAACCCTTGGTAATATGTAAATCTGAAAGTCGTTGTACTTCACCCTTAAGAGCCAAAGACAGGACTTGCCCTCCATGGATAGTGGTGGCCTTAGGGGAAAAGTGAAAATTACCAGAAGGGAGGTATCAATTAAGTGTTATGGAAGTTCAGAGGAAAGAGGTGACTTTTGCTGGGTGGAAGGTGGGGCGGAGGGAACAACAGGGAGATAGCTGGGGGACTGGCGCCTTCCGGGAGAAGAATCCCCCAAGAGCAAAGTCTTGGAGGTAAAAAAATGAGCAAAGCAAGAATGAGTGACCCTATTTGACTGGATAAGGGTGTGTACAAGGGAGTGACAAGCTGAAGGCTTGATAATTATCTAATGGAAAAGGAAATCCAGCTAAATGATAGGTTTGCAATGTGCAGTCTTCAGAAACTGTTGCTAAGCACTGCATTCTTATAGAGCAGTGTTTGGGTAGTTAATTCAGAATCCCCAGGACACCCCCTGGCACAGCTGAGAATGGACATGCACAGTCCAGTGTTGTGGTGGAGATTTAGAATTTCCTAAACAAAGGGATAGGGTATCTTATTGGAAAACCTGAAACAAGATCCCATAATAAGCATCTATGAGGACTAGCTTAGGAAAACCTCTTCCCCCACCCCTACCCCAGGCTCCAAGGCCAACTCTCAGGGAGGGTTTTGTAGGGACTATTACTTTGGGGACTTTACCTACACCCAATCACGCAGCTGCTTTGGGGTGGACACAGAGTCAGAAACAAGAAAATCAAAGAAATGGGTAGGAGCTAGAGCTCTTCTTTGGTCTAGCTCAGTGTATTATACTTTTTCAGGGATCCAACCCAGTAAGCTTGGAACCAAAAGCTCTGAGTTCAAGTCCAGCCTCTACCACTCACTGGCTGCACACACTTGGGAAAGGCACCATACCTTTGGGACTTCGTTCTCTTTCCTATGAAAAGGGAGGGATAGCAACCTCCCTACAGGGCGCCAGTGAGGAGCAAAAGGAGTTATGGGGTCAGAAAGTCTTTAGCAAACTCAAATCATGATGTAAGTAATGGGTATCCTTATGTCTATTTCAAGGGTCCTCTGAACAAAGATCAAGGAAGGTCCCCCAGTGCTGTTTACTCATCATGCTGGACCCACGGGTCTACCCGGTCTTAGAGAACAAGGCAGGGCCCTTGCAAGAGCCCTCAGAGGTAAGGTCCAGAGAAACCCCCATCCCCACCATGGACTCACCTCCTGAGTAAATGCGATTGTTTCCCTAAGACACCCAAAGACACAGCTTCTGACTCAAGGAAAACACATGCCTCTATTTATTTTTTTAAGAAGGAAGACCTCATCATTTCAATCAGAAAGCAGTGTTTTTAACTACACTTTCCCATATTATTACACTCAGCATTGTTTCCAAATTGATGATGTTACTTAAACACACGTGTTCTTAAAAGCATTTAAAACAAAGCAATAAAGAATTCTTTACCGTTGTTTGGCTTTTATTCTGGTGTCTAATCAAACCTCATATATTTCCTGCTGTCTGCCAACACGAGTTCTAGGTACTCTTCTGATATTTTCCTCACATAATCCAGCCTGGGAGAGAGGGAGGGAGGAGGAAGGGGGGATATAAGAAGAGAGAGAGCGAGGAGGAAAGAAGAGCAAATGGGAGAAAGTTGGCATTCCTTGATCTATCCAGTGCCCACGGCAGGCTCGGAGGCAGCCCTGGACCCTCAGAGGGCCACAGAGGCAGCCATGAAGCTGCCCTCCTCGGCTCTGATTCCCTGCCTTGTGCACACCTGAGGGTCAGGCCCTTGCATCTAATTGGACAGCTGAGCTGGTGAATGTGGCCTGTCCTGCCAGTTGCCTCTCTGGCCACAGTGACAGCTGTATCACTTCCCTGATGTGAGTGGGCGCTGAGGAGCGTTGACACATGATCAACTTCCCTCTAATATTCTTCAGCCAATCTGACAGTTGTCCGGCAGGGGCTAGTCAACTCGACTGCCAGCCCTCACAGAAACACTGGGGGACAGCTTCTGAAGACAAACAGGCAGGAGAGACTTCAAATGACGCTTTTGTTTTCTCCCAGTCGGTGACTTGAGAATTGATGCAAATCCTGAGGCTGATGGCTATTGTAGGGACTGTTGGTGAGGACCTGCCAGACGCAGGCAATGGTGAGCGGTGCACTCCAGCTGGCTCTGAGACCAGACCACGGTGGCCTGGTCGACGTGGGATGAGGTTAAGAGAAGACCTCTCATAGGCGATTGCGGTCTTGTCCGTTCTGCAGTTACAGGACAGCACACAACTTTTTCCTATTCTCACATACCTTTCCATTATGTAGTTTAAGGTGGAGGAAACACTCCAACATACCATGCAAAGTTCAGAACCCTCGAAATTGTAGGCGAAGTGTCTCTGTCATTCCTGGTGACAGCCAAAGTCCTAACATCTTTCTTGTGCTGGAACCTCCCTCCACCTCCCTCACCAAACCTCTCAGTGCTGGGGACCCCTCTCTCTCATTCTTTGCCTGGCAGGAAGGCCAATGCTAAGATGGGGTCCAGGAAATGTGAGTTCCATTTAAAGCTCCAGGAAATGTGAGTTCCATTTAAGGCTATCTCATTATTTAGAAATGAGACCAGAGACACCTTGTGGCATTGAAGGATCTGGTTCCAGAGAGTTCCTCATTCCATCCTCGGGTTCTGACATTCTCCAGATGTCAATGAGCAGTCGGGGGGAGGGGGGAGCCAGAGGAAAAAAACTCCAGCTTAAGACAAGGTGGCCAGGCCATTGGAGCTTTTCAGGTATGAGAGCTATTTTGGCTGCAAGTGACAGAAATCCAACACAAATGAGGGTAAGAAAGGAGAAGACTTTGTATAAGAATTGCGGGGTCTCAATAAACCCATTCACCAGAATCCAGCTGAACTTCGAGAATCGCTGAGATTCAAACACTACCAGTAGCCTCTGTCTCTTGTCACTGCTCACCTCTGCCGGTGTTCTTCCCAGCCCTGCCTTCCTGCTTTTGCCACTTAATTTTTCCTTGTGGTTAAAACAAAACAAATTACCAGCAGTCCTTAAGCTTCAAATCATACAGCCCAGCAACTTAAAAAGAAAATACTGTCCTCTTATTCTCAGCTTCATTTCTAAGATCCTCAAGAAAGCATATGATCAGCCAGGCTTGGTCATATGTCCTTTCCTGATCCAATAAACTGTGGCCGGAGTGTGCATCACGTGGCCCTAACATGGCTGCTTCCATGGGGAGCATACAGATGGTGGGGGGTTCGGATGCTTCCAGAAGGGAAAGTACTGGGCAGAGGAAGTCATAGCTGACCACTAAAAGATGGCTCCTGTGTAAGAGGGAGCTATATTAAAATGTTCCTTCACCCCCTTGGTCATTGCAGCATTGTTTACAATAGCCAAGTTGTGGAAACAACCTAAGTGTCTGTTGATGGATGAATGGATAAAGAAAATGCACAATGGAATATTATCCAGCCATAAAAAAGAATGGAATCTTGCCATTTGTGACAACACGGATGGACCTTGAGGGTATTACGCTAAGTGAAATAAGTCAGATGGAGAAAGACAAAGTATGATCTCACTTATGTGTGGAGTCTAAAAAACAAAACAAACGAACAAACAAAAAAATGAGCTCAGAGATACAGATAATGCATTGGTGGTTTTCAGAGGCAGGGGTTCAGGGATGGTCAAAATGGGCGAAGGGGGTCAAAATTACAAATTTCCAGTTATAAATCAAATAAGTCATAGGGATGTAATGTGCAGCGTGGCAGCTATAGTTAACAATAGTTATTGCATGTTTGCAAGTTGCTAAGAGAGTAGATCTTAAAAGTCCTCATCACAAGACAAAGAAAATTTGTTACTAGGTGTGGGGGTAGATGTTGACTAGAGTCACTGTGGTGATCATTTCCCAATATACATAAATATCAAATCATTATATTACTCACCTGAGACTAATATAATGCTATATGTCAATTATACCTCAGTAAAAATGTTCACTACAAAAAAAAATTTATTAAACGCCGTGTAGGTTTTGATCCAACGTTACTTTGAATTGGAGTTTAAAGTTGTGGTTGTTTGTTATTAGAATATGTTCATTTTGTTTAGCCAGAGAGAAATAATTCAAAGTACTGCTCTCCAAAGCAGCCAGTGACATCACTCTAATATCAGCTCGCACCCCCGAAGAAAGAGCAGAATTGACGCTTTAAGGATCGTGAAACAAACCTGTCTCCAAACCAGCTGGGACTGAGTGAGGAGGCGAGAGGCGAAGCGCATTCTCTCTGGGGCCCTCCGGCTCTCCATTCCTCCTCTGTCCTCCTGGGGACCCAGCGAGGCCGCCCCACCATCCACGATCAGACGAGTGGGCTCCGGGCCCTGCGAGGCCCTGCAGACTAAGCAGAAGCCAGCCTGTGGTCCACAGCTGCTCCAAAGGGGGCTCTGGGGACGTGGATGACCCACGGATCGGCCGGTCAGCTAGTGACTGTGACCCTCGCAGGGCCTTGCTGATTCAGAGCCTCATTCTGGATGTTTCTGTACAGAGAGGAGCCCACGGAGGGCCTGGGGGGAGAGAGGAGGGGGCTGCCTACTGACTAAAGGCAGGTGAGCAGTGAGCAGTGTGCAGGGGACAGGAGAGCCTCCAGCTGGGCAGGTGATGAGGTCTGGTCTTGAACTTGACCCGGATGTACCCTGGCTTTGTTCAGAGCCGTCTAGAGGGGGGTATGAAGCCACTCCAATAGCACAAGCTCCCCAAAAAGTCTGACTTATGAGCAATCTGTTAGATGTTTGAATCAGAATGCCTCATCTGAATGAATTCATCGACCGAAGAAAAAAGGTGTTTTTTTGCCTTAAATGTCAGGTTTGTGTCATGTCCGTTTTCTACATGGAAGAAAGCATCTTTTGATTAAACTGAAAACTTCTCACAGTTGGGATGACCCAGAACCCAAGGAAGGGTGTCCAAGCTTTGCCGATGCCACGTTTGGACTGGGACGTTCCTAATTACCAGACACAGGTCCCCGCATCTCTATCTGAGCTCTGCTGTGGTAGAGGAAAGTTAAAAGGACTGCTCAGAGTATGTCTTTAACTTTCCTGGGTTGGGGTGGCAGCTTCCCAGCCCACGAAGGAGGGCTGTAGGGCAGTGCATGGCCGCCTGCATCGTCTCTGGGTAGCACTGTCAAGGGATGGGGCCATTGGCTGTGCACGGGGCCACTCCTACAATCAAGGTCCTCTCCAGCCAGCGCCCTCTCCCACTTCACCTCCCGGAGCTCGGCCCACCTCTGTGCCCAAAGCTCTCCCCCCTCCCTCCCTCCCATCACCCTTCTCCAGCCTCCCACCCGAACCTTCCTCCCCGCCAGGCCCGGGATGCCAGTCTCCAGCCCCGGCCGTGTCTCCTGTCAGTCAGCCTTCGAGACCCGGGCCTCTCTTCCCTCTCCTGACCCCAGACCCACAGACATTTCTTGGTGACAGCTCTGTGATTCCTCTACGCTCGCCTCTGTGGCGTTCCAAGAACACGGGGCTCCAAAGGGGCCTCCAGGCGGACGGCAGGAAGGTAAATCCAGCCCAGGCCTCTTGTCATTCCCCGGACTCTGCCCACCACCGGGAGCTCCTAGTTAGAAGTTGGAGGTTACAGCTCTGTCCTTCCCTCCCTTCCTCTCTTTCCCCCCAACCCACCTCCATGCACTTTTATCTCTCCATTTATCAGCTTAAGTTCAGATCGTGCAGGGAGGCATGCCTTATCTTCATTATGCACAAGGATACATATCCCAAGATAGAAGGTCCTCCCTTCGTAGGCTCAATACTCACTTCCTAAAAACTCCTGGGTTTGGACTCTGAGAGTATTTTCTGGGCTCTGAGTAAGTGCCTTGATTAAGAGGCAGTGGCCATGGTGGTAAAGAGCACGGGTGCCAGCACCTGAGGCCTGAAATCCCAGCTCTGCCACATACCAACCCTGTGATCTTGGACAAGTAACTTCACCTCTCGTACCTCCTCTGTAGAACAGCAAAAATGCCTCCCAGGCTTGCCACGAGAATGAAATGAACAAATACCCAGAGCACTGAGACCAGGGCCTGGCCATAGCAACTGCCACCTAAGCTGCTATTATTATTTCTAATCGGTAGAGTCTTGTGTTTCCGCCTTGACTTGTTACAAGGACCTTGTAAACTGGTTATTTCTGTGCCCATTTGGTATACGAAAACATTGAGGGTGGAGAAGTTCAAGCAACTTCCCCAAATATCCACCACTAATTAGCACCAGACCCAGGACTTGAACCTGGGCCTGGTGGTCCGTTCTCTTTATGTTGCTCTGTGGTGCTCAGCACATCACTGCCACATATGTGCTTAATAAATATTTGCCAAATGTGTAATCATCTATTTTCATTCACATTCAAAATCCTACAAACATCCCGTGGACAGCCACTGCAGGAAAGGCTGAGGATGTTGTGCCCCTGAAGACACCAGCCTTGGATCAGGGCAGCTGACCTCCCCATGGGAAGACCTGCTGGGGACGGCTCCAGGCTGGAAGAGCCCTCCCAGTTAGGGGAGGGAAACCCATGTCTTCCTTTTAAGGAGGGTGAAGAATCATACGAGTCGCAGTCAGCGGCAGGAATGGGATGGAAGGGTGGGGTTACAATGCCCCAACTGGCCAGCTCCAAAGGAGTTTATGAAAATCAGTCCACAAATGTGTATCCTAAACCCATCCTCTCCCCAACCACGGCCACCACCCTAACCGAAGCCTCCAGCGTCCGTTGTCTGGTGGCTTCTGTCGTGTCCTTATTGGCCTTGGGGTCTCCGCTGTCCCCCACTGCAGCCAGGATCTTGTCACACCCCACCCTCACCCCTCCAGTGTACAGCTGCCTCTGCTCTCTCGTTCAGGGCGAATCCAGCCGCTTTGCATAGCCATGCCTGGCTCTCCGACTCCTGCCTCATCTCATCCTGTTGTCCAGGTCACGGGGCTGACCTGTCGGCCTCCTACTGGTCCTGGAACCCACCAAGCGCCTTCGTCTTCCAGGCTTTGCACCCGCTTTGCTTCTGCCTGGAACATCCCTTATCCCAAAACCCACAAGGCGGTCCCTTTCTCAGCTGTGGGCCTCAGAGTACATGCTACTTCCTCCAAGATGCTGCCTCTGGCCCCCAGGCCCCATCTCCCTGACATAGTCTGCTGCACTTTCTTCATCACATTTGTCGCAATAGATGAAACTGTCGATTTTGAAAATTCTGTTTCTGTAAGTTCCTTGAGGGCAGCGGACTTACCTTTCTTATCTATTTCTGTCCTCCAGCCCCAGAAGAGAGCTGGGATGAAGGGGCTTCATAAACATGTGTGGATGAATGACTACAATGTTAATCTAGGCTGTATGTGTCCAACCCTTGACTATGTCTTTGGGGGATAGAAGTGTAATTGTGTCTCAAGTCTTGTCCCCAGGAGCTTCTAATCTGATTTTGAGCAAAGAAGAGGCGCACAGGGCATGGTGGGAAATTAGGCTTTCCAGCAGGCAGGGCAAAAGACCCAAATAAAACCTGGGGTGGGAAGTGAAATGAGCAGAGCATAGCAGCGATTACCTAGGTATAGAGGAGACCGTTGATCTGTCAATGCTGAATGAATGCTTTGACTACGTTTTGCACTGGTTCTCCTGTTTCCCTGAATTACCTCCACCAACCTGTGTGGGCCTGCACAGCATCTCTGATTTCTCTTCTTCCCTCCTCTTGCAGAAACCTGTAGAATCACATGCCATAGGCACTGGGACCACAGTCCAAAGTCCTGCACTTACCGGTAAATGCGTTCCCTGTGCCGTGAGACTCGCACGAGGCAGCTGACCCACTGCAGGCTTGCAGAGTTTCTGGGGGTGGGAACCGACAAGCCGTGAGCCCCGTGGTCCAGTGCAGGTGGCTTTGGCTTCTCCTCTCTGGCGAATCTCAGGGAAGCCAGCAGATTCTGGAGGCAGTGTGATGCTGGCCCTCCTTTGCCCTCGCCGTCCATCTGGGCCCTGGGAAGAACCTCCAATGGAGACACAGTACCTTCTGGGCAGGGACATTCAATGCCTCTCCTGTCGGCCTGCTGCTTCAGCTTCCTTGGCCTGGCTAGACCGCCAGGTGCCCTTGATAGAGTGTTTATTTCCAGAAAGCCTCTGCCCTTTGCTCGAGAAGCTTTGCCCTTCTTTGCCTGTGCCTTTTGCCCTTTCTTTGCCAAATTTAGGTTTCAAGATGAAATTCCTATATCAGTTTCCTGTAGATACTACAACTAAATTACCCCAAATTCAGTGGCTTTAAACAACAAATGTATTCTCTCACAGTTCTGGAGGCCAAAAGCCTGAAGCCAAGGTGTCTGTAGGGCCGCACTCCCTCCAAACGCTCTCGGGGAGGGTCCTGTCCTGCCTCCCCCAGCAGCTGGTGGCTCTAGGCGTTCCTTGGCTTGTGGTTGCATCACTCCAGTCTCTGCCTCTGTCTTCACATGGCCTCCGCCTCTTCTTCCTGTGTGTCTTCTCTTCTGTCTTCTATAAGGACACTGTCATTGGGTTTGGGGCCCACCTGGATAGTCCAAGATGACTTCTTCTAGAGATCCTTAACATCTGCAAAGACCTTTTTTCCAAATAAACTCACATCCATAGGCTCTGGGGCAGGGACATACCTTTGGGGGGGGGGGCCACAATTCAACCCACTACACTTCCCTTTATGTAATTTATTTTAGAAATATTTCCCCCAAAGTTGTCAATCAGTAACCAAATCCCAGGAAGGAAACCATGACTGTGGCCCACAGCAAGTTGTCAGGGATACCTCACTTCCCCGAGCACTGAAATTCAAAGGATGTTGTGATCACTCTACCACAAACATAGATTCTCCCAACCCTCTTTGTCACACTTAGAATATGACCAGGGATTGGGTCCCCAGAGCTTCACTTTGCATGGTTTTCCATCAAAAATATGGCAGAGAGCAACACAGAAAGAAGGTCAGAAGAAAGATGTCTCCAATTTTAATTTTAGGAATGGACAAACACTGTCAATTCCCATATATGTGTCCACTCCATCCTTTCCGACCTTTAGCCTGATAACTAGCTGGGTACCATTTAGTATTAAGACAGAGGTTTGGGCAAAGACTTGTTGGCGGCAAGGCTGCCCAGATGCAATGGAGATGATACTGAACTAGTGCCCAGAGTCCTGGGTTAGTCTCCCAGCTCCATCACTAATAGATCGGGAGACTTTGCAAAAGTGTTTCTGCCTCTCTGAACTTCAGTCTCCCTACATATAAAGCTTAGATTACAACAGGGGTTGGCAAACTACGGCCCAAAGGGCAGATCTGACCTGCAGCCTGTTTATGTAAATAAAGCTTTACTGAGCATAGCCATGCACCTTCATTTATGGAATATCTATGGCTGCTTTCATACAACAGTGGCAGAGTAGTTGTGAGAAAGACAGAATGGTGCACAAAGCTGAAAATATTTACTATATGGCGTTTACAGACAAAATCTGCCGCCCCTGGACTAGCGTGGGGCTGGCTAAGGTCCCTTCCAACTCCTTTTTTTCTGTAATTCTTATAACTGATGACACTTTGGAGGATCAGCTGTAGAAGAGGTGGAGAAACTGAAAAATGTGCCATCAGACTCCTAATGGCAGCGCTGCCCCCTCCTCACCAGCCCCTGTGTGTGCTGTGCTTGCCCAATGTCTGTGCCCAGGCTGATCCCACTGCTTTCCCTTGGGCCTGCTCCTCGGCAGCGGGCAGGGGACACAGAACCAGGGTACTTGCTGGTGTCTGCAAGGCCAGGAGACCTGGGGGAAGTCCACTGGGTTCTCAGCCACCTGATGACATCCCTCCCCCAGGTCTGTGGGCTGAGTCACTGCCATTTTGCTTCCATCACTGTCTAAATTAGAGCAAATACACCCTTCCACCATCAAACTTCTACCTCCTTCATTCTCCTCTCTTATTTGTTAAACAAATCCTGATCTGCCTTTTTAGGCTGCTCTTGAATTTTATGGCAACATATAATAAACATCTGACTGCTTTTATTTCTATTTAACTTTTATCTCGAATGTCTCTGCTGTTTCAAACCAAATATTTATAGCATCGCACAGCCGCCGTGATTTCATTCCTCACCAATACTGTCACTCCCTCCTGCTTGCCTTCACCAACTCTTCAGAGAATCTGGGGAATCCTCCAGCAAATGGTTCCTTTTGCCCCCACAGGGCTCCCAGCCTCGAGCTGTGAGTCATTGGGTGCCCAGCAGAGCAGCAGCTTTCCAGGCAGCCTTGGCCTCGGCTCAGAGTCAGGCCACCTCTTGGTGACTCAGGACCTGTCTATGTTTTGCATCTTCACATTCAGCTCTATGCTAGACCAGCCCACCTGTGGGAGGAGCCTCGATGCTCCCGGGGAACGCCCTGCCTTGTCTCTTAAGGAGCAGACCTTGTGTGTTGGGCGGGGAGAAGGGCACTGCTAGCCCTCTGTCTACTCTGAGGCCTCCCTTTCCCCAGCACCTCAGGTCCTGCCCAAGCCCTCGAGTCCAGCTCCTTGGTCTACCTGTGTTTGCCTTCAGTCTTCACAGCCATCAGAAAATATATCCAACAACCCTAACAATCTTCCCTTCACTCAGGGCTCTGGTATCTACTTGGTGACTGGTCCAAAAGCCCTAGCACAGGATGCCCATCCAAGTCCAGTGCCCTAAAGACAGTAGCCTTACCTGGTGGAGGATGATGCTCTGGACTTGGAGGCTGAAGACCTCACTCTTTCTCTCTGAGCCTCAGTTTCCTCACCTGTAAAATGGGAATCACAACGCCTGCCCGGCTGGACTCACAGGGTTGCCTTGAGGATCCCAGAAGATGACACCTGTGGAAGTACTCTGCAAACTGCAGCTCTCTTTGCCATGGGAGGAGGTGGAGAGGAGCCCCAGCCCGCTGCAAGCCCAGGCCTGAGTCCATCAAGGGAGCTAGGCAAATGCTGCTTATCTTCCTTGGTGTCTCGGGCCCCCAGGGCTGGAGAGGTCTGCTGTGGTCTCCTGGGCTGCCTTTTCTCATCACACCTGTGACAACAAACACAAACCCCGCCAGGCTCTGCGCGTGGCTTCTTGCCTCAGCATCCTGTCCCTGGCCTGCTCCCCACTCCTCAGGAGACATTCCTCCAGGGGAGCTTGCTGGTGGACCAGAGAGGGCAGAGAGCGCCCTGCAGAAAACCAGCTCGCCCTCCCTTCCCCGGCATGTCTGGCACCTGGCCAAGACTGCTGTCTGGTTACCCAGAGGGCCGCCCACATGGGCCTTGATGAGAACCTCCCATTTGGTTTTGCAAGCCTTCTGATGCTTTAAACCCCGTCTGAGACAAGTTATGGACGGCAACCACACATCTAGAGAGTTGGGGGTGACCTTCCCAAGGTTCCCCATCTCCCACCTTCCCACCCATGAGGGAATCCCTTTCCAACTCCACTAAAAAGTCATCTTCCGCTGCACCAGGGACTCCCAAACACCAGAACTGGGCCAATCTCTATCAAAAGTTTCACTGGTTGTGTTAGTCAGGACACTTGCTCACCTAACTGAAAAACTCCAGAGGTCATTTAGTTTCAAATACAACTTGATCCAGGCGCTCAAGCGATATCATCCTGAAGCCATCTTTTACTGGCAGTACCAACTGCGTGCAGGGCATGGAGCTGAAGGGGTTCTCATATAGTGCTGGAGGGTCAGAACCTGGCCCAACCACTTTGCAGAATTGTTTGGGCAGGACCTGCAGAAGCTAAGCAAATGCATAATCTATCCAGGAAAATTTTAGGTCCAAGCCAATAGAAATGAAGGCTCGTGTCCACCAGAAGAGACACACAAGACTGCCCATGGTGGTTTGACTCATTATAACAGCCGAAACCTAAAGACAATCAAATATCCAGTACAGTAGACCAGGTAGATATGTGGAATATATTCATTCAAGGAAATACTACTCCAAAGAACAACACACAGCAACTGGACGACCTCATAGCATAATGTTCGAGTGAAGAATCCAGGCACAGAGAGTGCTTGCTTTGTAGGAGCGGCTTTATTTCTGTGAAGTTCAAAATAGCAGTTATCCTTGCAAGTGTTCTGAGTAGAAGGAGACTCAGGGAACCTTCTGGGAGCTGAAATGTTCTCTATCTCGGTCGGGGGTGGCTGGTTCACAGGTGTATAACTATGTAAAATTGTATCGAGCGTCACAATTAAGATTTGTGCCTGTTCCCATAACGAAAATTACACCACAATAAAAATATCTCAAGAACATCCTAAAAAGGGGAAGAAAGAAACCCTGTTTCTCAGTATCTCTGTTCTGCTTCATTCTTGGTAAGGGGTCCCCGTGTGGTGGCAAGGTGGTCATCGATCGCTCCAGGCTGACACCCCCCCGGGTCCACAGAGCCTGTTCTCTAGTCGTCCCAGGAAGTGACTTTCCTTAGCATGACGGATATGTGCCCACACCCGGGTCCATTCTGCAGCTGAGGCGGAGCCAAGTGGAGGAGGAGGGATGCTCTGGCTGGCCAGGCTTGGATGGTAGGAGCTTGGGACAGGAGCACCCAAGCAACTGTAGTGAGGTGGGGGAAGTGTGGGTTCCCAAAGGACGAGGGATGTGGCTAACCCAAAGAGTTAACGAATGCTAGCAAGTCCCTTGTCCTAAGTGAAGGGAGAAACATATGGGCAGTGTGTGTCTGTGTGTGTCTGTCTGTGTGTGTGTGTGTGTGTGTAAACTTAACTTCATGCACACAGTTAGTTGGGATTCAGTTGCTATTCCAGAGGCTGTGCTTCAGACCCCCTCTAGGAATGAAGGACTTATTCCCCTACCTGCTGGGAGGGTTGTTGGCTGACAGTCTTCCATTACCAGCCTTCTTTAAGAATCGCCCCACCTGGAGACAGCTGCCTGGCCCAGGTCATGCCTAGTTCCCTGGAGAAGCTCCATGCAAGGACTAGTTGACAGGTATATTAAAGCCCACCCCTGGCCCTTCCTCAAAACAACCCTGAAGTCTGCTCCAGTGTCGAGACAGCACTGCAGCCTAAATTCTCCCTCAACCCACCCTGCCTCTTCCCTTCCCCACAGTCTTTGAGTCCATGAGCATTCCCTTGTAAACTTTCTGCACAAAAATCCACATCTCAGAGCCTTCTTCCTGGGGAACACAAAGGGTGATCGTGGCCAACTGTCCTTCCTTGTGATGGACCACCCTTTATTCTGGGGTGTGGAAATGCTCTTTCTGCTATGAGATGGTGACTACTATCAGATAAGAGTCTCTATTTTACTTTCCCTGACCTTTACTTAACAACAGGAACCACTGGCCACCTGAGGGGGTCCCCAGATTTCCTTTGATCTTTTGTTGGGGTATCATATTCAAAAGTCCAAGGACCACTGCAGGTTCTCAGCACATTGGTTCTTGGCCTGTGCTCTGTTTCAGGAGCAATAAAATGAAGTCCACACATGTGGTACCCTCCTGCCTGCTCTGGTAAACTTTAGATCATGTCTAATTTCAGCCTCCAGCGGCCAGTGTATCTTGCTCCCTCTCAAGAAAACATTTGTCGTGGAAGTCTACTGTTTTTCACCCATCCAGCATCCATCCACTTTCTTTTGGAGGGAAGGCATCTATTTTCATTTGGGAACCACCTCTTCCCTGCTCTCAATCCATGTGTTTGGGAAGGATTTTCCTTCCCTTTTTCCAATGAGAGTTGGGATGTGGACCTGGACCCAATAAAATACTTTATCCCTGAAGCCCCTAAAGTGATTGGTTCAGAGATACACATCACCTGAGCTGGGCTAGTAAGACCACATCCCAGGACCTGGGTGGCCCTCCTGAGGATAAGCTGCCCTCTGTCCATGGTGGTTACTATGGACACCATGAGCACCAGAGAACACCATGAGCCCAGAGATGGAGAGGAAGTGAGGTGGGAGGATCAGAGCCAAGGGATGGAGACGACTGGAGACCCACCCCTGATAATTTTGTTTTAGTATCTATATTCAGCCATACCTAAGACAACATACATCCACACTTTCCATTTATGTGAGCTGATCCATTCCTTTTACCTCCCTTGAGCCAATTTGCACTAAATTTTTGTCACTTGGCTACAAAAGGGCCCCAATTATTACAAAATTTCTGAATAGAAGTGATGAGAGGAGCTTGGATTTGCTCCAGTAATAAATGTGAAATGAAATAATTTGTACCCACCAAAACCTACATCAAAGCTTACAACCCAAACCCACAATTGCGAACTATCCTCTCTAGGACAAGGATGTCCAGTCACTACACTTTATGACTCCTTGATTCTCTTGGGTCCCAGCCTCCACCAGCACTTGTCCAAAGTCCTAAGCTCAGCCCTTGATCATTGTTAGCCTGGAAGACAGGGGTCAGCAAACTAACAGCCCACGGGCCAAATCTGGCCCATCAGCCACTTTATGCTGCCTGGGAGCTAGGAATGGCCTTCACATTTTAAATGGTTGGGGGAAAAGGAGATTAATATTTCTTACCATGTAAAAAGTATGTTAAATTCACAGTTCAGTGTTAATAAATAAAGTTTTATTGGAACACAGCCATGCTTACTTGTTTATGTGTCTATGGCTGCTTTCACATCACAACAGCAGAGCTGAGTTGTTATGACAGAGACTGTATGGCCCACAAGTCTGAAATATTTACTGTCTACTCTTTAGAGGAAAGTTAGTGACTCTTCCTCAAAGTCTCTGGAAGAGTGACATTCACAGTTCAGTACTTGGGACCCTGTAGCACCAACAATGAAAAGCATTTCTCTTTAAATATACATATTTTCCCACTTCTTAGACAGTGAGCAACTCAGGATATAGAGGCATTTTTCATCCATTTAATGTTTCCAGGACGTAGCTCTGAGCCAAACATGCACGGTCCTGCAATAAGTCTTAGCTGAGTGAAAACAAAAATGATTCTATGTTAATTACACCTTGATAAAAATTTTAGAAAGAAAGAAAACAAAAATAAAATGTTAAATAAATCTAAAACAAAAATAATCACAGAAATGTGAAGTTGCCGTTGTCGACTGAAAAGAAATGCACAACGTGAGAGTTGTGAGTTGAGTTTTATTTGGTTTAAAATGAGTACCATAGAGGCTGGAGAGCGAGGTCATCCAGCACCACTGGCTCAGCCCAGTGCAGTGTAAGACCAGGTGAGGAGCAAACCTGCACAGCCCAGCACCTTCCAGCATCCTCAGGGCCAGGCAATCGCTGCTGCCCTTTCTCTAGATGCCGAGCAAAACACAGGCACCCCTGCCTCCTACACAGTTCTCATCTTTCCCATTGGATGAGGTCACCTGTAGATCCAGGCTGGGCCTTACAGGCTGCCCGGTTGGAGGAAAGGCATCAATGTTCCAGCAAAGGACCTTTTCCAGGACACACACGATGACAGTTGCCAAGTCCTGTAGTAGGTCCTGGGTGAGGAAGCCTTGCAACGACCAAGAGTTCCTGTTGCTCCACAACCTCACTAGGATTTGGTGTTATCAGTGTTCTGGATTTTGGCCGTTCTTACAGCCTTCCTTATGATGCATGTCAGATATATATTCAGCTCTGCAGAGGAATGTTTCAGGGGCAAAAAGGAGAGAAGAGAATTTTGGCTAAAAATTATAACTTATTCTGATAAGAAAAAAAGAACGTTCGGGAGGACCTTCAAGATGGCAGAGGAGTAAGACGTGGAGATCACCTTCCTCCCCACAAATACATCTATATGTGGAACAACTCCTACAGAACACCTACTGAATGCTGGCAGAAGACCTCAGACTTCCCAGAAGGCAAGAAACTCCCCATGTACCTGGGTAGGGCAAAAGAAAAAAGAGATACAAAAGAATAGGGATGGGACCTGCACCTCTGGGAGGGAGCTGTGAAGGAGGAAAAGTTTCCACACACTAGGAAGTCCCTTCACTGCAGAGACAGGGTGGCAGGGGGAAGCTTCGGAGCCATGGAGGAGAGCACAGCAACAGGGGTGCAGAGGGCAAAGCGGAGAGATTCTCACACAGAGGATCAGTGCCAACCAGCACTCACCAGCCCAAGAGGCTTGTCTGCTCACATGCTGGGGCAGGTTGGGGCTGGGAGCTGAGGCTCAGGCTTTGGAGATCAATCCACAGCCTAAAGGGGGCTAGTGCACACAGCCAGCCTGGAGGGAGTCCGGGAGAAAATGTCTGGAACTGCCTAAGAGGCAAGAGATCATTGTTTCTGAGTGCGCAAGGAGAGGGGATTCAGAGCACCGCCTAAATGAGCTCCAGAGATGGGCGTTAGCTGCGGCTATCAGCGCAGACACCGGAGACAGGCATGAAACACTAAGGCTGCTGCTGCAGCCACCAAGAAGCCTGTGTGCCAGCACAGGTCACTATTCACACCTCCCCTCCAGGGAGCCTGAGCAGCCACCACTGCCAAGGTCCCGTGGTCCAGGGACAACTTCCCTGGGAGAACACACGATGTGCCTCAGGATGCTACAATGTCACGATGGCCTCAGTGGCCGCAGGCTTGCCCCACATTCTGTACCCCTCCCTTGCCCAGCCTGAGTGAGCCAGAGCCCCTGAATCAGCCACTTCTTTAACCCCCTCCTGTCTGGGCAAAGAACAGATGCCAGAAGACAACCTACATACAGAGGGGGGGCCAAATCCAAAGCTGAACCCCAGGAGCTGTGCAAACAAAGAAGAGAAAGGGAAATTTCTCCCAGCAGCCTAAGGAGCAGAGGATTACATCTCCAAAATCAAGTTGATGTACCCTGCATCTGTGGAATACATGAACAGACAACGAATCATCCCAAAATTGAGGTGGTGGACTTTGGGAGCAATTGTAGACTTGGGGCTTGCTTTCTGCATCTAATTTGTCTCTGGTTTTATGTTTATCTTAGTTTAGTATATAGAGCTTATTATCATTGGTAGTAGATTTGTTTACTGATTTGGTTGCTCTCTTCCTTTTTATATATATATATATATTTTTTGTACTTTTTCTCTTTTTGTGAGTGTGTATGTGTATGTTTCTTTCTGTGATTTTGTCTGTATAGCTTTGCTTTTACCATTTATCCTAGGGTTCTGTACGTTTTTTTGGTTGTTTTTGTTGTTTTTTGTTTTTTGTTTTTAGCACTTGTTATCATTGGTGGATTTGTTTATTGGGTTGGTTGCTCTCTTCTTTCTTTCTTTTTTTAAATTATTTTTTTATTTTTAATAACATATTTTTTTATTTTTATAACTTTTATTTTATTTTTCTTTCTTTCTTTTTTCTTTCTCCTTTTTCTTCTGAGCCCTGTGGCTGACAGGGTCTTAGTGCTCCGGCCAAGGTCAGGCCTGAGCCTCTTAGGTGGGAGAGCTGAGTTCAGGACATTGGACCACCAGAGACATCCCGGCCCCACATAATATCAAATGGCGAAAGATCGCCCAGAGATCCCCATCTCAATTCTAAGACCCAGCTCGACTCAAAGACCAGCAAGCTACAGTGATGGACACCCCAAACCAAACAACTAGCAAGACAGAAGCACAGCCCCACCCATTAGCAGACAGGCTGCTAAAGTCAAAAGTTCAAAGACAACCCAAAACACACCACCGGACGTGGTCCTGCTACCCGAAAGAAAAGATCCAACCTCATCAGCCAGAACACAGGCAACAGTCCCCTCCACCAGGAAGCCTACACAACCCACTGAACGAACCTTACCCACTGGGGACAGACACCAAAAACAACAGGAACTGCGAACCTGCAGCCTGTGAAAAGGAGACCCCAAATCCAGTAAGTTAAGCAAAATGAGAAAACAGAGAAAACACAGCAGGTGAAGGAGCAAAGTAAAAAACACACAGACCAAATAATGAAGAAGAAGTAGGCGTCTGCCTGAAAAAGAATCAGAGTAATGATAGTAAAGATGATCCAAAATCTTGGAAATAAAATGGAGAAATACAAGAAACATTTACAAGGGCCTAGAAGAACTAAAGAGCAAACAAACAATGATGGACAACACAATAAATGAAAGTAAAATTCTCTAGAAGGAATTAATAGCAGAATAACTGAGGCAGAACCACGGATAAGTGACCTGGAAGATAAAATAGTGAAAATAACTACCTTAGATCAGAATAAAGAAAAAAGAATGAAAAGAATTAAAGACAGTCTCAGAGGCCTCTGGGACGTTAAACGCACCAACATGCGAATTATAGGGGTCCCAGAAGTAGAAGAGAAAAAGAAATGGACTGAGAAAATATTTGAAGGGATTATAGTTGAAAACTTCCCTAATATGGGAAAGGAAATAGTCAATCAAGTCCAGGAAGTGGAGAGAGACACATACAGGATAAATCCAAGGAGAAACACGCCAAGACACATATTAATCAACTAACAAAAAATTAAATACAAAGAACAAATATTAAAAGCGCAAGGGAAAAGCAAAAAATAACATACAAGGGAATCTCCATAAGGTTAACAACTGATTTCTCAGCAGAAACTCTGCAAGCCAGAAGGGTGTAGCAAGACATATTTAAAGTGATGAAAGGGAAAAACCTACAACCAAGATTCCTCTACCCAGCAAGGATCTCATTCAGATTTGATGGAGAAATTAAAACCTTTACAGACAAGGAAAAGCTAAGAGAATTCAGCACCACCAAACCAGCTTTACAACAAATTCTGAAGGAACTTCTCTAGGCAGGAAGCACAAGAGAAGGAAAAGAACTACAATAACAAACCCAAAACAATTAAGAAAATGGAAATAGGAACATACATAGCAATAATTACCTTAAATGTAAATGCATTAAATACTCCAACCAAAAGACATAGACTGGCTGAATAGATACAAAAACGAGAACCATATATATGCTGTCTCCAAGAGACCCACTTCAGACCTAGGGACACATACAGACTGAAAGTGAGGGAATGGAAAAAGATATTCCATGCAAATGGAAATCAAAAGAAAGCTGGAGTAGCAATTCTCATATCAGACAAAATAGACTTTAAAATAATGACTATTACAAGAGACAAAGAAGGACACTACATAATGATCAAGGGATCAATCCAAGAAGAAGATATAACAATTGTACATATCTATGCACCCAACATAGGAGCACCTCAATACATAAGGCAAATACTAACAGCCATAAAAGGGGAAATCGACAGTAACACAATAATAGTAGGGGACTTTAACACCCCACTCTTACCAATGAACGGATCGTCCAAATGAAAATAAATAAGGAAACACAAGCTTTAAATGACACATTAAACAAGATGGAGTTAATTAATATTTATAAGACATTCCATCCAAAAACAACAGAACACACTTTCCTCTCAAGTGCTCATGGAACATTCTCCAGGATAGATCATATCTTGGGTCACAAATCAAGCCTTGGTAAATTTAAGAAAATTTAAATCATATTATATATCTTTTCTGACCACAACGATATGAGACTAGATATCAATTACAGGAAAAAATCTGTAAAAAAAAAAACAAAAAAAAAACACATGGAGGCTAAACAATACACTACTTTATAACCAAGAGATCACTGAAGAAATCAAACAGGAAATCAAAAAATACCTAGAAACAAATGACAATGAAAACACAATGACCCAAAACCTATGGGATGCAGCAAAAGCAGTTCTAAGAGGGAAGTTTATAGCAATACAATCCTACCTCAAGAAAAAAGAAACATCTCAAATGAACAACCTAACCTTACACCTAAAGCAGTTAGAGAAAGAAGAACAAAAAATCCCTAAAGTTAGCAGAAGGAAAGAAAACATAAAGATCAGATCAGAAATAAATTAAAAAGAAATGAAGGAAACAATAGCAAAGATCAATAAAACTAAAAGCTGGTTCTTTGAGAAGATAAACAAAATGGATAAACCATTAGCCAGACTCATCAAGAAAAAAAAAAGGGAGAAGACTCAAATCAATAGAATTAGAAATGAAAAAGGAGAAGTAACAACTGACACTGAAGAAATACAAAGGATCATGAGAGATTATTACAAGTAAATATATGCCAATAAAATGGAGAACCTCGAAGAAATGGACAAATTCTTAGAAAAGCATAACCTTCCGAGACTGAACCAGGAAGAAATAGAAATTATAAACTGATGAATCACAAGCAATGAAATTGGAACTATGATTAAAAATCTTCCCACAAACAAAAGCCCAGGACCAGATGACTTCACAGGTGAATTCTATCAAACATTTAGAGAAGAGCTAACACCTATCCTTCTCAAACTCTTCCAAAATATAGCAGAGGAAGGAACACTCCCAAACTCATTCTACGAGGCCACCATCACCCTGATACCAAAACCAGACAAAGATGTCACAAAAAAAGAAAGCTACAGGTCAATATCACTCATGAACATAGATGCAAAAATCCTCAGCAAAATACTAGCAAACAGAATCCAACAGCACATTAAAAGGATCAGACACCATGATCAAGTGGGGTTTTCCCAGGAATGCAAGTGTTCCCAGATATGCAAATCAATCAATGTGATAAACCATATTAACAAACTGAAGGTGAAAAACCATAAGATCATCTCAATAGATTCAGAAAAAGTTTTGACAAAATTCAACACCCATTTATGATAAAAAAAAAACCCTCCAGAAAGTAGGTATAGAGGGAACTTACCTCAACATAATAAAGGTCATATATGACAAACCCACAGCCAACATTCTCAATGGTGTTCTCAATGGTGAAAAACTGAAACCATTCCACTAAAATCAGGAACAAGACAAGGTTGTCCACTCTCACCACTCTTATCCAACACAGTTTTGTAAGTTTTAGCCACAGAAATCAGAGAAGAAAAAGAAATAAAAAGAATCCAAGTTAGAAAAGAAGTAAAGCTATCACTGTTTGCACATGACATGATACTATACATAGAGAATCCTAAAGATGCTACCAGAAAGGTACTAGAGCTAATCAATGAATTTGATAAAGTAGCAGGATACAAAATTAATGCACAGAAATCTCTGGCATTCCTATAAACTAATGATGAAAAATCTGAAAGAGAAATTAAGGAAACACTCCCATTTACCACTGCAACAAAAAGAATAAAATACCTAGGAATAAATCTACCTAAGGAAACAAAAGACCTTTATGCAGAAAACTACAAGACACTGATGTTGAAATTAAACACAATACAAACAGATGGAGAGATATACCATGTTCTTGGATTGGAAGAACCAACATTGTGAAAATGACTATACTACCCAAAGCAATCTACAGATTCAATGCAATCCCTATCAAGCTACCAATGGCATTTTTCACAGAACTAGAACATAAAATTCACAATTTTGTATGGAAACACAAAAGACCCCGAATAGCCAAAACAATCTTGAGAAAGATAAATGGAACTGGAGGAATCAGGCTCCCTGACTTCAGACTATACTACGAAGCTACAGTAACCAAGACAGTATGGTACTGGCATAAAAACAGAAATATAGATCAATGGAACAAGATAGAAAATCCAGAGATAAACCTATACATATATGGTCATCTTATCTTTGATAAAGGAGGCAAGAATATACAATGGAGAAAAGACAGCCTCTTCAATAAGTGGTGCTGGGAAACCTGGACAGCTACATGTAAAAGAATGAAATTAGAACACTCCCTAACACCATACACAAAAATAAACTCAAAATGGATTAAAGACCTAAATGTAAGGCCAGACACTATATAACTCTTAGAGGAAAACATAGGCAGAACACTCTATGACATAAATCACAGCAAGATCCTTTTTGACCCCCTTCCTAGAGTAATGGAAATAAAAACAAAAATAAACAAATGGGACCTAATGAAGCTTAAAAACTTTTGCACAGCAAAGGAAACATAAACAAGACAAAAAGACAACCCTCAGAATGGGAGAAAATATTTGCAAATGAAGCAATTGACAAAGGATTAACCTCCAAAATATAGAAGCAATTCATGCAGCTCAATGTGAAAAAACAAACAACCAAATCCAAAAATGGGCAGAAGCCCTAAATAGACATTTCTCCAAAGAAGGTGTACATATTGCCAACAAACACATGAAAGGATGCTCAACATCACTAATCATTAGAGAAATGCAAATCAAAACTACAATGAGGTATCAAGTCACACCAGTCAGAATGGCCATCATCAAAAAATCTGCAAACAATAAATGCTGGAGAGGATGTGGAGAAAAGGGTACCCTCTTGCACTGTTGGTGGGAAAGTAAATTGGTACAGTCACTATGGAGAAGAGTATGGAGGTTCCTTAAAAAACTAAAAATAGAACTACTGACCTATTGACCCAGCAATCCCACTACTGGGCATATACCCTGAGAAAACCGTAATTCAAAAAGAGTCATGTACCACAGTGTTCATTGCAGCACTATTTACAATAGCCAGGACATGGAAGTAACCTAAGTGTCCATTGACAGATGAATGGATAAAGAAGATATGGTAGATATATACAATGGAATATTACTCAGCCATAAAAAGAAATGAAATTGAGTTATTTGTAGTGAGGTGGTTGGACCTAGAGACTGTCATACAGAGTGAAGTAAGTCAGAAAGAGAAAAATAAATACTGTATGCTAACACATATATATGGAATCTAAGAAAAAAAGAAAAAGGTTCTTAAGAACCTAGGGGTAGGACAGGAATAAAGAGAATGGACTTGAGAACATGGGGACGGGGTAGGGTAAGCTGGGACGAAGTGAGAGAGTGGCATGGACATATATACACTACCAAATGTAAAATAGAGAGCTAGTGGGGTGCAGCCGCACAGCACAGGGAGATCAGCTCGGTGCTTTGTGTCCACCTAGAGGGGTGGGATAGGGAGGGTGGGAGGGAGACACAGAGGGAGGAGATATGGGGATACATGTATATGTATAGCTGATTCACTTTGTTATACAGCAGAAACTAACACACAATTGTAAAGCAATTATACTCCAATAAAGATGTTAAAAAAAAAAAGAGTACTATAGCCTTGGGAGACAGCATTTCAGATAGCCTCAAGAAACTGCTCCAGAGAGGTAGGGGGGAAAGTCAGTATTATATATGATTTTAGTGAATGGGGGTACATGCAATCAAGCACACATTTTGGCAGAGGCTTGCAGGTAGTCACAAGGAGCAGATGTCACTACTTATGAATTTAGTGCTTTTCTAGATATGAGGAGATGTAAGAATTGGGCTCATAAAATCTTCTCCTGAAAATATCTAACTATCTGAAGACCTGTTCTGCCAGTTTTTCCCAGAGCCCAGAGTGCCTCATTCCTGATCTCCACCCTGAACTCCTTCCAGGGTGTGTTGAAAGTCAGTGGCTGCAGTGGCTATTGACCTAATCCTTGCATAGGCCGATGGCAAGTGCCAGTTTTTAGTTGGCGCTATTATGTTTTTAATGAGCTCTCTCTAGGTCTGCTTAGTGCAGAATTGTGTAGGCACCAAGCAATGAGAGCTCCAGCACTGAGTGACACATTCACCCTTGCTGTCCCTGGCAGAGCTGCTATTTGACTCAGAGACTGACTTCAGAGGTCGAAGCTTCAACCTCAGCCCCAGCCTGTAAGTCACATAACTTTTCTGTGGCTTAGCTTCCATGTCTGTAAGATGGTGTGATACATGTTTACCTCTTAGGAGTTATGGGGATAAATAGGTTAACACTCAAGGGAAAATCCTCCAAAACAGTATCTTTTATTTTCATCCCTCATTACTTGTGTAAGAAAACAATTTAAAGATCTTCATTTCTCTTATTGTTTCTTGTATAAGCTGGAGGAAGGTGAAATAACCCCATTGAAACAGAACAATACACAAGTTGAGTGAATCATCATGGATCCTCATGAGTTAGATGATTATATTCCATAGTTTGGAGCGTGAGGAAGTATGAAGTGCCCCGTGTGTGATGGGCAGCCCTCACACCCTCTGAGACTTGGTTAACCCTAAAGTGCCAGACAGGCTTTCTACCCCAACCTTGCCATCAAAACTGCTTTCTTCAAGGTTCCCAGTGATCTCCATGTGGTCAAATCTCATCACTAGCTCTTGGCATTTGGAAGAGTTGAAGTCATCTCCTTCCTAAAGCTCTTTCTTCATGTGTCTTAGAGGATAGATCTCACCTGTGCTTCCTCCTAGACAACTGGTCAATCCTTCTTTTCCTTCCCAATCTCTTAACCTCAGCCATCACGCTGCAGGGTGCCCTCCTGTCTTCTATACGCACACTCTAAGCCACCTCATGTCACCCCGTGGTTTGCACGTGCTGATGGCTCCCAAATTTCTGACCCAGCTCCAGTCTCTCTTCTAAACTCCAGACCCTCATGACCAGATGCCTATTGGATATCTCTTCGGCATCTCAGATTAACCGTATTTAAAGCCAACTCTTCTTTTCTTCTCTCAAAGCCTGAGCTCTCTCTCCCCATCTCAGCAAATGAACCCGGGCATGGACTTGAGGGAGAAAAGGAATCAGAGATGATTCTAAAGCTTTTAGTCTGAGCAACTTGGTGATTGCCCATATGTTATGCTCTTTCTAGACTCTTTCATTAGCTGGGGGTAAATATGGATATAGATATAAATACGGATACACACACATAAGGATATTATAGATATAGATTTGTTTATTGTTTCTTTGTCTTCTCTATGAGAAATTGGGTCCCATAAGAGCAGGAAATTGATGTCATGTCCGAAGAAACCACAATGAACACAACAGATTGGTACACAGTAAGTGGTCCCCAAACATGCCTTGAATAGCTGGCCTTGTACAACAAGAATGTTCCCTGGGTCTACAGAATGACAGTGCTTCCTGGGCCACAAAAGAAGTAGGAGTGAAGCCCAGAACTCAATCCAGAGTATATTTTAAGACCACACAGTGATGAAAACACATCTCTGGGCTAAGGCAATGTGTTTACACACATGCCCTAAATTCAAAGGCAGATAGATAAATACATAGATAGATAGATAGATAGATAGATAGATAGATAGATAGATAGATAGATAGATAGATAGATAGATAGATAGATAATTAAATTGGTTCAAATGATGGATATCTAAATGGATGTTTTGTTCCAATTATGACAAATGATGATGGTTATTTTTGGAGAATTTCACTTCACAATTGCTTATTTAGGTGACAGGTAGATAGATACTTTCAAGTTATTAAACCTTGCCTGGGAGGTATGGGAAGAGAGTCTTCATGCTTCTTGCCTCTGCCATCAGCAAATCCTGAGCCTTACACGCGTCATGCGTCAAGTCCCTGCTAGGCTCCAGGACAACATACCAGCACTCACGGAGGCTAAAGTCTAGTGGACACCCAGAGTGAGAGGAAGAAGTAACTGTCTTCATTAACAGACGACAATTGCCTATATCGAAAATCTGATGGAATCTACAAAAAAAAAAACTAAGAAAACTAATTAGTTTAGCAATTTTGCAGAATACAAAGGCAATACAAAACAGAGAATTGCATTTCTATATACTAGCAATTAACAATTGTAAATTGGAATCTTTAAAAACATCATTTATGATAGCATCAAAAATATGAAATACTTTGTCATAAATCTGACAAATGATATGAAAGACATGTACACTGACTACAAAATATTATGAGAGAAATTAAAGAAGACCTAAATAAATGGAGAGATATAGATCATGCTCATGGGTTGGAAGCCTCAACATTATTAAGATGTCAATTCTTCTCAAATTGATTTAATGATATTTCAGTCAATCAAAGTCTTAGCAGGCTATCTGCAGACATTGACAAGCTGGTTCATAAAATTCATATAGAAATACAAAGGACCTGGAATAGCCAAAACCACTCTAGAAATGAAGAACAAACCTGGAAAGTGAATACTATCTGATTTCAAGAATTATTATAAAGCTCTAGTAATTGAAACAACGTGGTATTGGCATAAAGATAGACAAATAGATGGACCAAATAAAATTGAGAATCCAGAAATAGGCCTATACATATATAGACGACTAATTTTTACAGAGGAGCAAAAGCAATGCACTCGAGAAAGAATAACCTTTTCAAAAAATGTAGCTGAAACATTTGGATATTCATAGGCAAGAAAATGAATTTGAATACACACCTCACACCACAGGCCGAATTCACTCAAAATGGAGTATTTACGTTTTAAACTGTAAAGCCATACAATTTTTAGGAGAAAATCTTTGTGACCTTGGATTAAGCAAAACTATCTCAGATATGACACCAGAGCACAATCCATAGAAGAAGAAATTGATAACTTGTACTTCATTGAAACTAATTTCTTCTCTTTGAAATACATTGTCAGGAGAATGAAAAGACAAAGCCACAGACTGATAGATTATCCTTGCAAAGCCTGTATCTGATAAGAGACTTGTATCAAGAATATACAAAGAACTCTCAAAACTCAACAATAACAAACAGCCCATTAAACATGGACAAAATATTGGAACAGACATTTTATCAGAGAAGATCTATAGATGGCAAATAAGTACCTGAAAAGATGTGCAACATCTTTAGTCATTAGGGAAATTCAAATTAAAACCACAGTGAGATACCTTTCCACACCTTTGAGAATAGCTGAAATAAAAGACTAATCACACCAAAACTGGGGAGGAACTGGAGTTCTCACACACTGCTAGTAGTTGGACCACTTTGTAAAACAGTTTTTTTTTTTTTTTAAACATCTTTATTGAAGTATAATTGCTTTACAATGGTGTGTTAGTTTCTGCTTTATAACAAAGTGAATCAGTTATACATATACATATGTTCCCATATCTCTTCCCTCTTGCATCTCCCTCCCTCCCACCCTCCCCATCCCACCCCTCTAGGTGGTCACAAAGCACTGAGCTGATCTCCCTGTGCTATGCGCTGCTTCCCACTAGCTATCTATTTTACATTTGGTAGTGTATATATGTCCATGACACTCTCTCACCCTGTCACATCTCACCCCTCCCCCTCCCCATATCCTCAAGTCCATTCTCTAGTAGGTCTGTGTCTTTACAGTTTGGCAGTTTCTTAAAAAGTCAAACATACAGGGGTTTCCCTGGTGGCACAGTGGTTGAGAATCTGCCTGCCAATGCAGGGGACACGGGTGCGAGCCCTGGTCTGGGAAGATCCCACACGCTGCGGAGCAACTAGGCCCGTGAGCCACAACTACTGAGCCTGCGCGTCTGGAGCCTGTGCTCCGCAGCAAGAGAGGCCGCGATAGTGAGAGGCCCACGCATCACGATGAAGGGTGGTCCCCGCTTGCCGCAACTAGAGAAAGCCCTCGCACAGAAACGAAGACCCAACACAGCCAAAAATAAGTAATGAATAAATAATAAATAAATTAAAAAAAAAAAAAAAGTCAAACATACATTCACCATATGATCCGGCCATTCCACTCATAGATATTAAGCAAGTAAAAGGAAATATATATGAATACACATACATGTACACAAATGTTCAGAGCAACTTTATCAATGTCAGTCTCAAATTGAAAACAACACAATGTCCACTAACAGATGAATGGTTAAGCAAATTATGGCAAATCCCTACAATGGAATACTGCTCAGAAATAAATAAGAATGAACTATTGAAATATGCAACAGCATGAGTGAATCTAAAATAATTACACGGAATGAAAGAAGCCATATAAATAAAAAAGGACTTTCTGTATGATTCTATTTATATAAAACTCTAGAAAGTGCAAACTAATCTATAGTGACAGAAAGTAGATGCATGGTGGCCTGGGGCTGGAGGAGCAGAGAGGGATTATTAAGGGGCATGAAGCAACCTTTGGAGGGAATGATATAGTGGCTTTCTTGATTGTGGTGATGGTTTCACAGGTGTATCCATGTGTCAAAACTTATCAAATTGTACAGCTTAAACTTGTACAGTTATTGTAGGTCAATTATACCTTAATAAAGCTGTTTAAAAGGAAGTCCAGTGGGGAAAACAATCAATCTTCCTGGTAGAATGCAGACTGTGCCAGTTTCTGGGGAGGAAACAGGGTCTGGAACTAGATGAGCATTTAGCAGTGGACGCCGACATAGACCCTGGGCGGTGCATGCGGAGGGTCGGGGCAGTTCTTTTCTGAGAGGGCAAGGTTTGAGCACATCCAAAAAGAGTTAAGTATGTGAAGAGCTGGGTGGAGGGCAGCTGAGAAGGAAGGAAAAGATCCCAGAAAGAGGGAGCAGCTCGTAGGAATGTTTTGAGGTCGGATGGGGTGGGCTGCTCCTAGAACTTTAGCACAAAAGGTATGGATGTTGTTTTGCTCAGCTTGTTTCTGCTCAAAGGAGAGGGCCTTTGGGGATAAATGGGGAAACTGTCATACTCCAAATCTCTGGCCCCCTTGAGTGACCCTCAAGACCTCTTAAATTCATCAGAAAGACCTCCATGAACTAATCCACCCAGACTCCCATTGACCACCAGTCACCCAAGTCTTGGGCAGGCTCAGCCTCCAGCCTGAACAGCCCTTGGGGCCCAGTCACTTCTGCTGAGGGGTTGCCCGATGTGAAGCAGAGTGACCTGATGGGAACAGACAAGGTTGCTGGTACAGGACCCATCCCTGCCCTGCTCTGCTGGGTGGCCTGGGAGCGTTGCTTAACTGCTCTGGACCTCAGAGTCCTCACTTGCAGTGAAGGGTCTACATTATAGATGGTTCTTATTCTCATGCCTGGGCCTTGGAAGGAGATGGAATGAGACCAAGAAAGCGAGATGTCTTTAGGAATGAGAAAGTGGTATTTTAGTACAAAGGACGTTCACTAAAGCACACTGTCTCCAGATGTGGCCAGCTGCTGTAGAGGCTTTGGTGCCCTGCCTGGTCCCCTGTGCGGAGCCTGTGGGTAAACCCATCCCCAGCTGCTCTGAGGGTGGGCCACTCAACTCTCACAGCCGTGCCCTTCTCTAGAGAATCACCTCCTCCTTACTTGGAAATACCTGGGAGGCTATGTCCTCCTTGGGGAGAAGGCTCTCTATCTAATGACTAACTGATGGGGGGTGACAAAGCTCTCGCCTTAAGGCAGGACAACTCTGTGGTGTCATTCAAGCTCCAGAGCTCTGTGGAATCCAGCTGGGACTAGACTCCAGCTGGGGCCACAGCTTTGCCGGTTCCTTACCTGACGTCCCCTGTTTCATGAACAACCTCACTCCCTACTGAGAGCACCCCCTCCTTAAACGACTCTCCTAAGAGTCCTAGACACTCTGCTTCTATGACGCCAGCTAAGACCCCAACAGTCTAAGGCTTCTTAACAGCAGTTTTAATCATCTTTGCCATAAGCCATCTTGCTTCAGTCCCACAGGGATGGTCCCACCGTCCCCTTTCCCAGAACCTACCTCAGAATGAGGAGGAGTGTGGGGCCTGGGACCTGACTCTCTCCTGAATGTTTTGTTCACCCTCTCTTTTCAAAAAACACGTTTCAGTAGCTTTAATTTAATCAAAACGTTCTTGACTGAGATCATTAAAGTCTCTGAGAGAGGCATTTAATTCTAAATTCACCATATCCACGGCGTAGCAGTTGAGTAACTGAAAAATCAACTTTATGTCATAATAGTTTGTTAGAATGTTTGTTTACTCTTCATCTGAGACACACTAATTAAAACAAGAGGACTTCACAAGCAATCCAGTTAGCAAATGGGATTGGTTAATAGATAAGGGATGGTCAGTAATTACAGGGAAGCCCAATATCCCCACGCACATGGGCTGGGCTTCAGGTAGCATTTGGGGAGATCGTGTTGGACAATGGCTGCTCATTGGGGTACTACCAAAAGCATTTGTTTGGCCATCCCCTCCCTCACCAACACATCTTATGAACATCTCTGAGAAACATTTATTTTTGCTGAGTCACCAAATCTTTAACTCATCTTGACAGGATATGATTAAGGACCCTTCTGAATTTCTATGTCACTAGGGCTGAGCTATTTCAACTTTCCCACAGACTTGGCTGGAAGTTTGTGGTTCCCACTCCCCCTCTCACTAGCTCCTCATTCAGGAAAACAGAGCTGTCCTGGAAGGTACACCCTCTGTCAGCTCCAGGAGACCCTAGCCAGCCCTCCCGGCTTCCCAAGGCCCCTTCAAACAGATGCACCCTTCACCATCTGGGGGTCTCATTGCTTACTGATAGTTCAGGAACACCTCCAAACACAGACACCTGGGGGTCTGGGATGCATTCATTAAAGTGCAAAATATCAGCCCCTCTGTCCCTCCAGTGACCCCTTCCACACACCCCCATCTTGCCACGTCTGCCTTTATGCATAATTGCACATACACAAACAATTTTCTCCCTACTTCCCTTCCTCACATATCCAAGGCCAATTACCCAACGTCCTGCATTCATCCTGCTCGGCAAGCTTTCCTTTGGCAATAGTCCCTCCCTTCAGACCTCTGGGTATACAGGCCCATCTTCACCCTCAGCTACTACAGGCCCTGCTCCCTCCTTGCCCTCCGAGTCCCTGGCTGGGGACCAGGAATCCTCACCTTCCCACAGACTCCTAGATGTCAGCACAAGAAGAAATCTTAGAGATCATGCGGTCTCACTCACTTTAAAATAAGGAAACTGAGGCAGGGAGACAGTGACTGATGTTGGAAGGTTAACCCAAGGTCATGGTGCTATTTTTCATATCTAGATAACTAGATCATCTTCATATCTAGATAATTCATAGGCTGATTCTATCCATATTACTACTAGTCCTTGTAGCCCCTATGTTTTCTTGGTTCTGTAATGCAAAGACTTGGCCTTCCAGGTACTAAAAGACTAACACAGGGAGATGTCATTAAAATATACCATGGTTGCATTTTAATGCAAATGTGAATTATGCAAATAAAAAATAGTGTGATAAAAATATTAATAAAGTCTCACTTTTATGTGAAATTTGAAATATGTGAATGTCAAAAGCTGTATCAGATGAACACATTGGTCTTGGATTAGGTTCATTTTGTATGTGAGGGCTTTGGGAAGGTCCTATATGTACTATAACTGAGGGGGACAAGGATCCTAAGGGCTTCTTAAGGGCACCAATTCCTGCTGTCTCCTCCAGACCTGGCACGAAGAAGAAGTGCTTGGTAGCTGTTGTAGCTGGGAGGGGGGATGAATGATGGATGCTCTTCCCCACACCTCCCACGCAGAGGCCCTGCAAACTCCAGGCCCAGAGCCTGCCCTGGGCAAGCCAGGCCTGCTGCCTCATGGTGACCTGTGGCAGGACACACCTGTGAGCACGGGGGCCTCTTCTGAGGGGCTGGGCTCTGCAGGGTGGTTGGTCCGTGAGGATGATGGAGTTCACACAGCCTGACTGCTGAGAGATGGTCCAGGAGAACCAGGGTGGGACTCAGGAGTCATCCAGGCCAAGGAGGCCTTCTTGCCTCCGTTAGGGAAAACATCCCTGTGACCTCAGCCTTTTCTGTCCAGGAAACGCTGGCCTTTTGAGCTGCCATAACTGGTTTCTGGAAGTCCCCTGGACTGATGTCTGAAACCAACTGCCTGCCTCTTCATTCTCACTGGTATTTGAGTGACTAATTCGTCTCAGGTGCTGCCCTAAGCACTTCACAAATATCTCATTTAATTCTCCCAAAATTGCCTGAAGGGGGTAACATCATTTCTGTTTCCCAAATGAGGAAACTGAGGCTCTGAGAGGTGAAGAGGTCTGCATAGATTCCACAGCTGGTCTCTGTTGGAGCTGGGTTTGGAAACCACTGGACTCCAACTCCAGCTGTCTCCCCCGGTTCCCTGCCACACCCTATTGTGGGCCCCCGTGGTTACCTTCACCAGGTAACCAAGCCACTCACCTGGGGTAGATCTCGGGACACTCCTGAGATCAGCTTCCACCTGACCAGAGGGCATATGGCCACCATCACCCCCAGCCTGACGGAACCGAGGCTGAGCCCCTCTGACAGCCAAGTGCCAGTGACCACTTGCCAGGTGACTTTGTAACCCCCCAGGCCACACTTATGCCAGCTTCTACCTCTTTGCTCACTCCCTCTTTTTGGCTTGGAGCCCCTGTTCCTTCTCTGCCCCAAACCAACCCCATTTCATGGTCAGATTCAATTTCACCTCGCAGCTCTTGAGATCCCAGCTGACTTCTTCCTGTCTGACTTTCCGTGTTGGGGTTTGGCAGCATGTAATGAGTGATGTAAATACAAATGACACAGATGAGGAAGGCAGACCTGGAATAATTCGATGGGGTCTGCGAGAGCAGAGGGCAGAGGCCTTATATAAAGGGGTGTCCACTCTTCGTACCAGCTTTTGGTTACCACGTGAAAATGTGTTGCCAGATTTGATTCTTAAAAGGATGGTGGAGATCCAGCTTTTGTATGAACTATTCCATTTTTAATGTAAATTAATTCTGATTTCTAAAACACTGTATATGCCAAGGAAAGCACACCTTTGAGCTGGATTGGGATCACAAACAAACAGTTTGCAACCTGTTTCCAAGACCATGTGTGGTGTGTATCATTGGGCCAGCGTCTGAGTCTACATGGCCCTGCGTGATTCCCCCAATTTTCTAGATGGGCGACTTGATTTTCCTACAAGCAAACCCCTGCCGCCTTTCCAAAAATGAGGAAGGCATAACTGATCACATTTCCTTTGCTATTCTGGCTCTTAGGGATTTCAGGGCAAAATTGAACTAAATCACAGAAGTTACTTCTACCCTTAATTCTTTCCTTTGTTCTTGTATTTTTACGCTTTCATTGTAAGTGTTTCTGTGGCAAACCACCACAGAAATGTCACGAAAAAGAGGTAGGGAAGAGTTAAATCAAGACATGAATGAAATAGCTGTTGGGTCAGGAACCATTTCTTTTCCCATCCTTACCTTAGCCTTTTCCAGGCCCAGCTGAGCATGTGTATTTCTCAGGGGTCTTCAGTTGCAAGTAACAGAAGGCAACTCTGGATGGCATCATGAAAGGGGAATATTTTGGAAGAAGGAAGAGGAACTCAGAGAATATAAAGAAAAAAAAAAAAAAAAAAAAGAAGTGAAGACCCAGTTTAGTTTAGGGAAGGATCTGGAACCAGAGCTGCTGCTGGCTCCCTCAGAATCTGACTCAGACTGTAATCTAGGACTGATGGATTCCAACCGTCATGCCTACTTCTCAGGACTCAAATTCAGAGGGGTGAGTATTGCTTGGATAAAATTCCCTCTCTTTATCAGTCTCATCAAGACCCTTACAAAAAAGGGAGAGTGAATTCCCCAGAGGAAAATATGGGTGAAATTTAGGGAAAGAATGGATGTGTTAAATGGATCTCGCTGAAGTGTATTGAACTGAGCCAGACCTGGTGGAGTTGAAGAATCTAGCATGGGAGCGTTCATTCATTTCTTTATTTCGTGTGAATCCAGTGGGACCCATCATAGCTGGAATGAATCATGATCCTGGGAAGGAGCCCTTACTTAAGAAGTTGGACAGAGAAGGAGCCAGAGGCCCCCAGAGCCAATAGAATGGGGCAGGCCTAGCTAGGCTGCCCTTTCCACAAGCAGCCCGCTCTGTTCACCAGGCCCCTCCCAGGGAACAGAACTGCCTTGGCCTTTACATCCTTCAAATGACCGTATCTTTCCATGGTGCTCAGCCTCCATGGCTATGTTCTAGCATCCTCAGCCCAGCCCCCAGGTTGCCAAGGCTCTGAGCCCCTCCATAGGCCATGGGGTTAAAAATTCGAATCAGGAGATCTACGGCTCTAGATCTCAGCTCTGGTTTTTCCAGTTGTCAGGTTTTGAGCTGGTCTGATTGCCTCTCTTAACCTCCACTTTCTTATGTGTAAAATCTGGATAATAATACCAACATTTAAGGGTTGTTGAAAGGATATCTGGGGGGCTGTATATGAAGATGTTGGAGCAAGCATCCTCTTATTCCACAATATTGACTGAGCGACTATTCTGTTCCAGCCTCTTTCCAGTCTCAGGGGATGAGTAAGATGGATAATGTCCTGCCCTCCTGGAGAAAGGCAGTAATCACATAAACAAGTAAATACACAGACTATCTCAAAGTGTAGTAAGTACAACAAAGAAAACCAAGCAGGGTGTGGAGGAGCGGAGACCCACCTTCAGGAGGGCAGGGCTTCCTGCCCAGCTGAGGGACATTTTGGGTCCTGCCTCAGCGGCAGAAAGCCGCCTCCCAGAGGTTCCGCCCCTGGTGGGGCAGCATCCGCCTGGGAACTAAGTGAGATAGACTAAAGGCCGGTCATTTCGGCCCCTGGGGACCTCTGATGGGCAGTACTGGCTCCCGAGATCCCTATGTCACAGTTCACTCCTTCCTGCCCAGCCCTGCTTCAGCTCTCTTCTCTGCACAGAGTCAATCCCTCCTAAACCTCTGGAAACCCAACTCCATCTCTGTGTCTGCTTCCTTCTGGAGAACTCAATCTGACGACAGGGTGGGAGGAAATAGAGCACTTGTGATTCTAGGTAAGGGACTGGGGAGAGACTCTCCACGCAGATGACATCTGAGCAGAGCCCAGAATGAAGTAAGGGCAGGAGCAATAGGACCACCTGGGGGAGGCCGGGCCAAGGCAGAGCCACATGTGCAAAGGCCCTGGGGAAGGAGGGGGCACGAGCAAAGAGGCCAGTGTGGTCGGAGTGGAGTGGGTGGGATAGAGTAGTAGGAGATGAGGCCAGAATGAGGACAGTATCCTGGGTCACATGGGCTGTTAGGTCATAAAAATTACTGGCTTTTACTCGGAGTAAAATGGGAAGCCATTTGGGTTTAGAGCTGGCAAGTCATGTGATCTGTCTTTTATTTTATTTTTAAAAAATTTTTATTGAAGTATAGTTAATTTACAATGTGTTAGTTTCAAGTGTACCGCAAAGTGATTCAGTTATATATATATATGTACATATATATATACACACATACATATACATATATATATACTTTTTCAAATTCTTTTCCATTATAGGTTATTACAAGATATTGAGTATAGTTCCCGGTGCTATACAGTAGGTCCTGTTGTTTACCTATTTTATATATAGTAGTACATACATGTTAACCCCAAACTCCTAATTTATCCCTCCCCCACCCCAGCACTATCTTCTTTGGTAACCATAAGTTTGTTTTCTATGTCTGTGAGTCTCTTTCTGTTTTGTAAATTTCACTTGTATAATATTTTAGATCCCACATATAAGCGATATCCTATATTTGTCTTTGTCTGACTTACTTCACTTAGTATGATAATCTCTAGGTCCATCCATATTGCTGCAAATGGCATTATTTTATTCTTTTTTATGGATGAGTAATATCCCATTGTATATCCATACCACATCTTCTTTATCTATTCATCTGTTGATGAACATTTATGTTGCTTCCTTGTCTTCGTTATTGCGGATAGTGATGTTATGAATATTGGGGTACTTGTGTCTTTTTGAATTAGAGTTTCCTCCAGATATATGCCCAGGAGTGGGATTGCTGAATCATATGGTAACTTTAATTTTAGTTTTTTAAGGACAGTCTTATATTTTAAGTGGAGAACTCCGACTGCAATATGGCCGGTGGGTTGAGGGCCAGGAGCAGGGGAGTAGGGGATGCAGGGAGAGCTTAGGAGAGTATATTGGTGATCCTGGGCGTGGGGGCCTGTAGTTACCTGTTAGGAAGCAGAGTTGCAGTCAGAGTGGTTGGTAGGTCTCGAGCAGTCCGTTTCCTTCCTTCCCACAGCACCGGATCGCCAAGCGATAGTTTCTCCAGCTCATCTGCACATGGCCCATCTGTAGATCACTTCCCACGCTGCTTAATGGGTATTGATTTCATTTTCCAGAAAGTTTCTCACCCATATCAGCTGCCGGGCCGTCCTCTTTAGCAGAGGGCTGGGCAGAGTCTGTTCCCTTCGACGCAGCAGCTGTAAACTTCAGCCCGGATGTGGCCTCAGGAGGCTGAGTCTTCCTCTCTCTGCTCCTCCTCCCCAGACCCCCAGCTCCTTTTCCTCAGATTTCTCTTTGTCTGGCCACAGGAACTACTGTGGGTTGCTGGTGCTGTGCAAACAGGCCAGCCCACTCAGAGAGGAATCTTGAGGCCCCCAGCTCCGGAGCAAATTCCATAATCAACTAGACTGAGTGATGTGTTTAGGAGGCCGAGGCTGATACAAACTGTAATTCACATTCCCTGGGCGCCCTGCTCTGTAATAAAACCTGGATGTCAGGCAGCCCAGCCAAGAGCTAACATACCTGTTTGAACTAGTCTTGTGCCAGTGGAAACGTGTCAGAAAAGAAAAACATTTAGCCAACTGTCTAATGCAAATGGGTTCTTTTCAACCAAATGAAGAATGATCGCCTATACGTGGCTATATGAGTACGTTAAATGTTAATACCTAATAAAGCATTGAGCCACTCTTTGGCGTTCATGAGGTAATGTCCCTGTAAATAAATACAGTGACAAGATTTTAGACCCTGCCTGGGCCACCCAGAGTCGGAACAGGGCAGAGCAGGGCTCATCTCCATCCTGCTGCAGGCACGTGGTACCCACCCCAGGATGCTTACGGACCTGGGGTCAGAACGTGAAAATGTTCAGCCTTTTCTGCATGGAGTTAAGAGATATTAATTCGTAAGTAAGTGACCCTGTTTAATCAAAACTTCCATTGAAACACCATTTAGCACAAACCCCATCAACAAATTTCACAATACATGTTTCCCTGCGAAAATAGCCCTACGTTGTCGTTTCCTAGTCAAATATGTATTTAGCCCTCCGAGAATCCTTTTGACTAAGCCAGCAGCTCCAGCAGGCACAATGGTTTAATCGTATATTGTTCTCTGAGTACTAACCCTTTACAAATCATATGACATAAAAAGAAAAATAAGTAACATTGTAAAGACAGTAATGAGAACTGTTGAGCTAAAGTGCCTCTTAAAGAAATCCTAATAAATTCCAGAATTTCTAGTCTTCTGGCAAGCTTTCCATTTAGAACAAAATCAATGATCAATGGCTGCAACGACCCGGCATCAGGCTTGCATGCCTCCGGAGCAGGGAAAACTCATAGACGAAAGATGACATTTCAGGAAAAAAAGCTGACATTGAGTCCATCACTGTCATCGCTTCTGCCATAAAGCAGCTTCAAATATTAAAACATTTTTCATCTGTGCTGCATTATTGGCACCAGAAATTGTTTTCTCTCTGTCTGGTGCGCACTTGAACTGCAGCAGCGCTCCCAGGAGACTCAGGATTGTTACCAAGGCCTCATAACATATTGGCAGTTGACGTGGTGGTGTTCCTGTACACTTGCCACTCACGTGGAGCCTCCCTTCCCCCAGCCCGCAGGCGCACTGGGACACTGGGCCCACAACCCGCCCTCCAGGACCTGAGAGCCTAGGGGCGGCTGCCAGGCGCGAGGCTGGATGCACACCCGCCCCCGTGGTTCCCCAGGGCTGCAGCTGGACTTCCTCTGGCCACGCCCCGTCCTTGTCCCGTCTGGCCCCCAGGCTGCCCCGGCTCAGACCTGGCCTCTCTCTGGCAGCCCCAGTCACAGGAGGATTTCACAGCCCTTTGGAGTTACAGGCTTTGGCTGCAGAGGAAGTCTTTAACACCAGGCAGGCATAAGCTGTTTGCCTTTCATTCTCGCGGTTCTGTCTTAAGATTCAGGGAAATAAGGATGGACTGCTTCCGTGCCCGTTCTCACGGCGCTCACTGTTTAGACAGTGACAGATATGCCAGCCTGGAGGGGTGCACATGGCCCAATGTTAGAGGCCCATGTCTTGGAAGGGATCACGCAGCAGGAATGTGTGTGCCCTGGATGATTGGCGTCACCAGGAGGGTCACTTTGACTATAATGGTGCTCCTTGGGGGCCCTGCTTGCTCTCTCTGCATGGAAGCCCCAGGGGGGCATTGCGCCCTGAACTCGAAGGCAGACAGGGTGTGTACAGGAGAGAGGAGACACCACGCGCCAATCCTAAGAGAACTGGCCCCAGGCCCCGGGGAGCTTTCATGCATATGTGGCCATTGCCCACCCCAACCCCTCCCAGCCCTCACCCTAAAACTTTGTCAGGAGGTTTTTCTCTCCATGGGTTCCATGAGGGAACCCAGCCCTGTGGCAAGCTCATCCCTTCGCAGGGGAAACCATTCTTAGGGGGCTGGTCTGGCCGAGACGATTTCTGCATGTCTGGGGCGTGGGGTTAGAGAGGGAAGGGTGGCCAGTGGATGCCAGGGCCCCTGAGTGTCCTGACCAGGGCTATGCTCGTGTGGCCTCTGGGCTGCCTGGCTTGGCCAGAGTGGGGGGCACCCTGCCCGGACAGTCAGGGGCAGAGCTGGCAGGAGAACTGCTTACTCAGACTTCAGGGCATTAAATAATAAATATTTTAATTCTGATTAAAATCAGAGAAAAAAAATAAGCGTTGAGGGTCCAAGATTCTATTTGTCATTACATCGATGCAGTTGTAAAATGGAATTTTGAATATGTTTTATGAGCAAGAGGACCACGAAGACAAAAGTGGCCAGGGCCCTATGAGCAGGGGGCAAACAGCCAGTGCTGGGTGGTTGGGTTGGGGTCTCCAAAGCCTGGAGGAGGCTGTAGAACCACTGAGGAAGTCCTGCAGCAATGTCCTCACGCTTGCTCTCAGAGCCAGGCCAGTCGGGCCTCTGAACTGGGCCCTCAGGGTGGGAGGAGGGGTAGGCGGGTTGGTTCGAGGGAGGCCTGGGCTCCGGTCCATCATTCACTTGGCTCAGCTGGAGAGTGGAAGCCAGAGGCATTTGTATCCCACAGACCCTCTACCTATTGTATCCACACCTCCGAGATGCTGGGAGACCCCAGCCTGTGCTCCAGGGAGCTGTGGTCCAGTAAGGAGATATAATGAGTCTATAAAGAATTGCATTTTAGAAAAAATGTGATGGGTTGCAATAGACAACAGGTGTGATCCTGCTGGCATGATGGGGTGCTTCCTGGGGACGGCCCTTGAGATGAGCCTGCAGGGAAGACCTGTGTTAGTGGGAGGGCCTGTGAAACACCATCTGACCACTGACCATGGGGAGAGGCTAGAGCAACTTGAAAACCTAGGTGTCCCCAACTTCCAAACTCAGCAGACATTTCCCCAGCAGACACTCTCTGTGCCTTCCTGCCCATGCCTCTGCTCTGGCCTCTCCCCTTCAGCAGAGTACCCATCACCTATCACCCATCACTCAGGTAGGATCACTCCAGTTGGTTCTACCACCAACTTGCTGGGTAACTTCAAACTCAGCGTTTAACCCCACAGAGGCTTTTTTTTTTAATTGGAGTATAATTGCTTTACAATGTTATGTTAGTTTCTGCTGTACAATGAAGTGAATCAGCTATATGTATACATATATCCCCTCCCTCTTGGACCTCCCTCCCACCCACCCATCTAGGTCATCACAGAGCATGGAGTTGAGCTCCCTGTGCTATATAGCAGGTTCCCACTACCTACCTATTTTACACATGGTAGTGTATATATGTTAATCCTAATCTCCCAGTTTGTCCCACTCTCCGCTTCCCCCCACCCCGCCATGTCCATGTGTCTGTTCTCTACATCTGCATCTCTATTCCTGCCCTGGAAGTAGGTTCATCTGTACAATTTTTCTAGATTCCACATATTTGCATTAATATATGATATTTGTTTTTCTCTTTCTGACTTACTTCACTCCGTATGACAGACTCTAGGTCCATCCACATCTCTACAAATGACCCAATTTCATTCCTTTTTATGGCGGAGTAATATTCCATTGCATATATGTACCACATCTTCTTTATCCATTCATCTGTCATTGGACACTTAGGTTGCTTCCATGTCCTGGCTATTGTAAATAGAGTTGCAATGAACATTGTGGTACATGACTCTTTTTGAATTACGGTTTCTCAGGGTATATGTCCAGTAGTGGGATTGCTGGGTCGTATGGTAGTTCTATTTTTAGTTTTTTAAGGAACCTCCATACTGTTCTCCATAGTGGCTGTATCAATTTACATTCCCACCAACAGTGCAAGAGGGTTCCCTTTTCTCCACACCCTCTCCAGCATTTATTGTTTGTAGATTTTCTGATGATGCCCATTCTGACCGGTGTGAGGTGATACCTCACTGTAGTTTTGATTTGCATTTCTCTAATGATTAGTGATGTTGAGCATCTTTTCATGCGCCTCTTGGCCATCTGTATGTGTTCTTTGGAGAAATGTCTATTTAGGTCTTCCGCCCATTTTTTGATTGGGTTGTAGAGGCTTACTTTCTCACCTGTTAACCGGAGCTCGTGGTCCCCTGGTATACTGTGGGTGCTTAATACACAGTAACAACTCTGAGGAAGCATCGAGAAATCAACAGGTGCAGACCTTCACACTGGGCTGCTTTCTCACTCACTTTGCAGACCCCTTCCTGCCCTTCCTGCTTTTTGGCATTCTACACTTTTCAGGTACTTTTCCCAGTGACCAGACCTTCAGCATCACCCCTTAAACTCCCGACTCTCCTAGAATGCACATCCACTGGCCAAGGAGCAATCCAGGTGCTTGGAACCCACCCTTTATCCCAGGAAACTGTGCACGTTTGCCTCTCCAGGGGCGTGGGGGGAAGGGTGGGGTGAGCCCTCACCCTGACTCCGAGGTCTGTGGCGCCCCCAAGAGCAGAGCAGAGCCCTGGCAGGGGTGGGAGGTAGGGGAGAGGAAGGGCTCCTTCTGCATCTCCACCAGCCAGCAGGCAGGGTTCAAGGCAGGCTGAAAGGGGGGCAGGCAGAACCCCGGCAGCCAGGCCAGGTTGGGTTGGGGGAACGGGAGGAGGCGCAGCCAGGTGTGTGGAAGGCGAGCATCTGACTTCCACTGCTGCCCGAGCACATCCTGCCTCCCTTGCCTTTAATAAGCATCCCCACGGCAGAGGAGCAGCAGATACAAAGAGGCTGGGTTTTGGCAGTTCAGGCGAGCGGAGGGTGGATTATCAGGGCATTTGGAAGAAGGGGAAGGGAAGGAAAAGTGCGCGAGACGGGAGACCACACAGGGAGACAGCGCACAGAGCCCCGCAGCCATCTGCCGCCGCTCTACGTGCCGCTCCAGAAACTGACAGACACTCCTTTAGCAAGGCCCAGGCCCGTCAGATGAGTCAATCAATCAAAAAAATTCTTATGAAACTTAATCATAGAGGGTCGTGTTAGGGAGTGGGGAACAGATTAAATTACCACGGTATTAGATACGGGAAATGATTTCTGTCAAAACCATCTTTACTGCAATTATAATATGTTAATTATGTATTTCATTAAGTAAGTGGATTAGAGTCTGCACAGATGAAATCATGTGGAGGCTTTGAATCATTTGCCGAGCACGGTGGGAGGACTCCCGTGCATGGAACCCAGTTAATTTGGAAAACTTTCACAGGCTAAATGTGATTGTTTCCCTTCTTTTGTGACCCAGGCCCCCCGCCCCAGTGGAGGAGGTCCAGGGCTCCTGCACTGCGAAAGGAGCGCCCAGCGGCTGTCTCCTGGCACTGGGTCTGCAGATGAGGCCCGTGTTGGGAGCCGGTAGGGCAGCTTTCTGCCTTGCTTCTCCAGGCGTCCAGTGAGCAAGGCAATGCTGCGGGCCTCCAGCGGGCTGGGCGCCTCCGTGCCTCTGCCCATCTGCTCGTGAAGTCTGGCAAAGTCCTCACAAGGTTCACAGCCAACAGGCCATCGGTGCAGAGAGAGGACAACCACGGCAAAGCCACTACGTGGCGTCCTGTGTGTATACTCTGACCCCTCATGGTGTGCATCCGACTTTCCCATTGACCCTGCCCATTGGAGGAGAGCTTGGAGGAGCTGAAGTGGCATCTCCTTGCAGTGCAGAAGGCAGTCATGGGCAGAAGGGCCCACAGCCACAAGGCAGACACAGCCAGATGTTTTCCAGCGCACATCCCAAGACACCTTGTTTGATCCTCTCTTCAAGGGCCCTGCTGTTCCAGTAAGCCACAGGGAGCAGGGCTATTTAGCCAGCTGGTTTCCAGGCACCACTGTCTGTGGGGCTGAAGCAAGGAAATGGGTCGAGGGCAAGCCTGGACCACCGAAGTCCCCTTGGACCACCATGGTATGGACTGTCCCTCTCTCTCGGCCCCAAGCTTGCAATCTGGTGGGACTGCCTCTCTCAGCTCCAGTTCAAGGACACGGAGGTCACAAAGGAGCAAACCCTCTACCCCTCTTCAGCCCCCACTCACCCTTCTCCTCTGGTTCTGAAGCCCCCTCCGAGATTTGAGAGGTAGCTGAGCTATCAAGAAACGAAAATAAGAGTTAATAATTATTTTTCAAAAGGAGGAGGTGTCCAGTGCCGATAAATGCCCTGGGTCCCTCAGAATTTGGCTATGAGTAAGAACCACAAGGGAGTTTTGACAAACGGAAGGAAGAAGGGGAGGCAGGCAAACGGGGCCTGCTGGGAGTGCATGGCAGTGTAAGTGACGGGAAAGGTTGGCTGGTTTGATGAAAACCCCATCAGCCTCTCCGGGGAGATATTACTTTCCTCATTATTCCACTGATTGGCCTTATTTCATCTGAAGAATGCCACACATTCCTTAAGGCCTGGCAAGCCTCTTTAACAATATCCAGAAAAAAAAATTATCTATCTCCTCCTTAATCGAAACAACAAGGAAATTAACACGAGTCATCTTCTTCCTCAGGGATCAGTTGAAAGACCCACCCAAGCCCCTTTCATCTGACCCAGCCATCCACTCCTCAACCCTCCAAATTATACGATAAATTGCTTAAATGTTGTACACATAGGATGGTCATGGGAGGACTTTTTTCTCCGATATGGCAGCGACTGAGAACATTTTATAAATCCCATAAGGAGAACAAAGGCTCAGCTGGGCCCCCACTTCCTCCCTTTGCACAGAAGCAAAATCCTAATGTGATTGGATGATTCAGGAAGAATGCAGTTTTTCGGGGGAGTTGGTCCTGATACAGGAGAATCAGCATCGTTCCTCAGGCTACAGGGCTTTGCTTGTCAGCACAACAACGGGGAGGGAAGTACAAAACACACTTGTGAAATTCAGACTCAGCCTGGCATTATCAATGGCCTGGAGCTTGCAATGACTGTTAATTAAGTGCATTTTTTCATTATTCTTTAGCAAAGAGGTAAGATTTAATGATGTAAGTTAACAATGGATGATAATTTAAAGTCGTGACAATAGTTTAATTATTCGCACACATACAAAAGTTAACTTCATAACTTATTTCTTTGTAAGAACAAGTTCATTTAAAATATTTTGAACTGTGCATACAATTATCACTTAGACTCTTCCCTTCATGGCTTTGTAGAGACAAAAAGTCAATTCTGCCTATAAATTTCTCACTAGACAGTTCTACAGACTAAGAATTCTGTCTCACCAAAAGAAAAAAAAAAAAAAAAAAAGATAAAAGAAAAGTCCCACTGTTGAGTTTTGCTTAGAATTTCCTAAGGACTCAAGAATGGGATGGGTGGTTCCATATGACTGTGTCTTTCCATTCGGATAGGAACCAAACTCCCCTAAACAAGGAAGTGTGTGTGTGGGTGTGTGTGTGTGCGTGTGGTGGGTGATCCTGTCCTTTGTTAGCCATCCCAGAAGGCCTGATTTCCATTTCTTCAACATGACCGTTGAGAGTTAGAGATGGTTCACGTGTGGGGGTGGGGTGGGGTTGGTATACAGCTTCAGGGTGACTGGAAAAGAAAAGAAGGATAAATAAGGACTGGAATTGGAGGATATCCCCTTGAGTCCAAAGCCTTTGGATGGTCTTGGGATGATATAATTCTAGTCTGACCGAGTACCAAAGCCATCAAACCTTACCTAGGACTTTCAGGTGCGCCAAAGCTCCAGGGCTCTGGGACGGAGCCAGCACCATCTCAAGGTACCAGGATTCCTGACTGGAGATGCAGGAGGACCCCCACAATTATTCCACCCCTCCTAAATTTTCTGTCATGTGAAAAGGCAGAATTCAACCATGCCCAGTGACCCATCCATCTCAGGTCCTCACTTGCTCTTTGCTCCCCAGCTGCTGCAAAACCCCTGGATGGCTGACAGCAGCTCCAGGGCATTTACAGAACCCAGTGGAGAGGGACCTGGGGCACCATCACCAGACCCATGGCTTCATGCTCTTGTCTTGAAAGGAAGCATCTCAAAATCCTGCTAGAACCAAAGAAGTGAAACTACGGTTACATCATCACAGTGTCAGTGTTCAGATAAAAATACTACGATATCATCAAAAACGCGTAGATAACTTTTTCAAACCACCCAATACCCATATATTGTTGAACATGTGGTTAATCAAATATAACAAGTCCATCCTGTCTTTTTTTTTGATTACCTACTCCTCAATGTAATAATCTCATTGGACAGTTTTATCGGTTGGGAACTTTTTGACTAAGGTAATAGTAATCCTACCTTTGAAGTTCAACTGTTTACCATGGCCTGGTGTCTCATAGCTACAGCTGATGATACTGTATAACGTATAAGATAGTGATGTAGAAAGATCAGTTTTCTACCATGACTGCTTTACATAGACAGACGATTTGCAACATAGCACTCAATATTCCTACTGAAAAATGTAGACCCTGGCCTACAGGCCTTGAAAATCTAGAGACCCATTCTCCAAAATAGAAAAGTTATGCATGAAGTTTAGTGCCCTCTCCCTCCTCTTAGTTGAGTTATAAGCAGAGGAAGGGGTGGAGGGACACTCATTTGAGCTGAGAGTGAAATGCCACTGGGGTCTTTGGGAGAATACTGTTGTCTGTGTTCTCTTCCAGAATGTGAGCTCTGGACGGCAAGGGATTTGTCCTTCTTGTTTGTCATGGTAGCATGTGCCTCAAACAGTGTCTGGCCCATAGTGGGTATTCAGTAAATATCTGTTGAACTCATGAATAGATATGTGTGTGTTCAGTTTGTTGGTTGTGAGATGATCTTTCCTTCCCTTAATCTAGTAGGCTTGTTGACACAACTGATCTGATTATAAGCCCATAACCTGCCACAGATAGAGTTATTGGCCCAATTTGTTGTCCCTCCCTGTGTTCAGCTCTTTGCCAAATGAGTTTGTAGTCCCTCCCATTAAAGGGGTGGAGCGAATTTCCCCACCTATTGACCTTGTGTTTGACCAAGAGCCGGGCTTTGGCCAATGGAATGAGGTGAAAGGGACATTGTGCCAATTCTGAGCTTCGAACTTGAGAGGCCTTGCGTGTTTCTGCTCACTTCTTGCACTGCTGTCATCACCATGAGGAGAACATGTCCAGGCTAGCTTGCTGGTTCAAGGAGGAAAATGCAAGACACTTAGAGAAGAGGCACACAGCTGAGCTCAGCCTAGATGGGCTGAACCCCAGACAACCCATTGCTACATGGGCTATATAAATGCTTAGTACTGTATACCACTGATATCATGTTCTTGTTTGTTAGGCAACAGTGCAAGTGGATGCGTGATCTTGTCTCAACCGGGTAGCAATCAGTCCCCTGGATGGAAGATCCTGCACATGAGACACTGAGTTGGCCAAAATGACCAGAGTAGACATGCTTGTGTCAAAGCCAGGACATCTGCCCTTCATCCCTCAATAGACAGCAGGGAAGACAGAAGAGAATCAATCCTACAGAGTGAGCTGGACAAGTGTCGGGCACCGTTCTCGGCACTTCCCGTGCATTGTCTCATTTAGTCCACAAGGCTACTGTGTCCCCACTTCACAGATGAAGATGCTAGGCTTACTAAGGGACACTACTTACCCCAGGCCCCACATCTGGGAAGAGAAGTCCAGAAAGAGTCTCTTCACTGTGGTCCTCAGAGACCATCCCAAAGAGAAGGACCAAGTCTGTTTGTAATCAGAGTAAATGGGAGAGAGCAGAGCTAACCCACCGGTGAGGATCAAGTGAGATTGCCTCTCTCAACTCCAGTTCAAGGACATGGAGACCACCAGGAGCAAACCCTCCATCCCTCTGCAGCCCCCACCTCCCCCCACCCGCCACCAACCATTATTCTTTGGTTCTGAAGCCCCTCTAGGATTTGAAGAGCATAAAGGACCATAAAGAAAAGAAAATAAGAGTTAATAATTATTTTTCAAAAAGAGGAGGTATCCGGCAGCCATAAATGTCCTAGGTCCCTGAGAATTTGCAGTCTCACCCACTCTCTATACCCACTCCCTTCCCCAGAGAGGCCTGAAGTAAACAGTGGCTTTGGCCTCATTTAGACATGGTACTGTGCTCTTCCAGGAACTGTGTTACTATCTGTCCTAGAACCCTTTGTATTCCTGCTCTCTTATGTGCCTTAGATAACCTCCTCCAACACGGATAAGGGACATTGTATAAGGGATATTGGAATTCTGCCTTCAAGATGATAACATTTTTAAAACAAAGACATAACCATAAGTCCAACTTGTTTCTTTGCCAGGCTCTCCAAACACAGTTTTGTTGTGTGAAAGTGATCATTCCCTTGAGAAATGGAATAATTGTGACTTGAGTTTGATGCTGCATTTTTCTGTATCACTCATTCATACAGTAGACTTCTACTGAGTGGCCACTGTGACCCGGGCAGCCTGCTCAGACCTAAGGGTCCAGAGGTGTCCTCTTAAAAACGTGCCCTTTAGTTAGCAAGCATTTCAGAATAGACACCATTTGTCATCACTGCTCATTCAAAGACTTCAGGTGGCTTTCAGACATGAGCCTAACTCCTCAACTTCTTCTGCCTCTCATGACTCAATATGTAACCTACCTTCCAGACCTCTACCTTTTGCCACATTTGGTTCTCTTGTCCCAGATGCCCTCCTCCATTTCTCTCTACTTGGAAAGATCCTACATGTTTTCCAAGATGCCAAGCCAAAGGCCTTTGCGATGATTAATTTTATGGGTCAACTAGACTAGGCTAATGGATGACCAGATAGTAGCTGGTAAAATACTACTTCTAGGTGTGTCTGTGAGGGTGTCCTGGAAGACATTAGCATTTGAATCAGTAGACTGAGTAAAGGTCGCCCTCATCAGTGTGGGTGGGCATCATTCAGTCTGTTGAGGGCCTGAATAGAACAGAAAGGTGGAGAAAGGGCAAATTTGCTCTCTGTTTGAACTGGGATGGGCATCTTCTCCTGCCCTTGGACATTGGCACTTCTGGTTCTCAGGCCTTCAGACTTGGATTGAATTACACCTCTGGCTTTCCTGGTACTTCTGCTTGCAGGCAGCAGAGTGTGGGACTTCTCGACCTCCATAATCATGTAAGTCAATTCCTATAATAAATCTCCTATAATATTGTAATATATCATATATATTTATACATACATATATATCCTATGAGTTCTTTTTCTCTGGAAAATCCTGACTAATAATACAGCCCTAAAGTTCAAGAGGTCTTTCTTCTCTCAATCCCTGGAGCAGAACTCATCACAGCCCTTTAATGACGCCATTATGAATGATACGTGCTCTATTGCATTTGAATACATCCTGAATAATGATCATATTGCATTACATTTCTTTTACCCATCTCTCTCACCTATTGAAGTGTGGACTTCTTGAGGTTGGAGACCATGTAGTAAAAATCTCAGCTCCTGGCACATAGTAAATATGCTATAAAGGTAAATGAGCAGATGTGATTCACATATTTAATCTGCTTATTGCTTGTCTACTTCCCACTAGACTGCATGCTCCAAGAAGACAGGAGGCTTTACCAGTCACATTTAACAACAGTGTCTAACACATAATCGGTGCTTAATAAAGATTGATAGCTGAATGAATGGCTAGGAGCAGGGAGAAAGTGAGATTTTTCAGAATTTAGGTAACAGTAATCCCAGTCTCCAAATGTTGCATTTTCCTGAGGGAGTTTTCCCTATTCTAATGACCACTGCTCTCTGTATAAAACACCCAGGATATTCCCAGTGTGGCAGGACCTCTTACCTCCACCAGTCCTGGTTGGTCAGGAGCATGGGCAGAGATCAGATAAATATCCACGGTGTCTACTGAAAGTGAAGAGACTTTCATTCCTGGATCATTATCCACCCGCAGAAACACAAAGATCTTTATGGAAACACCATCTCTTCTGGTGATCATACCTCTGGAAATGATGTTATGAGGCCAGGAAATTGATTTCCTGCATTGCAAAATCATTCCTGGTGTCATCAGTGTCAAAGCCAACTGGTTCATGGATTTCTTTTTCTTTTTTTCATATATATAGATATATGAAATATATCTCATATATATATATATATATCTCACATACATATATATGATAAAGAGCAATACTTTTTGTGAGTTAAACCTAACAAAATGTGATGAAATAAAAGTTCATCCTTTGGAATAAGTGCCATGGCTTAACACAAGCAACCAGCCTTGGCTCCTTCCTTTGTCATGACTTGTAAGCAAGAAGCAGGGGGTTGCTGGGTATACAGGCACCTTCTGCTACCCCATGTGACCAGGCCAAAAAATCCTCCTTGTAGTGGCTACAAGATAGAAGGAAAAACAGGCACTTTCCTGCCTGGCAGCAGAGTCATAAATTGGTATGACCATTTCAGAGAGCAATCCGGCTGTAGTTATTGAACTGAAAATATGCTGACATTCTAACCCAGCAATTTTCTTGTAGGAATTTAATTTAGAGAAACTCTCTTATAGATACACAGAAAGACCCATATTAGAAGTGCATTGCAGGGATGCTTGTAATACAGGGAAATGGCGACAAACTACTTGATGTCAGTAGAGTAGTGGATAAAAAAATTTTTGCTATCTTCAAAGAGTGGAATACTATATAGTAGCTAAAATGTGTGAACTAGAGTGGGAGGCAGGCCAAATCTGTGCCACCTGTTTTTGTAAATAAAGTTTTATTGGAAGACAGCTACACCCATTCATTTATATACTGTCTATGGCAATATTCACATAGACCCGAAGAGTTGAGTAGTCGAGACAGAGTCTATATGACCTGTAGAGCCTAAAATATTTACTATCTGGCCTTTTTCAGAAAAAGTGTGCTGATCCCTTTTTAAATAGAGCTGTATAGCTCACCACAGCTAGAGAGGGAAAACAGTGTTGAAAGGAAAAGGGCAGATTTTGGCTTGATATGTTACGACATTATTTATGTGAATTAAACACAAGAATATATGGCTATGCACATAAGTATGTGGAAGTGGCACCAATGGGCTGGAAGGATGTCAACCTAGTTCATCATTCTTTTTTTTATTAATATTACATTTTATTGACTTAAGAGATACTGAAAATATTTGCATCACAAGTAAGATTATATTATAAAAACATAGTGCCAGTGCCATAGTAGGAAATAATATGGAAATGAATAAGATTTATCATTCATTGGTGGTTTATAAAATTCAAAACAAAGATCAAAGAGTTAATATTCTGACACACTAGGCATAGCTCCTTAGAAATCTTTGAGGATTTCTTTTTTTAATTGAAATTATAGTTAACCTAGAATGTTAATTTCAAGTGTACAGCAAAGTAATTAAGTATACATATATATGTTCTTTTTCAGATTCTTTTCCATTATAGGTTATTACAAGATATTGAGTATAGTTCCCTGTTATTTACCTATTTTATGTATAGTAATGTGTATATGTTAACCCCAGACTCCTAATTTATCTCTCCCACACACCACCTCCCCAGCCTCGTTATCCATTTTGGTAACCATAAATTTGTTTTCTATGTCTGCAAGTCTGTTCTGTAGATAAGTTCATTTTTTAGGTTCCGCATATAAGTGATATCATATGATATTTGTCTTTCTCTGTCAGACTTATTTCACTTAATATGATAATCTCTAGGTCCATCCACGTTGCTGCAAATGTCATTATTTCTTTCTTTTTTATGTCTGAGTAATATCCCATTGTGTTTACGTACCACATCTTTATCCATTCATCTGTTGAAGGACATTTAGGATGCTTCCATGGTTATTGTAAATAGTGCTGCAATGAACGTTAGGGTGCATGTATCTTTTCAAATTATGGTTTTCTCTGGATATATGCTCAGGAGTGGGATTGCTGGATCATATGGCAACTCTAGTTTTAGTTTTTTAAGGAACCTCCATACTGTTTTCCATAGTAGCGGCACCAATTTACATTCCCACCAACTGCGTAGGAAGGTTCCTTTTCCTCCACACCCTCTCCAGCGTTTATTATTTGTAGACTTTTTAATAATGGCCCTTCTGACTGATGTGAGGTGATATCTCATTGTAGTTTTGATTTGCATTTCTCCAATAATTAGCGACATTGAGCATCTTTTCATGTGTCTGTTGGTCATCCATATGTCTTCTTTGGAGAAATGTTTGTTTAGGTCTTCTGCCCATTTTTTGATTGGGTTGTTTGTTTTTTTGACATTAAACAGTATAAGCTATTTGTATATTTTGGAAATTAATCCCTTGTTGGTAACATCTTTTGCAAATATTTTTTCCCAGTCTATAGGTTGTCTTTTCATTATGTTTATAGTTTCCTTTGCTGTGCAAAAGCTTTTAAGTTTAATTGGGTCCCATTTGTTCATTTTTGTTTTTATTTTCATTAGTCTAGGAGAAAGATCCAAAAAAATACTGCTGTGATTTATGTCAAAGAGTGTTCTTCCTATGTTTTCCTCTAGGAGATTTATAATATCTGGTCTTCCATTTAGGTCTTTAATTCATTTTGAGTTTATTTTTGTATATGGTGTTAGAGAATGTTCTAATTTCATTCTTTTACATGTAGCTGTCCAGTTTTCCCAGCACCACTTATTGAAGATACTGTCTTCTCTCCATTGTATATTCTTGCCTCCTTTGTCATAGATTAGGTGACCATAGGTGTGTGAGCTTATCTCTGGGCTTTCTATCCTGTACCATTGATCTATATTTCTGTTTTTGTGCGAGTACCATACCACCTTGATTACTGTAGCTTTGTAGTATGGTCTGAAGTTGGGAGCCTGATTTCTCCAGCTCTGTCTTTCTTTCTCAAGATTGTTTTGGCTGTTAGGGGTCTTTCGTGTTTCCATACAAATTGTAAAATGTTTTGTTCTTATTCTGTGAAAATTGTCATTGATAATTTGATAGGGATTGCTGCATTGAATCTGTAGATTGCTTTGGGTAGTATGGTCATTTTCACAATATTGATTCTTCTGATCCAAGAACATGGTATGTCTCTCCATCTTTTTGTGTCATCTTTGATTTCTTTCATCAGTGTTTTATAGTTTTCTGAGTACAGGTCTTTTGCCTCCTTAGGTAGTTTTTTCCTAGGTATTTTATTCTTTTTGTTGCAATGGTAAATGGGATTGTTTCCATAATTTCTTTTTCTGATCTTTTGTTGTAAGTGTATAGGAATGCCAGAGATTTCTGTGCATTAATTTTGTATACTGCTACTTTATCAAATTCATTGATTAGCTCTAGTAGTTTTCTGGTGACATCTTTAGGATTTTCTATGTATAGTATCATGTCATCTGCAAACAGTGACAGTTTTACTTCTTCTTTTCCAATTTGTATTCCTTTTATTTCTTTTTCTTCTCTGATTGCCATGGCTAGGACTTCCAAAACTATGTTGAATAGTGGTGAGAGTGGACACCCTTGTCTTATTCCTGATCTTAGAGGAAAAGCTTTCAGTTTTTCACCATTGAGAATGATGTTAGCTGTGGGTTTGTCATACATGGCCTTTATTATGTTGAGGTAGGTTCCCTCTATGCCCACTTTCTGGAGAGTTTTTATCATAAATAGGTGTTGAATTTTGTCAAAAGCTTTTTCTGCATCTATTGAGATGATCATATGGTTTTTATTCTTTAATTTGTTAATATGGTGTGTCATTTTGATTGATTTGCATATATTGAAGAATCCTTGCATCCCTGGGATAAATCCCACTTGATCATGGTGTATGATCCTTTTAATATGTTGTTGGATTCTGTTTGCTAGTATTTCATTGAGGATTTTTGTATCTATGTTCATCAGTGATATTGGCCTGTAGTTTTCTTTTTTTGTGATATCTTTGTCTGGTTTTGGTATCAGGGTGGTGATGGTCTCATAGAACGAGTTTGGGAGTGTCCCTCTCTCTGCAATTTTTTGGAAGAGTCTGAGAAGGATAGGTGCTAGCTTTTCTCTAAATGTTTGATAGAATTCACCTGTGAAGCCATCTGGTGCTGGGCTTTTGTTTGTTGGAAGATTTTTAATTACAGTTTCAATTTCATTACTTGTGATTGGTCTGTTTATATTTTCTATTTCTTCCTGGTTCAGTCTTGGAAGGTTGTACCTTTCTAAGAATTTTCCCTTTTCTTCTAGGTTGTCCACTTTATTGGCATGTAGTTGCTTGTAGTAGTCTCTAATGATCCTTTGTATTTTTGCAGTGTCAGTTGTAATTTCTCCTTTTTCATTTCTAATTTTATTGATTTGAATCCTCTCCCTTTTCTTCTTGATGATTCTGGCTAAAGGTTTATCAATTTTGTTTATCTCCTCAAAGAACCAACTTTTAGTTTTATTGATCTTTGCTATTGTTTTCTTCTTATCTACTTTGTTTATTTCTTCTCTGATCTTTATGATTTCCTTCCTTCTACTAACTTTGGGGTTTTTTGTTCTTCTTTCTCTAGTTGCTTTAGGTGTAAGGTTAGATTGTTTATTTGAGATTTTTCTTGTTTCTTGAGGTGAGATTGAATTGCTATAAACTTCCCTCTTAGAACTGCTTTTGCTGTGTCCCATAGGTTTTAGGTCATTGAGTTTTCATTGTCATTTGTTTCTAGGTATTTTTTAATTTCCTCTTTGTTATCTTCAGAGATCTCTCAGTTATTTAGTGGTGAATTGTTTAGCCTCCATGTGTTTGTGTTTTATACAGTTTTTTTCCTGTAATTGATTTCTAATCTCATAGCATTGTGCTCAGAAAAAGATGCTTGATATGATTGCAATTTTCTTAAATTTACCAAGGCTTGATTTGTTACCCAAGATGTGATCTATCCTGGAGAATGTTAACAATTATAAATATTTATGCACCCAACATAGGAGCACCTCAATGCATAAGGCAAATGTTAACAGCCATAAAAGGGGAAATTGACAGTAACACGATAATAGTGGGAGACTTTAACACCCCACTTGGACAGATCATCCAGACAGAAAATAAATAAGGAAACACAAGATTTAAATGACACAATTGACTAGGAAGACTTAATTGATATTTATAGGACATTCCACCCAAAAGAGGCAGAATACACTTTCTTCTCAAGTGCACAAAGTTGCTCTTGAAGGCAGAAGAAACACACCTCAGCCCACAGATATAAATAATACTAAAAACAGCTTACTCTTTTGAGAGTTTACTTTGTGCCAGAACCTGTGCTTAGATATTAATTTGTTTCATCTCTATCTTAATCTGGAGACAGGTACTGTTGTTATTTACCTATCACATATAAGGCTGCTGAGGCACAGAGAGGTTAAGTAATTTGCCCAAAGTCACACAGCCAACAAGTAGGTGCAGGATCCAGGCAGTGGACTCCAGAGGCTTCCCTCCAAGGACTGTGCATGTGTTAAAGGTCAGTTTACCACCTAAGATGCATGAAGTGTCCTGGTCCTGGAAACAACTGGTGGAGGCTGGTGCTCTGGGGCCCACTTGCCTCTCTGCCAAGAAACGGCAAGTGACACCTTTCCTTGGTACAGCTTGTCACGGTGATGCCTCAGGTGTCTAACACTCTGATCATAAAGCACATTTTCTCTGGATACTCAGCCTTGGGCTATCCCCCCACATGCCCTCTGGGTGCCTTATGTGGCTCACTTTTCAGGCTCCACCTGTGACTGCTTTGTAGCCCAACAGCTGCAGGATAAGGTCTCAAGTTCCAAGAGTCTTGAATGAAAGGGCAGTTTGATCACACACATATATATATATTCAAATATATATATTATATATATGTATATATATATACACACACACATAAATTATATATACTTTAAATATTTGTGTATGTTCAAATGCAGATATATACTTTAAATATCTTTTTATGTCTGCTGATAGATGTATGTGTGTGTAAATTTCTCATACATTCCCTTACTTTTCTTATTTCACCAACTCCTTCAGTCTTTCAAATGATATCTCTACAGCTCAAGATTTCTTTACATAGTTCCAAAGTCAGTGAAATTTTATTTAGCATTTATTTATATGCGCCTTAGTATTTCCATATATATATGTGCCTTAGTATTTCCATAAATAGATATGGAAACATATGCCTTATACACACACACGCACACACATCTCACTTTGAATAGCCCCTGATGACCACACGTGTGATGTCTATGTCTTTGTACGTGCACATGCATTTAAGGACATCCACTCCAGCAAGGGAAACATTTCAAAATTATGTTCGTGATCCTAGATCCTGGATCGCTGGCACTGATGTGATTTTCTGCAGGATATTTAACCCAAACCATTCACATATTAAGGAGCACACATACCTGAAATTATATTTTATTTACTCTCCTGCTCTTTCTAATTTACTTTCTACTCAATTTCCTTTTAGACAAATGCAGCATTTGCACCATAAGAGGTAATCTCTTGAGCCACATCTGCAGCTCCTAATATCTGGACATCCGTGGGCCCCTTAGCCCCTCGGCCTTGTGCCTATTGGCCACCTTCTCAGCCTTGATATGCAGGTCTGCAGGTGCATTTTTGGAATCATACTATTTTGTTCTTTACCCAGGGTTTGGCAAACTCTTTCCGTAAAAGACCAGATGTAAATATTTTAGGCCACACAGTCTCTGTTACAACTCAACTCAGCCATTTTAGGGCATGAGCCATAGACAATAATGTAAGAGAATGGGCATGCCTGTGTTTCAATAAAACTATTTCCAACATGGGCAGTGGGTCTGGATTTGGCCCACTGGCCATACTTTGCCAAACCCTGCCATATAGCAGTGTGCGTTTTTTCCAGCTATCTGTAAGTCATTTTCATATATGTGTAATTGATGTGCCTGCTTAGTACTTTAAAGTTCAAAGGAAATAGAACACATTGGCGTCTGAGCTCAAACATAATTAGGTAGTGAAGCCAAAGAGGTGACTTTCAGCATCATTATGTCCTTACCTGATTCTATCCTCCAAGGGCTTGTGAGCTCCTTGAAGACGTCTCCTCAGCCCCTAGCACACAGAAGGTACTCAGTAATGATTAAGGAGAGCAAATAGCACTGTGAAAGATCTAATTATAATTAGATAAGTTTTTAAGACCTCAAGTATAATATTCACTCAAGACTTTTTCAGAAAGTGATGATGATATTCTTGAATGGACAATTTAAATGTACCTATCATCTTACTGTCAGCGGAAATGATCATTTATGTTACTTTTGCAAATAAAGGGGAAAAAGTTATCTCTGGGCCCACCAAAATTGTTTTCAAACACTTGAATGGATTACTGGATAAATGGATGATGGCCTTTCTCAAACTTTCTTGCATTTTCCTGGGTCCTGGAGAGCTGGTAGTCTTGCCTCTCTACCCTCTCCTACCCCATGGCACACATCACTTTCTGATCATGGAATTTCTGTACCACTGAGGCAAGAGAAAGCCTCAGAATCCTTGTCAACCCCATTCTCTAAGCTGCCATTCACAACTGGTCAGAGTTAACTTGTGCTATAAAAGCTCTTTGTTACCCCGCAACCAAATGTTAATTGAGCACCTACCACATACTCAGCTTATGTTAGGTCAGGCGAGACTTACCCAAAGGATCCAGGTAACAAGGAGAGAAGCAGTAGCCAAGAATGTCAAATAAGTGCCATTGGCATCCAGAATGACCCCAAGACGTGAAATTCTTGGGAAGTAAAGTAACAATTCCCTTTCCTTTGAGATATTAACAGTGTGCCAGCCCTACATTGTCTCTTATGTGCCCCATTGTATCACACAGCAGCCAGTGATGGGGGCCTCTTCCACTATCTCAATGAGAAAATTGAGGTTCCTAAAATGCGTAGTAGCTGAGACTGATACTCACATCTGAGGATATAAGCCATGAAGCCTTAGGAAAGTGGACTCTCCAGGAGGGAAGGTGCGGTGGTTAATTTATATGTCAACTTGCCTGGCCATAGGAGGCCCAGAGTAAACCTTTCTGGATGTGTCTGTGAGAATGTTTCTGGATGGGAGATTAGACAGTAAAGCAGACTGCCCATCCCAATGTGGGTGTGCATCACCCAATCCACTGAGGGCTTGACAAATAAAAAGGTGGAGAAAGGAGTAATTTCCTCTCTTTTCTTGCCTCACTACTTGAGCTGGGACATCTCATCTCATTTCTCCTGCCCTCAGGCTGTGATTTATGCCATTGACTACCCTGGTTCTCAGGCCTTCAGACTCTGACTGAATCACACCATCAGCTTTCCTGGGCTTCCAGCCTGCAGACGGTAGATCTTGGGACTTCTCAGCCTCCGTAATCATGTGAGTCAATCCCTCATAATCAATCAGTATCTATCTATCTATCTACCAATCTATATTTTGTTTCTCTGGAGAAACTTGACTAATGGAAGAGGTAAGCCAGGTAATCTGCACAAGGGCCCTGGGAAGTGGGTGCGTTTTTATCACCGCTGTACTGCAGTGAGGAAGCCGAGGCACAGAGAGGGTAGGAGCCCATCTGAGGTTGTCCTCACAGTGGATAGGAGGCTGAGCCGGGAGTCTATGTGGGCAGTCTGGCTCCAGAGCTCAGCCCCTCAACCCCGACACCCTGCTGGTGGTCAGACAGTGGCCCGGAGGACAGTAAAGGGGACAGGTGGGGGGGGGGAGGGAGGGTACAACCATCGAGGTGTTGGGTTCATAGCTCCCTAGATGACTGACTTGGAATATCACAATATTGCCCCTGGAAGCGTGAATGCACAGCTCTTCATCCGTCTGACCCCTGGGGATCCTGGTAGTTCTCAGAGCTCCTCACGCCCTCCGTCTGCGGGGAAGGAAGGACCATTCTTTCAGGACGATTTCACAAGCCCTTCTTTTCCTTCTAAGCTGAACAGTTAGTGATGTTGCAGAGGGCGACCTGTGTCTCCCAGCCCTGGTGGATGTTGATTTGCTGGTCTTGTCATTTAGACTCTGCCTCCCTCACCTGCCCCTTAAGACCTGCTGGAGTGGGTGACTCGTGTGGGCAAGTCACACACGGAGCCTTTGACACACACTCAGCCTCTCCAGGCTCGGGGTTGGGGTGGGGGACAGTAGGGAACGGGACACGGGAAGCTGAAAAAGTCCGCAAATGGAGACAAAGCCTTTAACCCGAAGTGAGTTCCATTTTAAGACCAGAGTTCCTTGGGCCCTCCCAGCCTCAGCCCTCGGTCAGAAGCCAATGTGTTGCAAAGTCCACTTTTGTCTCTTCAGATGCAGACTGTGGTTTGTGAGGCCTTCACGATTAGAGATCAGACAACGGTCCCACCACTCGGCCTGAGCTGCCTGCCCAACCCTGGCATAGACCCCACAGCTCTTGAGAGCTGCCATGACCCCCTGAGGTCGGTAGGGGGCAGAGGGTTGGATTACCTGTTCACCTAGACCATAATCTCCTGGATGGTCTCAGTGCCCAGCCGAGCCCCTAGGAGGGGACGAGAGCTGCAAAAAGGATGAAGATCTCAGGTATGCGGGGTTCCATACTTAATCATTAGTTAATAACCAAATGAATGATCACTAACATTTCTTTGTGAAAGTGAAGTGCTAGACACTTGCCTAAATATTTTCTCAGCCTCCTAGAGCCCAGGACGGTGCCTGGCACATGGTAAGCACTCCGCAAATATCTGCGGAATAAAGCGATGATCGATCGAGCAAGTGAATAAAGAAATGAATGAAGCAGCCCAGGACTAGGAGTCAGGGACTGTCTAAGTTCTTCATCCCTTGTTCGGTGAGCCCCAGGCAAGCCACGCCCCCTCTCTGGACCTCAGTTTCTGCAGCATAACCGGTGGGTGAACAAGGAGTCCAGAGACTCTCCTGCACCCTTCTCTTCTTCCCGCCCTGAGGCAGCTGTAGTGGATTTCCTCCTCGAAACGGGACACCAAACGGTTAACACACCACCCATCGCCTTTGATTTATGAAGCGGACGATTGGACCAGGAAGCACAACAGAGACAGCCCTTCTCACTTGCAGGGGGAGGCCCCAGAGAGCAGTAATTCTGTGCACACAAAGGCGAGCAGCAGCCGTGGGCCTCCACCGTGCAGGAGAGCCCACCCTGTCGAGCCCATCCGTGGATGAGGCCAGGGCCGGGGTCTGCTCCCACTCTGTGCAGGGACAGCGGTGGCTTTGTCACCTGACCTCTGCCATCCACCCAGCCCAGGACCTCAGCTGCCCACCCTTTGCCCTGGGAACCGAAGTGCAGCCCTGCCCCGGTCACCGACTAGCGCTGCCTTTCAGCGTCTGCCAATCTATCAAGATTCAGCTACCGCTGTGAACCCATCAACTCCACGGAAAGGCAAAAAGGAACCCCTCACCACAGCAATTATTTATCCTAGCCTGAACTTCAGGTGACCTTTCCCAGTTCCACAGAAGTTGCAGTTGGGAGCACCTTGGTGGGAAGGTTTTTTTGACCCCCTTCTCTTTTTAACAAACACAATTTTTTTCCTGCTCCATGACCCTGTTTTGCAAAATTTTCTTTTGCAGAAGAGATCTTTGGGTGGTCCTTGAGCCATGACAGGCGTGCAGCGTTGGCCCGGACAGAAAACAGATTTTATGTGAAAGAAGTCGTTAAAAAAAAAAAAAAAAGAATCTGTGACTCACTCATGGGCCAGCTCAGCCCTCGGACATAAACAGGGGTCGTTCTGCACCACAGGCTCTGCCATGACCTGGGGGATCCAATACTGTTAACCTCTGCGGCTGTGTTTGTACGTGTGTGTTCCCGAGTCACAGGAAAATCCAGGCTGCAATAAGGGTTACGGAGGGTGTAACTCCCTGTGTAAATTTAAAGTGACCTAAGGGACATAATTACATAAATCTCATCATGAGACAATATACTTTTTATTTGTTTGAATTTTATTTGTATTGGTAAAACTGACCTGAAACTGACACAAGTTTATTAGAAAAAGGACTCTGTAAAAGCAAGTGGGCTGGTCTTCTTACTTAAGATGGATGTGCCAACTTCTAGTATGATTAGAGAAATGGATAACTCACTAACATCTGTGCAAACCACAATAAAAAGGGATTTAGTGTTACCCCAAGGAAGGCAAGAGAGGCTGTCTGTCCATTAAACGCTTTATTACAGTGCCAGCAGCTTTTTTCTAATTCAGTTATTCCTGCACGGCGTTCAGCACTCTGACTGCCTGTCATCCCACCAGACAGTGCTCGGGGCTGGGAGGTTTTGTGCAAGGTAGGTGACAATCAAATGAGCCACAGAGAAGAGAGGGGTGCCTGACCCTCGTGAAGGATTAACTACAGAAAGTGAGTGTGATCATGTCACACCATTACTTAGAATTTTCACAGTCAATTTCTGAAAATATGAGATAAGTTCTTAAAGAGGCAGTTTTCTCAGGAGCTCAGCAGACCTGGTGGGGTTTTGTTACACACTGCATGGCAGGGAGCCTGGAGAGATGGGGCCTGCCGGTGAGGAGGGGCACCGCCTTTCTTGTGCCACCCTGTGTAGGGTATGCTGGAGCCAGGACCCGGGCCCATTCGCTTCCAGGAGTAATTCTCCGAGAAGGAAGAAGAGGGAGCGATATCTCCTGGGACCGGCATGCTCTTTCTCCCTCCTCCCCTGCACCCTGAAGGCCAGCCTCCCCTGGGGCAACCAAGCCTCTGGGCATGACCCCTTGGGGATCATGCCGAGTGGGGTTTGTGGGAAGCATTTCCAGGTCAGCTGCCAGAGATGCTTGAGCCAGTTTGGTGCCAGGATGAACTGCTCACCTCCCATCACCCCTTCCTACCTCTGCAACTTCCACCACCTACCATCACGGTCAGCCCCAGAAGACTATATGCTCTTAACACAGGCGGGGGCACTGGGCCTGGCGTATTGGGGTCCTGTCCCACAGGACCTCACAGTCTAGCAGCAAAGTAGGCCACATACTGTAAAACATGCCATATACCTGACACAAATACACTTGAAACATACATAATGGGTCTGGCAAAGGTAAAATAGCAATGCCAAAAAGCACGGCATATTTTAGGGCCAGAACTGAATCTAGTCCTCATTTACAGACTGGAGATCTGAGATGTGGAGAGGCAGGTTGCACTCAGAGCACACACTGAAATGCCGGGAGGGAGGGCTGGGACCAGAGCATTCACCTTTGGCTCCAGGCTCAACCCAAGTTATACTTACGGGGACCCCACACAGTAGGGGCTTTTTGTCAAGCGAGTCGGAAAATGTGATTTCTCCCTTTGTATCTGTATATTTCAATGAGAAAAGTAAACCGCAAACCTCTGAGCTTGGTTCTGCTAAAGTAATTTAACATCTGCTGCCACCTGAATCTAATTGAAACAATTCATTATCAAATTTACTGATCTGCTTAATGATTTTGTACTTCTTTCTCAAAACCACCTTCTGCCTTAGTTAGCCTATGTAAATTACTCTCCCCTTTAAATCTGAGCGCTTGAAGGGACCTGGGAGAACGTCTGATTCAGGCACTCTCATTTTAAAGATGGGATAACAGAGGTTCGGGGAGGGGCGGACGTCACCTTTTATGAAGGTCAGGAAGGACTTGAGCCCAGGCTGCAGGCCCCAGGTCTCATTCCCTGAATGTGGACTGCTGGTTCAAACAGCATCTCTAAAAGGAAGGCAAAAGCAAAGCAACGGAAAGGGGTGATGAAAACAGAAAAAATGAGAAGAAAATAAAAAGGAAGAAGAAAGGAGTTGAAGAAAGGGAAGATGGCAAGCTTTCTTTCCAAGCTGTGCATTTTTTTATGTTTGCTCGGTGGCAGTCTGTTAAAGAAACACTTCATTGTCACCGAGCACAGAGTCATTAAAGGCACCTTGGAAATTTGGACCCTTTTATTAGAATCAGGGCTTAAATAGCAACTTAATTTATGACACTTCTCAAGGCTGATGGCATTTTTGCTCTAAGGTAAGGTCATCACAGTAGATCCCACTCCCAGCACTTCCCTTTAGAACATGCCAACATGAGAGGCGTTTCCTCTTTACTTTCAAGTAACTGATTATGCAACTGCTAAAATGTAAGTCACATATGTATGGAGGCACGTTTGAGTCCATGGTGCGTTTCTAAAAGAGAGCTTCTTTATATCTTCACGTAAAAGAGAAGAGTGAAAAGAGGGGGGAAACCCACGAATAAGCTTGTGAATAATTAGATCAGAGAGAGATGCCACCTTTTCTCACTGGTGGAACGGTGAGGGGAAAAAGTACTAGCATATAATTGACATAATTGATCTAGTATTTTTTCCCTTTTTGCTGTAGTAATTTTTATGCATGCCATTGTTGCTGTTATTATCCAGGATGTGATCTTGTGCGGTTGATAATACAGACTAGATATGAATACGGGGACGCACCAGCCAATCACAAATCTATAGTGTCTATTTCTGCATCACCAGGTGCTATCTCATGGGAAATATCCTCTTTTTTGGCAGGCACACAGAGCGCTGCATTATCTGTCATTTTCATTAGATTCAAGCTACAGCTGAGCCAAAAAGACTTAGTTCTAGCATATGTGCTCAAAATGGCCAAGCTGCGATTGTCCAAATTCACCCTTTCAGGATTGCATTACAAACAACTGGAGCTAAAGCTGGAAATTAGAGTGAGCAAAGAGCCTGAATTCCATTTGGGAAACTGCAAACACCGTAAGCGGCTAAGATTGGAGCTTATTATCGTGATCACCTCAAAGGAAAGAGGAGACACTGGCTTCCATCAGCAAGCTCATTTTTTAGCACCTCTTAGGTAGGGATGGAGGATGGTGTCAGCCTAGATTTCGAGGCCTCTTAACAAAGAAAACCCAGCCTCTTTCATTCCCCTCTGGGCCTCTAATACACTCTGGCCTCCTGGGATGCTGTGTATTCTGTCCCCAGGCTTTGCCCTCGGCCAGCCGACCCTGATTCCCCTAGGACAGCATCTACTGCTGGGTGTGTGATTAGGTAGTCTGGGTGGCATGAAAACCAATCACACCTCCAGCAGCGGACAACTCCTACAAGAGTCTTAAGGGATGAAATAATCCAGCTGCAGTGAAGTTGGATCTTCACACAAGTCTCCACCTATCTGATAAATTTAATGGTATGTTTGAGCATGTGGAGGGGACATATCACAAAATTAAACCCAATTTAAAATGCTAAAAATGGGAGAGCTACAGGGCTCAGGAGGCTAGTCACTCTACCCAGGGGACTTGATACTATTTTAAGCACATATTTAAAAAAAAAAAAGAATAAGCTAGCTGTTCAAGCAGAGAATTGACTTTGTTAAAAAACAAAAGGCCGGTGAGAATGTAAAATGGTGCAGCTTCTGTGGAAAATGGTATAGTGGTTCCTCAAATCATTAAACATAGAATTACCGTATGACCTAGCAATTCCACTGCTGGGTATATACCCCAAAAGAATTGAGAGCAGAGTCTAGGAGGGATCTTTGTACATCCATGTTCATAGCAGCATTATTCACATTATTCACAATAGCCAAAAGATGGGGAAACCATCAACAGATGGATGGATAAACAAAATGTGGTCTGTGTGTACAGTGGAATATTATTCAGCCTTAAAAAGGAAGAACATTCTGACACTTGCTACAACATGGATGAACTTTGAAGAGATTGTGCTAAGTGAAATAAATCAGGCACAAAAAGATAAATACTGTATGATTCCACTTATATGAGGTACTTAAAGTAGTCAGGTTCACAGAGACAGAAGGTAGAGAGGTAGTTGCCCAGACCTGGAGGAGGGGAGAGGGAGGAGTTACTGATTAATAGGTAGAGAGTTCCAGTTTTGCAAGATGAAGAGAGTTCTTTCTTTGGATGATGGAGGTAGATAGTTGCATAACAACACGAATGTAGTTAATGACATTGAACTGCACACTTACAAATGGTTAAGATGATAGATTTTATGTGTATTTTACCACCATAAAAAATTGGAAATAAATGGTTAGAATGATACTTTTTATGTTATATATATTTTACCACAATTAAAAAAGTAAAAAGCAATAGGCTTGAATTTGTTTCATTAAATCCTCTTTATTGTCCAACCGACTTGCATCCCAATGATGCAAGTTGGTGTCACCAGATGCCACCAGAAGTTTTGGACCTCAGCATCCTCTTTGGGTTCAGAACAATGTTTGAGCAGCAAGTAAATACCTTTGTTAACAAAAAACAACAACAATAAAAACTTTTCTGGCCGCCTGTAGAAGCCACCACCTGAACCCACAGTCTGCCCAAGTCTGTGCCCCAGGAATCCCAAGCCGTGCTGGAGTCTTCCACACTGGCATTGAGGGTGAGCCCTTGGCCACATCTCCCTTGAGCTGTGTGAGAAGTTCCAAAGACAGTAGAAACATCCATAATTTGTCCCCGAATCATATTGTGTTTTTATGCCTGGGCAGTGACTTCACACACCACAATGGCAGAGAGGATTTCTACAGGGAAAAATCTGCTGATGAAAATTTTGTCCTGAACCATATACTGCTGGCATCGTGTCCGTGGCAAGTGGTTCACCATTTTTCTTCTGTGCTGCTAGTACAGGCTGGTGAATGACAAGCAAGCAGGGAGAGAGGCGGTGTGAATGTCTGGGAAGTCAAGGAGCACTTTGGGTCCAGGAGTGCAGGTCCAGGAAGGAGGTCACCAGAGCTGAGTGGAGGCAAATCTGATGATGGTTGTTTTGCCATAACAAAATGCCATAGACTGGGCGGCTTACACAGACACTTACAGTCTCTTGATCTCCTTGTAAGGGCACTAATCCCATCATGAGGGCCCCACCCTCATGACCTCATCTTGTTAGGAGTCCAAGCTCATACAGCTCTCCCCACACACTAGGCCAATAAATGGAGAGATGAGTTGTGGGGCAAGGAATAGCAAGATTATTCAGAAAGCCAGCAGACCAAGAAGATGGTGGACTGGTGTCCAAAGAACCATCTTACCCAAGTTAGAATTCAGACTTCTTTTATACTAAAAGGGGAGGGGGTGTGTTTGGTTCCTACAAACTTCTTGGTGCCGGAATCCTTTGTTCTTGCAGATGTCCACATAGGTCAGGTCTCAATGTTCCTATAAACCTCCAACAAGACAAATGGTATTCTCTGTTCTGCAACTTCTCCTCTCTGTATGAGTGGAAAAGTGTTATACCTTTAAAGGTCAGAGCCTTGAAAACGGGCTATCCCGTGTATTTCAGGTTATAGGCAACATTCTTAACTTATAGCAAAAGCAATAGAATATAAAAGTTAAAGAAACATATCCAACGTGGAGTCAGATTTGTTCTGCCTTATTACAATCTAACCCTAATTACCATCCAATGGCCCCACTTCCAGATACTGATACCTCACAGGGTTCTTGGCCTTCCCCAATCAATAGAAATTGACTAGAGGCCAGACAAGAAATTCAGGCAAGGCTTTATTGGGGCCCCTGCTGCAGCAGGGGGGAGAAAGAACAAGAAACAAGTTTCCTGGTTCCCTTCCAAAGGTGGGGGGTGGGGCGTGACATGCTTTCTTGTATGGGGTGAGGCTAGGGGTGTGTCCAAGGTTGCAGGGGAGGCTTAGGTGTTTTGCCCATCCCTTTGGTGGTGTTGAGTGCAGGAGGGCATGCACAGTACCCTGCTTTTGCTCCCGACACCCTGTTTTTGCTCTCAGCTCTTTAGAAACGGCAGTTGGGTTTTTTTGGTCTTTTTGTATCTTTTTGTCCAGAATTTGCACATGCACGCAGTTATTTTTAGTCCCATATAGTTTCTTTGTATTTTGTTGCTTGAGGAGAGGTGTGCCCAGGTGCAAGCACTGCAGCAAATGGTCCCAGGTCTCAGCCTGTATTGAGACAGGGTTGGGGCTTCAACATATGAATTTGGGGGACACAAACATTCAGTCTGTAACAAATGTGGTTTTTATCTTCACTGAACCATTCATCCTGTAGCTGGAGTGAATGCCCCGTATCCACTCAGCTCTCAGCCCTGTGGTCCTATCCCTCCAATTCCAGCCAGACTGGAGGGTTCAGTTTACCAATAGCAAATTAAAAGTAACCTACAAAATATCTGATTTTTTAAAAGCTGTTCTCCTACAGGAGCCCTGTTGTCTATTAATTGTACCATGTTTTGAAACAACATAATTTTTTTTTTATTAAAAGAAATTTTCTCTTGTATTGTCCTTTCAATTATCACCATGTTACTGGAAAAGAGGTAAGGCAATCGGAAAACAGTTGAATGAGAGAATACACAAACAAACTTTCAAACTGTCTTTCAGCAAGTGAGGCTAAAGTTATTGAATATGCAAATTGCCTTATTAAACGAAGAATGATGTCTTTTTCAGCAATCAGTTTAATTACAGTGGAACCCTTCAATAGAGAAATCAACTTGTTTCTCAGAATAAAAATTCTTTAGAGAGGGAATTTAGGTATAACAGATCTAAATGAGAAGATTTACATGGGGTAGGAAAAAGTACTTGCATAAATGGACCATGAGCTGCTAGGAGAGGCACAGGAGAGACCGGACACCCAGTTGCCCTGCCTGTGTCTTGCTGAGCCTGGTTTACCTGCCTTTCATTCTCCTGCTCCAAAGCTCAGAGAGAGGAAAGATGTAATGCCCTATGAAAGGGGTTTATCCAAAGTGTACTTAAGGACATATATTCCCTACAGGAGCAGTATGGATTGCGTGGGGTGAGATGCTTAAGCACTAGGATGAGAACAAAAGTGATTTAATCGTTTAGAAGACCTTTCATCAGAGCTCCGTCCATTCTACTCCAGGCCCTTCCCTCTCTCTCCTAGTGACCACCAAACTTTGCCTGCTGGTTCTTCATCAGACAGAGACAACAATGTCAACGAATGAAGACCTCAGGAAGCTGTTCTGGTCAGAGTGTTGGGGTGAATAGGTTCAGATGTACCCACAGCCCACAGCCCACATGCTCAGATGCTGCAGTATCATGGTACCCTTGGAAAGGTGACAGACCAGGATTTAAGGCAGAGGTTTGGAACCAGACTTCTTGGGTTGAATCTCAGCCACATAGAATATTAACTTATTGGCGGCAGGCAAGTTGTTTATTCTTTATGTGCCTCAGTTTCCTTGTCTATAAAGTGAGGAGATAACACTATGTAATAGGATGGTTTTGAAATTTAAAGAGAAAAACCAGGCAACAACTGAGTGTAATACCTGGCATGTAGCAGGCACTCAATTAACATCAGCGGGTAGTAATGGAGGCAGCAGCAGCAGTAGATCAAATCTCCTGTGCACACTCTGATACTTTGTTACCAACTTTCACACAGTCTGAAATGCAAAACATGAAATTCACACATACTCAAGAAACAGCACAGGCAAATGTTCCTTCAGTGAACCTTGAAATCTTGAGCACCTACCATATGCCATCAGTGAACAAAACTGAAAAAAATCTCTGTGCTTTTACATTCTAGTAGAAAGACAATATATAAGAAGCATAATAAACATGTGCATTATATAGTATTTCAGAAGTATCTACATGGAACAAAAGGATAAAGCAAAGAAAGGTGTCTCAGAAGACCTGGAGTGAGGTGAGCAACTGTCATTTAAATAGATGGTCAAGGTGGGTCTCACTGAGACGGTGAAATGTGAGCAAAGACTTCAGATAGAGAAGGGAGAGAGCCATGGATATGTAGGAGGAAAGGGTCCCAGGCAGAGGTGCAAAGGCCCTGGGGCAGAAGTGGGCCTTTCATATTCCAAGCACAGCAGCAGGTCCATGGGGCCAGAGAGGTATTGGAGAAAAGTAGAAGACAGTGTCAGAAAGCAATAGAGGTCAGATGACACAGGTACTTGTGGGCCACCATAATGACTTTGGCTTACACTTGGATGAAATGGGGAGACTTTAGAGGATTTTGAGCAAAGGAATAGTATTAATTATCTGACTCATGTTTTAAAAGGAAAAACAAGCTTTTGAGTCAACTGGGATGAATTGGGGACCTGTGAGGAGACTACTGTACATATCCAAGGTTGTAGCAGTGGATATGAGAATATTCTAAATGTGGGAATATTTTATAGGGCAATCCAATACGCTTACCTAAGAGATTAGATGTGGGGTCTGAGAGAGAGGAGACAAGACGACTCCAAGATTTCATTTAATTAATGCAAACTACTCTGAAAACAAGGAATCCATGACAACCTTGTTTAGTGTGAGAACAAATCTACATTTACATTTACATGATCTAAATTGCTATGGCCTTACCTAGAGTACTGAACTCAATACAAATAAATACAGCATAGCAAAAATGAGGTCAAATTAAGAAAATATCACCTACATCTCAGATGAGAAATATTCTCATATGAAGAAGTTCTGGACATCAAGCGGTAGATGGAAGGCACTCATCAATATTTTTTTCTGCCTGTTTCTTGAACACAACAAATGTGTTCCTACCCCAGAGCCTTTGCACATGTGATTCCTTCTCCCAGACCTTTGAACAGTTGGCTCTTTTTCCTCATTAGCTCAAGTATCCTCTCCATTTGGGTCACATATCTATTGTATTAGTCAGGGTTCGCAGAGAAACAGAACCGACAAAGTGCACATATAGATAGAAAGAGATTTATTATAAGGAATTGGCTCACATGATTACAGAGGCTGAGAAGTCCCAAGGTCTGTAGTCATTAAGCTAGAAAACCTGGAGAGAGCTGATGGTATAAGTTCCACTCTGAAAGCCAGCAGGCTTGAGATCCAAGAGGGGCAGATATTTCAGTTGACATATGAAGTCAGGAAAAGATGATGCCCCAGCTAATGTATTCAGGCAGGAGGAGTTCCCTCTCACTCTTGAGACGATCAGCCCTTTCATTCTATTCAGGCCTTCAACTGATTGGATGAGGCCCACCCACATTGGGGAGGGCAATCTGCTTTACTGAGTCGCATGTTAATCTCATCCAAAACACCCCTACAGACACACCCAAAATAATGTTTAACCAAATGTCTGGGCACCCCGTGGTGCACACATAAAATTAACCATCACACCTGTTTTGTCCCTATTGTGTTTGTCATTTTATGAGATTATCTTAGTTTTTATTTGTTTATCTGTCTATCTATGTGCTTATCTTCCCTGTGAGAATATAATCTCCACCAGCAGTTTGTTGCACAACTGAACTAGTGAATAAATGAAGGAAGAACAATTCCATGTGTTATTTGAGATTTAAGAGAGAGAGAGAGGCATGGAATTTCCCTGAGGCCAGGTGATGTTGGTTCAGAGAGATGATGGCACTTGATGAGAAACAGAAGGAGCCCGGGGAAGACAGGATGGGACTGGGGCAAGGGACTGGGGAGGAAGGTGACGGGATGAGATCAAACCTTATGGGAAGAAACAGAAATCCATCTCTGACAGCCAAATCCCCCTGCATGCATTCTGGCTTTTATTTTTAATCTGGAGTGAAACATCTCCTGACCTGACCCGGCTGCCTGTGAGCCAATGCAACAAATCAAAGCCCAGAGCAGGGCGGGTCCCAGGCTGGGCTTCCCTGGGAAAGTGAGGGGGCAGCAAGAGTGGAAATGAGCTCGTGGTCTCACCCCAGCCCTGGGCAGCCATTTGTCTGCAGGACAAAGGGGCTGGGTGGGCCCAGTTCATCATGATGGCAAGGCCGCCCCCAGAGGCCCAGAGTGGGACAGTCAGGAGGGTAGAGCCCCATAGACACAAACAACCCTCGGCCAGAGTTCTTACATCAGCATTCCTGTGGGCACGCGGGGTTTTGTGTTTTGTTGATTGATTTTAATGATAAAAGAAAAGAGAAGCTGTCTTCAAGTGTTAAATGCTATGTGCATAAATGTTACCAAAATGGTGAAGAAAAATGTCCCACGTATGACTTAAGCTAAAATCATCTTTCTCAAGTTGTCATGGGATTGTTTTTTTAATAAATCTTAATAGCATGATTGGTTTTAGAGGCAGTGTTTGGAGTATCTTCCTCAGGGACCTTCCCTGCAGAGAGGTTCTAGAGGGGCTGAGCTGTGTGGTCAGAGTTTGAGCAGAGTCTCAGAGACAGGATGGGTCCCTCCTGGGTGGGGTCACCGGGAGGGGACACAGCCTGTGGAGGAGAGAGGAGACTCTGGCCCCGGGTGGGTGGGGAGGAACCAGAGTGCCCGGAGACCCTGGCCTCAAGCATGGTGTGCCTGTACCTCGCCCTTCTGGGTCGGGGGGGGGTGGCACCTGCTGGCACCAGGCCAGGAGCGGCTGCCTGGTGCCCTGCCTCCTGCCTCCAGTCCCTGAGCGATAGGGCCCTGGCCCCTATCTGTAGGGAGCCTGACTCAGTGCCTAGACCTCGGGAAGGTTCTGCTCTTTGAATCAAGATGATGGAGACATAGTCCTACCCCTAGGAGCCTACGATCGCGGGAGGAACCCCTCAAGGAAAGAGAAGACCAACTCTGAGATAAGAGGGGCTGTGACTTGGGTCTGCAGAGCTGGGCAGTTCTGGGACCAGAGCCCTTGAGTCAGTTTACACAGGAGGTGAGAAGAGAGGGCTCTCCAGACAGGTGACAGGGACCAAGGCAAGAGCCGGTGATGAGAATAACCTAGTCCAAGGAACAGCTAGGAGAAGGTCCCGTCTGGATCCACCACCAGAAATTCCCTAGGTCCCAACAGGCATAAGGAGGTGGGGTCGGGGGAAGGATGGTGGACACATCTGTGGGAGTTGATGATCAATTTTCTAACTTTTTAAACTGACTTTGGAGCACAGAGCTGAGGAAGAACACAGACAAGTCAGTAAGAAACAGCTCAAATGAAAAACAGAAAAAGATGTAAAGAGGCACTTTGCAGAAGTGGATATCCAAGTAACCAATGAACATGTGAGAAGCTGCTCAACCTCGTTACCCATCAGGGAAATGCAAATAAAAACCACAATGAGATATCACCACGCAAAATGGCAAAAATGGAAAAGATGAAAAGAGCCAGGGGTTGAGGAGCAGGTAGAGCCAACAGAGCCCTCAACCCTCTGGTGGAAGTGGGGATTGGTACAACCACTCGGGAAAACCGTTTGGTACTATCTACCCTGTGGACCCTCCACCCCACACGGCCTCCCTCTGAGGCTGCACCCAGAAGCCGCAAGCACAAGTACCAGCTGCACTAAACATAGTCGCCTGAACAGGAAACCATCAAACTTCCATCCGTGGGAGGATGGGGAAATAAATGGACCGCGGTGCAGTCGCAGGATGGATGACTGCAGGCGTGGTGTACTTCAATTTAAACATTTCTAAAAATGACTTGGGGTTTGGGAAGAGCGGGAGGAGCTGAGGCCTTCGGGTGGGCTCCCAGGAGCTGGAGGAGAGGAGTGATGACAATGGTGGTGCTGGTGGTGCTTTGTGGCTTTGAGAGCGTAAATCAGATTGTGACGCCCCTGCTTACGGCTCTGTGACGCATTCTGGCTGCACTTAAGATAAAGCCCAGGCTCTTACCTCAGCCTCCAAAACCACGTGTCCAGCCCCCGCCTGCACTGCCTCTGTGTCCTCACTCACTCTGCCTGGCCACCTTGCCCTTGCCAAGGTCACTCCCACCTACGGACGTTTCTCTGGCTCGATTTCTCTTCCTCCTGAGCTTTATTCAGTTCATCTCTTGAGAGAGGTTCCCTGACCGCCCTTGAAGCTGCTGCATGAATTGCACAACCCCAGGGGATGCCACGGCCTACCCCCCGCGTCCAGGTGAATGACACCTTGGGGTCGGTGCAGGGCGCTGCCTAGCCAGAAGCTCCTTCTTCCGTAGTACTTTGCTCCATTTTCTTCGTAGGTATTATTACAGGTGTTCAGGTGTCTGAAATGACCTTGTTCATTGTCAATTGCTTATTGTCTGTTCTCTCCTGCTAGAATATAAGGTCTTTGAGGACAGAGACCTCGTCCTTCTTATCCACAGCTCTAACCCCAGTGCCTAAGTTAAGATAGGTGCTTACTGATTAATTATGTGTTGAATGAATAAATAAAAAGCCAGCTGGGAAGTGAGGGTGGCTGTGGGAGTCCCCAGAGCCAGTGAGGCCCTCAGCCCCATGCTTGCACAGATTACCCCAACTGGCACCTGTCTCGCTGGGCTGCTGAGAGGATTATTGTGATCCCCATTTTCCAGGTTGGGAAACTGAAGCTTGGAGACAAGAGAGGTGGTGTCCATGAGGAAGGGTGACAACCAAGATTTACACTCAAGTTTGCTCCCCACCCAGGCCCTGCTCAGAGCACAGACCCTTCTATGTGCCCATCACTGGGCAGACTCTGGGCCCTCCTTGAACCGCAGCCTCCGGAGTGAAACAAGGGGGCAGCCGGGAACGCCCTAGGCCTAGCACAGCCCAGGGGGAGCCCTGTGGGCACCGCCAGGAGCTCTCCTCCTCCCCTTCCCCCATCTGAGAATGGTGCTGGCAGCTGTCACAGCCCACTAAGCTCAGAGACTGTTTCATTGATGGAGACAGCTTCCAGGGCAGTCCAGAACCACTTCAAACCGCCTTGGCAGCACCTGGCCACACTGACCAGATCAAATTTGAACTTGCAGTGGCTGACGGACACCGGCTGACCTGAGGACAGGGGCGGTTAGGTCAGCGCTTCTCAGCCTGTTCATTCGTCATGGAAGTTGAGGCCATGTCTGCCTACAGCCCCAGCTCCACTCCAGCCAGAGCACCGGCCCCCTTCCTGGGGACACGGTGCCTCCAGGGCAGTCTGGGGTCCTGCATGTGGCATCCCAGTAGCCTGTGCAGTGTGTCTGCCGGGTTTCCTGCACCCCATGACCCCTCACCTACTCTCCCATCCTCTGGACCCCCTAACGTAGAGAACCTCAGGCAGGGAAAAACCCTATTTTCTCTCCCTAGCTCACTACATCCCTTCTTCACTAGCCTGAAGCCAAAGCTCTTTCTCGCCTCCTGAAGCGGCCTCTTTTATATCACCCAGCCATCCCCTCCACAGGGCCTGGGCACCCACTGCCCCCTCCATGCCCACCCGTTGTCTAATTAGCAGTTCCTGACGGGGCAGCTGCAAAGGCACTTGACAAGGAAGTCTTCTCCCCCATGCCAGGCTCAGTTCCAACGTGTGGAAATGACTGCTGTCTTCTGTAAATCAGGAAGGAGTAAAGGTCATGCCCACTATAAGGCCCCAAACCTATTTGTACCCTGGTGTGCCCTCAGGAAGCAGGACAGAAAGGGCTGGAACCACAGGGCACACTGGCCTCCACCTCCGCAGCTTCCGCACCTCCCCACACCACGGCCTGCCTTCCAGGAAGCCCCAGCAGGAGGGAGGAGCCAGGGTTGTCAGCCCACTGGGACTGGACCCCAGTGAGATTGGCTCCCTGGAGCTGCCAGTACTTGACACATCTACCAAAGTGATGGAGTGGGTGAAGACAGCTGTTACTCAAAATTCCAGCCTCTTATGGGTAGGTACAGGCTAACAGGGAAGCCCAAGAAGCCAGGCCCTTGTCCCTGATGGGAGCACAGTGAGAGGGGGTCTGCCCAGCTGGATCCCAGTCAGGTCCCTCCGGCCAAGGCCTGGGCCCCATTCTTATGTCCTCTCCTCTGCAGGCCCGGCACCGCGGGGGCAGACGGTTGCGAGAATGCCGAGGGTATTTAGCAGGCTATCATATTAGTCTTCCTGGGGCTGCTCTAACAAATACTACAAACTTGGTGACTTAAGCAAGAGAAATTTATTCTCTCACAGTTTTGGAGGCAGAAGTCTGGAATCAGGGTGTCAGCAGGGCTGTGTTCCTCAGGTACTCAGCTGGCAGCTGTTGTCAATAACGGTGTCACTTGATTTGTAGCCACGTCACTCCCATCTCCCGCTCCGTCTGTACATCCCTTCTCTTCTGCGTGCCACTGGGTCTAATTTCCTCTGCTTTTCTCTTATAAGGATACACATGATTGCATTAGGACCCACCTTGCATAGTGTAGGCTAACTCTCCTTTCAAAATCCCTAAGTTAGGGGGCTTCCCTGTGGCACAGTGGTTGAGAATCTGCTGCCAATGCAGGGGGACACGGGTTCGAGCCCTGGTCCGGGAAGATCCCACATTGCCGCGGAGCAACTAGGCCCGTGAGCCACAACTACTGAGCCATGCCGCGTCTGGAGCCTGTGCTCCGCAACGGGAGAGGCCGTGATAGTGAGAGGCCCGCGCACCGCGATGAAGAGTGGCCCCCACTTGCTGCAACTAGAGAAAACCCTCGCACAGAAACGAAGACCCAACGCAGCTAAAAATAGATAAATAAATTTATTAAAAAAAAAAATCCCTAACTTAATCACAGTTTTCACCATATAAATTGATAGTCATTCTTTACCATATATGGTAATATTCACAGGTTCCAGGGATTAGAAAGCAAATATATTGAGGGGGGCATATTTTTCTGTCTACCACAGCTATTATTAATAACTTGAGATCTCAAGGCAGGAACTGTCTCATTGGATGCTCATGGCTACTGAAGGGTCAGGTGCTAGCATTGCCCCACTGGATGCATGGGGCGGGAGTGGAGCGTGGGAACAGAGCAGAGATGCTGATGTTCATGATGCTAATGGAACAGAAGTCTAGAGGCTCCAGTCATCCTGCTTCAGCTGCACCCCCCCCCCACCCATTTTTGGAATGGAGCGCTGGGGACACGGCCTTGGTGACTGGAGTGGAGTCTAATAGGCCTGGGGTTAATCCTGTTCCTGCCTCAGTCTCTGCATCACGCCAGCTCACAGCAGGGTTATTCTGTGTGTTAGAGAAAACAACATGTGAAGATCCGTAGCTCAGGGTGTGGCAAAGAGTAAGCATCTAGTCAATGGTAGATAGGATTATTCCTTTTGCTTAATTGGGTAAATGTTTCTGATCCGCACGTGCTAAGGCTGGATGGTGGAGCACCAGAGGCAGTGATGGGAGTTCCTGGGGGGCAATGCCAGCTGCTCCTCATCCGTCCCCTCCTTCGTGCCTGCATGCCACAGAGGTACTTCGAGAACATTGCATGTGAAGTCTCTTCTCTGCAGGGACTCACGGGGCAGGTGCGGAAGGAAATGGTATTCCAGGGTGAGAGGTATTATCACAGAATTGTCATCTAGACCTTGGAGGATGGAGCTATGAAAAAGGAGAGGCGAGTGATGTCTCCTCTAAAAGGCAATGCTTGAACTGAGTCCCAAAGGATGCAGCCATTGGATACTTGAGCTTTAGGGGCCAATAGCTGAAAGTTTGCTAAAGAAATGTGCACCTTGTGTCTTGGGGAAGGTGGTGGTGGGGATCAGGAAACAGTGGCTGATGGCACAATAAGAACCTTGCTTGGGGAGACCCCGCTAATAACGCTGATGGTAATTACATGGTCCTATGACTGGATGGCCAGGGTCCTGGCATGAAATCTAGGGCACACCCCAGGGTGGCTAGAGAGAGTTTAATGACAGGACGACTGACAATGGTGTGGGGAGGCAGTAAAAGAAAACACCAAGGGATGAGGAAGCACCCAGGGCTAGCAGCAGTGGAAAGCCATTACCATTACCACCCCAACGCCTAAAGGATCAAGGAAGGAGCCATCTCCAGACCCAGAGAGCTGTGGCAGTGGGAGAAGGCCATCTGATGGGAACTTTGACCTTCAGCAGATGAATGCAGCCGTTCTCAATTTAGGGCTCGGAAGGGAGAAAGCCAGGGCAATAAATACCCTGACTTCCGTCTGACCTCCTTCTCTTGTGGGCTCCCCATTGGCCATTCCCAGCTGAAAATCAGAAGGCTAGGGAACCTGTGGATGAAGTCCTTATGGGTTGGCTTCTTGGAGTACAGAGCAGGAGGAGAAGAATAGGGAGTAAATCTGGAGGGGCAGAGAATCCTGCCTGATGATGAAGATGGTGATGAAAATGATGATGATTATAATGATGACAATAATGGTGGTGATGGTGATGATGATGGTGGTGATGGTAGTGTTGCTACTGCTGATGGTGGTAGTAATCGTGATGATGATGGTGATGATGGTGGCAGTGATGATGGTGGAGATGGTGGTGATGATGGTGCTAGTGATGATGATGGTGGTAATGGTGGTGGAGGTGATGATGACAGTAAAGTTAAATACCATTACTGAGTTTCTATATAACCACTCACTTTTCCAAGGGCTTTCAAGCTTCACACCAGCCCAATAAGATAGGATAGTAGAAATTCTCAGAGATCTGGGAGACCTACACATGGATCAATAGCCAAAATTGTCCTCTACTCCCTTGGACCTCCCCCAAAGCACATGGTTTGGCAAAGCACCTGGTCCTAGTGACTTGCATTTTAATTACACATATATTTGCTCATCTTCCTTACCCCTCTGTGAACTTCTTTAAGTAAGTTTGATGTCTGATTATCACCGAAACCCAGGGCTTGGCAGTGTCTAATAGAGTGCCTGCCACTCAAGAATTGCTAAGCCAATGATGATGAATGAGTGAATGAATGAGTGAATGAATAAAGAGAGACCCTGTGACAACAGGATGTGGAGAGTGAGGTCCTGGACTGAGACCTGCTCTCTACGGAGCCTGGCCCATCACAGGCACTTAGCGTATATTGGAGAAGGGCCAACACAGTGGCACTGTGGCATTTCTGTTTTCTCTGGTGCCCATTTGCTCACGTTAAAACATGAACTGAAAAACTTCCAAATTTTACAAAGCTATTTAGTTCCCTGAAACTTACCCAAGTCCAAACTCTGAGCTAAGAGTAAGGATTTTGTGCTACATCTCAGTGTTGCAGGTGGAAACCCACAGCCCAACATAGCTCAGAATTGCTAATCACCTTCGGATTGTTGTGTTAATAAGTGAAAATACAGAGAAACACAAACCTGTCTTCCTGTTTATTTAATTTTGGTCCCAAAAAACGCCGCTAAAACATATTGCTGGGCATGCCACAGATGTTCCTTCTCTCACACGTGCGAGATATTGCAAGTGAGAGCTGGACGCTTTGACAGAATTTCTTTCGCTTTGATAACTGTGGTCAGGCCATTTTCCTACCACTGGGGCCTGTCATTTTATCTGATCATTCCCCTGTGCAGAGGTCCACGTCGGGGCTGACGTGTAATTCTGTGTATTTTACCACAACCTGCTCGAACAGACTGATAAATGTAAGCAATTAAAAAAAAAAAAAGTTGAGCTGTGCCATCTCTTGTCAATTCACCTGCTAATTTCACTATATGCAGAGTGTATATAATGACCTGCTTGGTAGGTTACTAAATAGAATCTTGGGTTGTTCTCCCCAGAGCTCATTAGGGTGAGAGGTGACCTGGCAGGACGTGTGGCTCTCCAGTTTGATACTGAAGTTTTAACTAACCAGATAGAAGAGATTTAGAGCCACTTACCAGTTTTTAAAGAACGGAGCAGAACAGCGCTGTGTTCTCTCGCATCTTGTCCTAGTTTATCTTCCAAGGGCCGTGGCCATTATTTTTAGAACAAGAAGGTGTCATCATTTAGATTGATTACAAGAGAGGAAACCCACCCAGCATTCTGTGGCTTCAAGGATTTTCCTTACCGTGAGGGCAGCAGATTCGTATGGACTTCAGTAAAAGGGGGTCAGGGTGGATTCTGTGTTAGGTACCGGTATTGTTACCTGGGCCATGTCGTCTGTGCTGGGGAGCTGGACTTCCTGGGGCAGGGAGGGGGTGTGTCCTTCCTGTCGAAGAGTTTTTCTTTAGAATCTCTCTGTGGTGGCTGGGATCAGGCTGGGTGAGAGGAGAGAGCCCTTTCAGCCACTTGGGGAGTGAGAACAGGGGGCCAGTGGGCTCCAAGGAGCTAGACCGGAGTCAGCCGCCAGGAGTGGGTGCCCTGCTAAGCAGAAGCTGTGGACATGACCACTTGGATGGACCCGCACGGGCAGAACTTGTGTTTTGTTGATGTGCCCACTGACCGACGGGAGAAGTGCAGTGAGGAAGAGGACATGAGGAGGAGGAGATACACCCCCCAGGCCAGGACACTCTCGAGGTGGCCTTGTCCTCTTTCTAGTTACTTATTTATTTTACCAATTCTTCAGCCAATTCCAGCAAGTGAAACACTGGCCGCCTCATTGCGGATGCTCAGTGCTGACTAATTAGCATTGTTGAAGAGCCCTCTGTCCCGTGCCAGGCTGAGCGGGCAGCTACATGTCAGACCCCCAGTATAAGACAGAAGGAGCTGGAGCCCTGGCCAGAGGCACCCAATGCTCCAGCCCCTGTTGGCACCTCCATTGCAGGCGAATTTGGTGTCTTTCAATACCATTCCAGACCGATATCGCTATTGTGCGGATTAAAGGAGTCTTGATAGCCACATGCTCCAAATAAAGATAATCTTTGTTATGCACTGAGTATGGGATATGAACTTGGCGATATCCCCAGTGCCAGTGCCATTATTCTCTGCCCACAGTCTAAGCAAGAACCTCAGATGTAAAGGCCTTCTCTGGAGGCATTTGGAGACGGCTGGGTTCAAGCTGGGTAAATGCCTTCCCAAATAATCACTCCTGCACTAGCGCTGTGTATCTAGCCAAAGTGGAGAGTGCATGCGATTGTTTGCCAAATTCAAGACCAGAGGGCTCCCGTTCCAGGGAGAATAGAATCACTCAGGCAGTCGTCTTCAAGCTCCTCTCAGTTGTATCCAACTAAGGCCTGCTTGGGGATGGGTGAAGACATTTGTCTCTTTCCTTTTATAAATGTGCATGCAACATTGCTGAATTATAGGTCACGAGAGAATGCACAGAGAAATCCAAATCCTAGGAAGTACCTGAGGATTGACCCTCTACCCCCACCCTGACCCAGGAGCCTCATTCCAGGTGCTTCCAAGGGAAGCAGAGGTCCTCAAAACGAGAAAGGCGAAACTGGGCTTTGCTTGTAATGTCAGGCACTCCTCAACTTTCTCTTCAGAATGGCCTTCCTTTGCAGCCAGAAGTTTGCTTTCATCCAAACCATGGCAGGACCACCATGTGTCAGATGTCATAGTGGAAAATCAGTTTATTTCTTAGACAAATCATGCATGTGTAAGAATCTACTTCATGGAGGACAATCTACCGTGGAAGTGAAACTCGTGGGCTCTAAAATAGGGAGTGTGATGATTAATATTATGTGTCGAATGGCTAGGCCATGGTACCCAGGTATTTCGTCAAACACATTTGGGTATTGCTGAGAAGGTATTTTTAAATGAGGTTAACATTTAAATAAGCAGACTTTGAGTGAAGCAAATTGTGCTGCATAGTGTGGATGGTCCTCATCCAATCGGTTAGAGGCTTTAATAAAGACAGACAACCCCCCAAGGAAGAGGGAATTCTGCCAGCAGACTGGATTTGGACCTTGAACTACAACATCAGCCCTTCCCTGAGTCTCCAGCCTCTACCCTGCAGATTTTGGACTTGCCAGCCTCCACAATCACATGAGCAAAGTCCTTAAAATAAACCTATGTATGTATTATGAATGTATGCATCTATCTATCTACCTACCTACCTACATCCTATTGGTTCTGTTTCCCTGGAGAACCACACCCTGAGTACTACTAGTAGGAACTAGGAAGAAGGAAGCACTGTCTTCAGGGACCAATAGAGGACAGAAGACTCTGGCTGCCACCAGAGTGCAGGTGTTGTCTTAATGACAACCTATTCAACACATGCCTTTTCCTTACCCAGGCTGAAGACAGGGTGCCAGGCCATGGGGCCCAGGCCTGCCCATTTACCTTGTGAAAAGTATGATTCATGAGAAATGGAATTCTGTGGCTTGTCCTGCTCTGAATGGAGACTGCCCTGAGAACGGAAAAATGAAATATCTAGATACAGTAAGAAAACCTCATTGCTGGGATTGCTACTGAGACCTGCTTTCCACAGAATCTTTTCATGACTCTCCTGGCTCTAAACCTGGAAAGCCACAGAAAGATGGCAGGTAGGGAACCAGGTGTGTTTGGGATGTCCCTACCTGAGTAAATGGGAAATGGCAAAGAGCCAGGCAGCCCCTGGTTTCCGGAGAGCAATGATCAACGTAAAGTGCATCCTATTGTTTTCAAGGCACATTGGTCCATCTTAATAAGGCTCAAACTTTATTAAGGGAATCTGAGGGGTAAGCTACCTGCCGCTGTGGGGAGCTGATGCTTCCATCTCGCACAATTCGATGAGCCAGACGTTTTGCTTTCTCACTGATTCCATCCCCCAAAAGGAAGAGGTGGGTAGGCCACTGAAGTGTTTTGACTGAAGTGTCTTCGGTGTTCCCTTTCTAATAAAGGGCCATATATTAGTGCCGAACAGTCATTTTTTTGAGCACTAAAGTAATACCAGGACTCTCATTGCTCAAGAAACTGCTGAGCAGAATCTTCCAACAATGTGTCTCCCCGGCATTCCTTACCCCTATTGATAATGATAAAGTCTCATAAATCTAGGTAAATCTTTAATTACGCCTTCAGAACACGGCGATATTACGACTGTGACATAGTCATAAAGGGCACCTTCAAAATTAGCTCTGTATACATTTTATGAATATGTAAAAGGGTAGAGGTAGCTAGAGTTAAAAAGGAAAGACAAAAAAAAAATTGTGTTTTTACTATCTTGTCGCAATCATCTTTTAAAATGGGATTTTAATTCCTTTTTAAAAATAATTGTTGGGAAAAGCTCTGTCTCTTGACTTCTACAATTTTTATTAAAGTCCACAGCGTCAGCTTTGCTGAACCCTACTGCATGCTGACAAAGCCTACAATCTGCAATACAGGGAGTATATTCCTCTATGTTAGAACACCTTTAGGCCTAAAAATTGTTCTTCTTTATATTAAGCATGTGTGAGGTATTTATGGAGAAAGGAGTGCTGTTTTTATGAGGTCCTAAGAAAGCCTAGGGTTTGTTTCATTCCCTGCAATCAGGGTGACTGCAGCCTCATCCTTCCCCCACCCCTGTGTTTGGTTAGTAGTCCTGTGCAATTTATTTTTATCTTCAGCCGACGCACATATTTTTACTTCTGTGAATAATACGGAGAAAGATTAAGTTCTTTTATTTTGCTAATTAAACTGCATTTTTCAAGATCCAGTGAGGTAGTAAGTGACAGGATTAACAAGGGCCCTTTGCAGTTTTGCTGTTTTCTTGATGAGATTAGAGGTATTTGATATTGGCGTAGGGGCTGATGAAGTGGCTTCCTCCGTGTGAATGAATGCATGACCCTAGTTTATCACCACGGCTTCATAAAGAAGTCTTCCTTACTGTCGAGAAAGCCCAACCAAGAGTGAAAATGACATTAGCGAAAAGCGAAGCAAAAGGTCAGTAGAGCAGGATGAGAAGGGGGAAGGAAAAATGCATTCCTTTGCTTTTTTTTTTTTTTTCCAAAGGGTTAAGGAAGAGTCCTGGCTGAGTTACAGGCTCTGTGCCCATGGAACAGTCAGTGGGTGAGCTGACCCTCAGAACTGCAGGCTCCTGCGACAGGGACATCTTTCTGAGCCTCTGGAGTTTAAAGGTAAAAATCTTATATTTAAAGAAACAAAAGCAGGGAGACAAGCATGCACCGCGAGGAAAGCACCAGCTCCCTCTCCCCTGCGCCCTGCAAGACTTGTTCCCATCAGCATTCACATACCGCTTGGGGCCCACCTGACTTCTTCGCAGCTACCTGGGCTTAGAGCCCATCTTCCGGACAGTCAGAGGCCAACCTGAGGGAGCAGGAAAAGACCACCCATCTCTTCTTCCTCACGCCCCCCCAACCCCCTTCCCGGCCTCCCAGCAACTTAGGAGAGGCAACTGAAATGAAGGAGCGATGCCAAATAAGAGGGGGAAATCAGAGTGGAGGAGTGGTTTGCTAAATCCCCTTGTGGTGGCCAGGTAGAAGGATGGCACTGGGGCAAGGGTGAGGACAAGCTGAGAGGGGAGCTGGGGAGCGGCTGGGCCAGCTCAGGGCTGGGTGCCTTGGCGCCGCAAGTCCAGGCAAGGCCATTGTGTGTGTGTTTATTGTATAATTAGCTCTCTCTCCTCCCTGAATTCCTAAGACCATTTTCCCTACAAGCACATATTATTTTCTTTTTAATAGAGGAAAATTTGCACACAGCAAAATGCACATAAGTGTACGGCTGGGTGTATCTTGACAAATGCAAACACGGGTGTAATCCACATCCCTATTGGGAGGTAGAAGATTTCCATTACCCCAGAAAGTTGCCTAACGCTCCTTGCCAGCAAGTGCCTGCCTTCCCACCCACTCAAGCAACCACTGTTCTGTGTTCTATTACCATAAGTTAGTTTTGTCTATTCTAGAACTTTATATAAATGGAATCCTACAGAATGTACTCTTTCTGCCTGGCTTCTTTGTCTCAGCACAATATTTCTGTGATTTTCTGTTTGTTGTGGATATCAAGAGTTTATTCGTTTTTATTGCTGAGTTGCATTTTGATGTATGGATCTACCACAATTGTTTTATCTGTGGCACTTTTGTTGGACATTTGGGTTGCTTCCAATTTGGGGCAATTATGAATAAAGTCTCTGTTCTCATTTTTGCCCAAATCTTTTGCAGATATATATTTTGATTTCCCTTGAGTAAATGCCTAGGAGTGGCATTGCTATGTCATAGAGTGTATGTTTATTCCATGAGAAACTACCAAACTTTTCCAAAGTGGTTACACCATTTTACAGTTAATCAGCAGTGTGTGAGAGCTCTACAATCTGCTTGTTCCATATCCTCACCAATGTTTAGCAGTGACTGTCTTTTAAATTTTAAGCCTTCTAGTGAGTACGTACACTTCTCCAAATACGGTTTTAATTTGCATTTCGCTAGTACCTACTGACATTGATCACTTTTTCCTACGCTTGTTGGTCGTTCCAGTGGCTTCCTTTGTATTTTTTCACTAGTTTTGCCCATATTTTATTGAGCTGTCTTCCTATTATTGATTTGTGTGAGTTCCTTATATAGTCTAAACACTAGTTCTTTTCCAGATATATATATATATTGCAAAATCTTTTCTCCCAGTCTAGTTGTCACTTACTTATATTTTTTATTAACATGCAGTAAAATTGACTTCTGTTGATGTACAGTTCTATGACTATTAAAGTACATATAGATTCATGTAACTACCACTACAATCAGGATATAACCATTCCATCACCTCACAAAACTCTTTCACTGCTATCCATTGTGGTCACACATTCCCCACTCCTAACCTCTGGAAACCACTGATCTGTCCTCTGTCACTCTAATTTTTATCAAGGAGAGTGCCATACAAATGGACTCATACAGTATATAACATTTTGAGGCTGACTTCTTTTACTCTGCCTCTCTTTGAGATTTATCAAAGCTCCTATGTGTATCAGTAGTTCACTCCTTTTTATTCCTGAGTAGAATTTTATTGTATCAATTCATTTTTAATGGTGTCTTTTGTAAACAGAAGCTTTTGATTTGGATCAAGTCTAATTTCTCAATTTTTTCTATGTTACCGACTACACCCTACCCCCCCACCCACAATTCATATGTTGAAGCCCTAACTCCCAATGTGATGGTAGTTGGAAATGGGGCCTTTGGATGGTAATTAGGACTAGATGAAGTCACGAGGTTGGGGTCCTCATGATGGAATCAGTGCCCTTATAAGAAGAGGAAGAGACACTCTCTCTCTCTCATCCATGTGAGAACACAGTGAAAAGATAGCCATCTGCAAGCCAGGAAGAAGGCTCTCATCAGAACCTGACCATCCAGGCACCCTAATCTTGGACTTCCAACCTCCAGAACTGTGAGACATAAACTTCTGTTTTTTAGGCCTCCCAGTCTATGTTATTTTGTTATGGCAGCCTGAGCTAAGACACTCAGGCTATGGTTTATGTTTTCTATATCATAACTAAGATATGTTTGACTACCCGAAGGTCAATGAGATATTATGCTTATTTCTAAGAACTTTATAGATTTTGATTTTATATTTAGAGCAAAAATCTACCACAAGTTAATTTTTGTGTGTGGTGTCAGGTAAGTTTTGAACTTTTTTTTTTTTTTTCATTATGTCTATCCCTGTTTAGCATCATTTGCTGAAAGTATTGTCCTTTTCCTGTTGAATTGTCTTGCAGATTTTGTCAAAAATCAATTGTGTAAATCAATTTCTGGACTCTATTCCATTCCCTTAATCTATGTTTCTATTTTGCACCAATACAAACCATCTTGATTACTGTAGTTTAATAGGCAGTCTTAAAACCAGGTAGTGTAGGTCATCCAAATTTGTTCTTCTTTAATATTGCATTTTGTTATTCTAGGTCCTTCAGATTGCCATATAATTTTAGATTCAGCTTTTCAATTCAACAACAAAGTCTGCTGGGATTTTGCTTTGTATGGCATTGAATCAATGTTGGGATATAGGCTATCTTAACAATATTGAATCTTCCAATTCATGAACATGATACATCTCTTTAATACTTAGGTCTTCTTTAATCTCTCACAGCATTTTTTTGTACTTTTCAGTGTTGAAATCTTACACCTATTTCCTTATGTATTTTTATTTTATTATGTACAGTATTTTAAAATTTCATTTTCCAATTGTTCCCTGAAAAAATACAAATGATTTTTCAATATTGACCTTGTCTCTAGTAACTTTGCTAAAGTAACTACTATTTCTAATTATTTATAGATTCTTTGGGGAGTTCTACATGTATAATTCTGCATCTGTGAATGATAGCTGTATTTCTTCCTTTCTAAATTTGATGTCTTTTATTTCTTTTTCTCCTATTGCACTCACTAGACTTTCCAGTATAATTTTGAATAAATGAAATAAGGAATAGCCTTTCTTTGTCCTTGATAGTAGGGAGAACTCTTTTTATTTTTTTAATTGGAATATAGTTGCTTTACCCTGCTGTGTCAGTTTCTACTGTACAGCAAAGTGAATCAGCCTTACATACATATACATATATCCTTTTTTTGGGGGGAGGGGATTTCCTTCCCATTTAAGCCACCACAGAGCACCAAGTAGAGTTCTCTGTGCTATACAGTAGATTCTCATTAGTTATCTATTTTATACACAGTAGTGTATGGGAGGAGTTGAATTGGGAGGACTCTTTATCATATTAAGAAATGTCCCTTCTCAGTTGGCAAAGAGATTATTTTTAGGATTGTGTGCTGAAAATTAGCAAATGCATTTTCTGCATTTATCGAGATTATTATATGATATTTTTCTTTTCTATTCAGGTAATTCTGGTAAATTAGATATTTTGAGTGTTAAACCAGTCTTGCATTCCTTGTAATGTCCTTGTTTGGTTGTGGTATTAGTATTAAGCGGGGTTCATCAAAATAACTGTGATATATTCCTTTCTTCCTTATTTTCTCATAGCGTTTGTGTAAGAATAGTATTATTTCTTTATTAAAATTTGATAAAATCTACCAGTGAATCCATCTGATACTTGGGTGCTTTTGGTAGGAAGGTTTTAATTCCAAATTCAACTTCTTTAACACATATATGGCTAATCAGCTTTTGTGCTTTGTTGTATTAATTTGGGTAACTTGTGTCCTTCAATGTATTTTTCAACTCCATCAAAACTATCAAATTATATACACAAAATAGTTCATAGTATTACCTTATCTTTTTAATGTCTGTATGACATATTTCTAGGGATATCACCTGTTTTTACTGACATTGGAAATTTGTGTTTTCTCTCTTCTGCTTTTAATTAGCCTAGTTAGGTATTTATCAATTTTATTAATCTTTTAAGGGAAGCTATTTTTTGTTTTATTTATTGCCTTTACTGTTTGTTAATTTCTATTCACTGATGTCTACCCTTACCTTTATTATTCCCTTTCTTTTATTTATACACAATTCTAATATAAGTATTTAAGGCAATACATTTTCCTCTAAGTACTGCTTTAGCTGTATCCTATAAAATTTGATATGTTGTATTTTCACTATCAATTATTTTAAAATATTAAGCATTTTCTATGTTTTTTTTTCTTTTGACTAATAGGTTACTGAAAAGCGTGTAGTGTGTTTCCAGATATGTAAGAATTTTCCCAACTTATTTCCTAGTTTAATTTCATGTGATTAAAGAAAATGCTCTATGATTTTAATCTTTTGAAATGTATGGAGACTTGTATTAATGCCCATTTTAAGTTCTACCTTGGTGAATGTTTCAAGTGCACTAGGAAAAAATATGTATTATGAAGTTGTTGGATGTCATGTTCTGTGAATGTCAGCTAGGTCAAGTTGGATAAAAGTGTTCATCAAATCTTCCGGTGTTATCAACTTGCTCTACCAATTACTGAGAGAGGAGTGTTGAAATCTTTAGCTATTATTGTGGGTTTATCTTTTCTTTCTTGTTTTGTTTTTCCTTGTGTTTGGAAACTTTGATATCTGGTCTATATAATATATATATATAATATTTATATAGCTATTTTTCTTGATGAATTGCCCCATTTATCATTATTAAATAGTCTCTTTCACTTTGATAATATCCTTTCTTTTAAAATCTCTGTGTCTGAGAGTAATAGAGCCATGCTAGCTTTCTTATGCTTACTATCAGCATGGTACATATTTCCCCATTCTTTTACTTTTCACCTGTCTCTTTACATTTCAAGTGTTTCTCTTGTAATGGCATATAGTTAGCTCTTGCTTATTTACTGAGTCTGAAAATACCTTCCTTTAATTTGATTGAAGGTGGGGACAGCTGAGATAGCTGTAACTTACAAGGCAGAATACTGAGGAGGAAATAACTTCACAGAGAAGGAGCCCAAGCAATCTGCATAGAAGTCTCCTTTAGTTTTTGGCTGAATACTAAGGATGTGTTCATACATGGTGTAACTTTGCAAGACCTTAAAAAAAAAAACAGCTACAGGAGAGAATGTGAACTGAATGGAGATTTCATATGACATACAGCACTGAGAGTCATAGGAATTTTGGACAGCCAGGATGGAGAACCATCTGTAAACATTCCAGGTATTCAACTGGGATCCCATAAGGGCCACGTCTTTAGAGTAAGATATTTCAACTTCAGAATAAGGATTACTCCACTCCCATCCTAACAAAGATTAAAAACAAGTCCTAACATGATCAAACTGATTTCCCAATAAATTAACTATCAACCAATCTCAATACTCTTTAGAGGAAGATGGCTCAATACATTCTCAAATATGTAACATTCATAATATCTAGCACACAATGAAAAAATTATTATATACACAAAGAAGAAGGAAAATTTGGCTTATAACCAGGAAAAAAAAATACAGCTTTTCTATAGAAATAGACCCTAAAATAACACAGTTATTGAATTTAGAAAACAAAGACTCTAAAGCAGCTATTATAAATATGTTTATGGACTTAAAGAAATTTTCGATATAATTAGTGAACAAATAGGAAACCTCATCAGAGAAATGAAAACTTTAAAAAAGAATCAGGTAGAAATTTTAGAATAGAAAAACATAATATTTGAAAGGAAAATTTCAGTGGATGGGATTAACAGCATATTGAAATATGCAGAAGAAAAATCAGTAAATTTGAAGACAGGTCAGTAGAAGCTATTCCACCTGAGGCACTAAGAAAGAAAAAAATGAAAAATTATTAGAGGTTCAGAGACCTAAATAGTTTAATCAATGGTTTAACATATGTATAACTGAGATATCAGATTGTAAGAAAGACTGGGATAGAAAAAATTATTTGAAAAAGATCATGACTAAAACATTTCCAAATTTAATGAACAGTCTCCACCCAGAGATTAGAGAAACAGCAAATCACAAACAGGATAAACACAAAGACTAAACCTAGATACATCACAATCAAATTGCTGAAAATATTTATTTAAAAAAAATCTTAAAAGCAGCCAAAGATGAAAGAACTTTTTACATATAAGAGAACAAAGATATATACGTATTGCTAATTTTTCATCAGAAACAATGGAATGACATATTTACAATGTTGAAATAAGAATAAATTAACTTAGAATCCTATATCCAGTGAAAATGTTCTTGGAAAATGAGCCCAGAATAAAGGTATATTCAGTAAGCCATTTCACCACCCCCGCAGAAAAATTGGCTGAAGGAAAATGGTACCAGATAGAAACCTAGTCTACATGAAAGAAGGAAAAGAGGAAAAAATGCAAATCTAAAGGACATTTCTCTATTTTTATAGATTCTTTATAAACCATTTGACTGTTTAAATTAAAAATGATAACTATGTCTGACATAAATCACAGAAGCATTTGCATAGCTCAGTCTCCTAAGGCAATAGAAATAAAAGCAAAAGTAAACAAATAGGACTTAATCAAACTTAAAAGCTTTTGCACAGCAAAGGAAATCATAAACAAAAAGAAAAAACAACCTATGGACAGGAAGATAATATTTGAAAATGATGCAACTGACAAGGGATCAATTTCCAAAATAAACAAACAGCTCATACAACTCAATAACAACAACAAAAAACCCAATCAAAAAATGGGCAGACATTTTGAATGGGGGTCCCCTCGCACTATCATTCCTATCACAGTATCCATGTCAGCTCAGTTCTCAGAGCTGCTATAACTGAAACATCGAGCCGCCACAAATTACAGTGGTGTAATGAAGTACAGTGGGCCAGTAATTATTCTACATTACGCCGATCAAGTAACATACAGCCTGTAGTTATCACAGTGAGATCCCAGTGCTTGGTCAGAAAGGAAAAAACTGGCCAAGGAGACCTTCAAGATGGTGGAAGAGTAAGACGTGGAGATCACTTTCCTCCCCACAAATACACCAGAAATACATCTACATGTGGAACAACTCCTACAGAACACCTACTGAACACTGGCAGAAGACCTCAGACTTCCCAAAAGGCAAGAAACTCCTCACGTACCTGGGTAGGGCAAAAGAAAAAAGGAAAAACAGAGACAAAAGAATAGGGACGGGACCTGCACCACTGGAAGGGAGCTGTGAAGGAGGAAAGATTTCCACGCACTAGGAGCCCCTTCGCAGGCGGAGACTGTGGGTGGCAGAGGGGGGAAGCTTCAGAGCCACGGAGGAGAGCGCAGCCACAGGGGTGCAGAGGGCACAGCGGAGAGATTCCCGCACAGAGGAGCGGTGCCGACCAGAACTCACCAGCCCGAGAGGCTTGTCTGCTCACCCGCCGGCTGGACGGGTGGGGGCTGGGAGCTGAGGCTCGGGCTTCGGAGGTCAGATCCCAGGGAGAGGACTGGGGTAGGCTGTGTGAACACAGCCTGAAGGGGGCTAGTGTGCCACGGCTAGCTGGCAGGGAGTCCGGGAAAAAGTCTGGACCTCCTTAAGAGGCAAGAGACCATTGTTTCAGGTTGTGCAAGGAGAGGGGATTCAGAGCACTGCCTAAATTAGCTCCAGAGATGGGCGCGAGCCGCAGCTATCAGTGCGGACACCAGAGACGGGCATGAAATGCTAAGGCTGCTGCTGCAGCCAACAAGAAGCCTGTGTGTAAGCACAGGTCACTCTCCACACTTCCCCTCTCAAGAGCTTGTGCAGCCCGCCACTGCCAGGGTCCTGTGATCCAACTTCCCTGGGAGAACACACGGCGCACTTCAGGCTGTTGCAACGTCACGCTGGCCTCTGCCACCGCAGGCTCACCCTGCATTTCATACCCCTCCCTCCCCCTGGCCTGAGTGAGCCAGAGCCCCTAGTCAGCTGCTACTTTAACCCAGTCCTGTCTGAGCAAAGAACATCCACCCTCAGGCGACCTACACGCAGACGCAGGGCCAAATCCAAAGCTGAACCCCAGGAGCTGTGCGAACAAAGAAGAGAAAGGGAAATCTCTCCCAGCAGCCTCAGGAGCAGTGGATTAAATCTCCACAATCAACTTGATGTACCCTGCATCTGTGGAATACATGAATAGACAATGAATCATCCCAAAATTGAGGTGGTGGACTTTGAGAGCACCGATATATATATTTTTTCCTTTATCTCTTTTTCCATGTGGCTGACAGGGTCTTGGTGCTCTGGCCACATGTCAGGCCTGTGCCTCTGAGGTGGGAGAGCCAAGTTCAAAACACTGGTCCACCAGAGACCTCTTGGCTCCACGTAATATCAAATGGTGAAAGCTCTCCCAGAGATCTCCATCTCAATGCTAAGACCCAGCTCCATTCAACAACCAGCAAGCTACAGTGCTGGACACCCTATGCCAAACAACTAGCAAGAGAGGAGCACAACGCCACCCATTAGCAGAGAGGCTACCTAAAATCATACTAAGGTCACAGACAACCCAAACACAACACCGGATGTGGTCCTGCCTACCAAAAAGACAAGATCCAGCCTCATCCACCAGAACACAGGCACCAGTCCCCTCCACCAGGAAGCCTACACAACCCACTGAACCAACCTTAGCCACTGGGGACAGACACCAAAAACAACGGGAACTACGAACCTGCAGCCTGTGAGAAGGAGACGCCAAATGCAGTAAGTTAAGCAAAATGAGAAGACAGAGAAATACACAGCAGATGAATGAGCAAGGTAAAAACCCACCAGACCAAACAAATGAAGAGGAAATAGGCAGTCTACCTGAAAAAGAATTCAGAGTAATGATAGTAAAGATGATCCAAAATCTTGGAAATAGAATGGAGAAAATACAAGAAATGTTTACAAAGGACCTAGAAGAACTAAAGAGCAAACAAACAATGATGAACAACACAAGAAATGAAAATAAAAATTCTCTAGAAGGAATCAATAGCAGAATAACTGAGGCAAAAGAACAGATAAGTGACCTGGAAGATAAAATAGTGGAAATAACTACTGCAGAACAGAATAAAGAAAAAAGAATGAAAGGAATTGAGGACAGTCTCAGAGACCTCTGGGACAACATTAAATGCACCAACATTCGAATTATAGGGGTCCCAGAAGAAGAAGAGAAAAAGAAAGGGACTGAGAAAATACTTGAAGAGTTTGCAGTTGAAACCTTCCCTAATATGGGAAAAGAAATAGTCAAGTCCAGGAAGCACAGAGAGTCCCATACAGGATAAATCCAAGGAGAAACACACGAAGACACAAATTAATCAAACTATCAAAAATTAAATACAGGGCTTCCCTGGTGGCGCAGTGGTTGGGAGTCTGCCTGTCAGTGCAAGGGACACGGGTTCGAGCCCTGGTCTGGGAGGATCCCGCATGCCACGGAGCAGCTAGGCCCGTGAGCCACAACTACTGAGCCTGCGCATCTGGAGCCTGTGCTCCTCAACAAGGGAGGCCATGACGGTGGGAGGCCCGTGCACCGCGATGAAGAGTGGCCCCCCACTTGCCACAACTGGAGAAAGCTCTCGCATGGAAGCGAAGACACAACACAGCCAAAAATAAATAAATTAATTAATTAATTAAAAATGCAACTGCAGAGAAAAAAAAAACTTTAAAAAAAAATTAAATACAAAGAGAAAATATTAAAAGCAGCAAGGGAAAAACAACAAATAACATACTAGGGAATCCCCATAAGGTTAACAGCTGATCTTTCAGCAGAAACTCTGCAAGCCAGAAGGGAGTGGCAGGACATATTTAAAGTGATAAAAGGGGAAAACCTACAACCAAGATTACTCTACCCAGCAAGGATCTCATTCAGATTTGATGGAGAAATTAAAACCTTTACAGACAAGCAAAAGCTAAGAGAATTCAGCACCACCAAACCAGCTTTACAACAAATGCTAAAGGAACTTCTCTGGGCAGGAAACACAAGAGAAGGAAAAGACCTACAATAACAAACCCAAAACAATTAAGAAAATGGTAATAGGAACATACATATCGATACTTACCTTAAATGTAAATGGATTAAATGCTCCAACCAAAAGACATAGATTGGCTGAATGGATAAAAAAACAAGACCTGTATATATGCTGTCTACAAGAGACACACTTCAAACCTAGTGAAACATACAAAGTGAAAGTGAGGGGATGGAAAAAGATATTCCATGCAAATGGAAATCAAGAGAAAGCTGGAGTAGCAATTCTCATATCAGACAAAATAGACTTTAAAATAAAGACTATTACAAGAAACAAAGAACACTACATAATGATCAAAGGATCAATCCAAGAAGAAGATATAACAATTGTAAATATCTATGCACCCAATATAGGAGCACCTCAATACATAAGGCAAATGGTAACAGCCATAAAAGGGGAAGTCAACAGTAACACAGTCATAGTAGGGGACTTTAACACCCTACTTTCACCAATGGACAGATCATCCAAAATGAAAATAAATAAGGAAACACAAGCCTTAAATGATACATTAAACAAGATGGACTTAATTGATCTATATAGGACATTCGATCCAAAAACAACACAATACACTTTCTTCTCAAGTGCTCATGGAACATTTTTCAGGATAGATCATATCTTGGGTCACAAATCAAGCCTTGGTAAATTTAAGAAAATTGAAATTGTATCAAGCATCTTTTGTGACCACAACACTATGGCACTAGATGTCAATTACAGGAAAAAAATCTGTAAAATATACAAACACATGGAGGCTAAACAATACACTACTTTATAACCAAGAGATCACTGAAGAAGTCAAACAGGAAATCAAAAAAATACCTAGAAACAAATGACAATCAAAACACGATGACCCAAAACCCATGGGATGCAGTAAAAGCAGTTCTAAGAGGGAAATTTATAGCAATACAATCCTACCTCAAGAAACAAAAACATCTCAAATAAACAACTTAACCTTACACCTAAAGCAACTAGAGAAAGAAGAACAAAAAACCCCCAAAGTTAGCAGAAGGAAGAAAATCAGAAAGATCACATCAGAAGTAAAGGAAAAATAAATGAAGGAAACAATAGCAAAGATCAATAAAACCAAAAGCTGGTTCTTTGAGAAGATAAACAAAATGGATAAACCATTAGCCAGACTCATCAAGAAAAAAAAGGAGAAGACTCAAATCAATAGAATTATAAATGAAAAAGGAGAAATAACAACTGACACTGCAGAAATACAAAGGATCATGAGAGATTACTACAAGCAACTATATGCCAATAAAATGGACAACATGGAAGAAATGGACAAATTCTTACAAAAGCACAACCTTCCGAGACTGAACCAGGAAGAAATAGAAAATATAAACAGACCAATCACATACACTGAAATTGAGACTGTAATTTAAAATCTTCCAACAAACAAAAGCCCAGGACCTGATGGCTTCAAGGCGAATTCTATCAAACATTTCAAAAAGAGCTAATGCCTATCCTTCTCAAACTCTTCCAAAATATAGCAGAGGGAGGAACACTCCCAAACTCATTCTACGAGGCCACCATCACCCTGATACCAAAACCAAAGATGTCACAAAGAAAGAAAACTACGGGCCAATATCACTGATGAACATAGATGCAAAAATCCTCAACAAAATACTAGCAAAGAGAATCCAACAGCACATTAAAAGGATCATACAACATGATCAAGTGGGGTTTATCCCAGGAATGCAAGGATTCTTCAATATATGCAAATCTATCAATGTGATACACCATATTAACAAATTGAAGGATAAAAACCATATGATAATCTCAATAAAAGCAGAAAAAGCTTTTGACAAAATTCAACACCCATTTATGATAAAAACCTTCCAGAAAGTAGGCACAGAGGGAACTTACCTCAACATAATAAAGGCCATATATGACAAACCCACAGCCAACATTGTTCTCAATGGTGGAAAACTGAAACCATTTCCACTAAGATCAGGAACAAGACATGGTTGCCCACTCTCAACCCTATTATTCAACATAGTTTTGGAAGTTTTAGCCACAGCCAACAGAGAAGAAAAAGAAATAAAAGTAATCCAAATCAGAAAAGAAGAAGTAAAGCTGTCACTGTTTGCAGATGACATGATACTATACATAGAGAATCCTAAAGACTCTACCAGAAAACTACTAGAGCTAATCAATGAATTTGGTAAAGTAGCAGGATACAAAATTAATGCATAGAAACCTCTTTCACTCCTGTACACTAATGATGAAAAATCTGAAAGAGAAATTAAGGAAGCACTCCCATTTACCATTGCAAATAAAGAATAAAATACCTAGGAATAAACCTACCTTAGGAGACAAAAGACCTGTATGCAGAAAACTATAAGTCACTGCTGAAAGAAATTAAAGATGATGCAAACAGATGTAGAGATATGCCATGTTCTTGGATTGGAAGAATCAACATTGTGAAAATGACTCTACTACCCAAAGCAATCTACAGATTCAATGCAATCCCTATTAAACTACCAATGGCATTTTTCACAGAACTAGAACAAAAAAATTTCACAATTTGTATGGAAACACAGAAGACCCTGAAGAGCCAAAGCAATCTTGAGAAAGAAAAACGGAGCTGGAGAAATCAGGCTCCTGGACTTCAGACTATACTACAAAGCTACAGTAATCAAGACAGTATGGTTCTGGCACAAAAACAGAAATATAGATCAATGGAACAGGACAGAAAGCCCAGAGATAAACTCATGCACCTATGGTCACCTTATTTTTGATAAAAGAGGTAAGAATATACAATGGAGAAAACAAAGGCTCTTCAATAAGTGGTGCTGGAAAACCTGGACAGCTATGTGTAAAAGAATGAAATTAGAACACTTCCTAACACCATACACAAAAATAAACTCAAAATGGATTAAAGACCTAAATGTAAGGCCAGACACTATCAAACTCTTAGAGGAAAACATAGGCAGAACACTCTTTGACATAAATCACAGCAAGATCCTTTTTGACCCACCTCCTAGAGAAATGGAAATAAAAACAAAAATAAACAAATGGGACCTAATGAAACTTAAAAGCTTTTGCACAGCCAAGGAAACCATAAACAAGACAAAAAGGTAACCCTCAGAATGGGAGAAAATATTTGCAAATGAAGCAACTGACAAAGGATTAATCTCCAAAATATAGAAGCAGCTCATGAAGCTCAATGTGAAAAAACAAAAAACCCAATCCAAAAATGGGCAGAAGACCTAAATAGACATTTCTCCAAAGAACACATACAGATGGCCAACAAACACATAAAAGGATGCTCAACATCACTAATCATTAGAGAAATGCAAATCAAAACTACAGTGAGGTATCACCTCACACCAGTCAGAATGGCCATCATCAAAAAATCTACAAACAATAAAGGCTGGAGAGGGTGTGGGGAAAAGGGAACCCTCTTGCACTGTTGGTGGGAATGTAAATTGATACAGCCACTATGGAGAACAGTATGGAGGTTCCTTAAAAAACTAAAAATAGAACTACCATATGCCCCAGCAATCCCACTATTGGGCATATACCCTGAGAAAACTATAATTGAAAAAGAGTCATGTACCACAATGTTCATTGCAGCTCTATTTACTATAGCCAGGACATGGAAGCAACCTAAGTGTCCACTGACAGATGAATGGATAAAGAAGATATGGCACATGTATACAATGGACTATTACTCAGCCATAAAAAGAAACGAAATTGAGTTATTTGTAGTGAGGTGGATGGACCTAGAGTCTGTCATACAGAGTGAAGTAAGTCAGGAAGAGAAAAACAAACATCGTATGCTAACACATATATATGGAATTAAAAAAAAAAATGGTTCTGAAGAACCTAGGGGCAGGACAGGAATAAAGACACAGACAGAATGGACTTGAGGACACAGGGAGGGGGACGGGTAAGCTGGGATGAAGTGAGAGAGTGGCATGGACATATATACACTACCAAATGTAAAACAGATAGCTAGTGGGAAGCAGCCGCATAGCACAGGGAGATCAGCTCATTGCTTTGTGACCACCTAGAGGGGTGGGATAGGGAGGGTGGGAAGGAGACGCAAGAGGAGGAGATAGGGGTATATATGTATATGTATAGCTGACTCACTTTGTTATAAAGCAGAAATTAACACACTATTGTAAAGAACTTATACTCCAATAAAAATGTTAAAAAAAAATGGGCAGAAAACCCAAATAGACATTTCCCCAGTGAAGACATACAAATGACCAATAGTCACATGAAAAGATGCTCAACTTCGCTATTTATTAGAGAAATGCAAATCAAAACTGCAATGAGGTATCACCTCATACCATTCAGAATGGCCATCATTAACGAGTCCACAAATAATAAATGCTGGAGAGGGTGTGAAGAAAAAGGAACCCTCTTACACTCTTGGTGGGAATGTAAATTGGTGTAGCCACTATGGAAAATACTACGACGGTTCCTTAAAAAACTAAAAATAGAGTTGCTATATGATCCACCAATCCCACTCCTGAGGATATATCCAGAGAAAACTCTAATTTGAAAAGATACATGCACTCCAATGTTCATAGCAGCACTATTTACAATAGCCAAGACATGGGAAGCATCCTAAATGTCCATCAACAGATGAATGGATAAAGTTGTGGTATATATATACAACGGAATACTACTCAGCCATAAAAGAGAATGAAATAATGTAATTTCTAGTAATGTGGATGGACCTAGAGATTATCATACTAAATGAAGTAAGTCAGAGAAATACATGTGGGATCTAAAATAGGATACAAATGAACTTATTTACAAAACAGAAACAGACTCACAGGCATAGAAAGCAAACTTATAGTTTCCAAACGGGAAGTGGGGTGGGGGGATAAATTAGGGGTTTGGGATTAGCAGATATAAACTACTATATATAAAATAGATAAACAACAAGGTCCTACTGTATAGCACAGGGAACTATATTAAATATCCTATAATAAACCATAATGGAAAAGAATATGAAAAAGAATTCAGTAATATATGTATGTTACTGAATCACTTTGCTGTATACCAGAAAGTAACACAACATGATAAATCAACTATTAAAAAAAAGATGTAATAACAATGCATTGGGTTTATAACATACAAAAGTGAAATATACGATAACCTTAGCACAAAGGAGAGGTGAATAGAAGTGTACTATTGGAAGGTTCTTTATTATATGTAAAGTGGACAAATATTAATTTAAGGTAGAATGTGATAAGCTAAGGATGCATAATACCCTTAAATTAACCTCTAAAATAATAAAAGAAGTATAGCTTAAAATCTAATAGAGGAGACAAAATAAATACAATGTACTCAATTAAACCTAAAGAGGAAAGGAAACAAACAAAAAAGGAACAAACAACAAATGGCACATTTAGAAAAAGAACAATGGTTAATTCTTCTAAAGTATGGCCTGACATGTAGGACTCAACTGCATCCCTATGATGTTTACAAAGGTTTAAGAAGTCCCTCCCTCAGTAGAAACGGGGTAAATGTGCCGCTAACCTCCAATGTGTGAAAACAGTTGCTTCATAACTTTTCTTCAGATTTACAGTTGTTTCCGGTGGGAAGATAAGTCCAATGCCCTTGATTCCATCCTGGTCAGGCCTGAATGTTAATTCATATGATCTTGTAGTCAATGCAGTGCTTTCCTGTTCTTCTTCACTATGTTTATTTATGAATATTTTATTCATGAAAAAATATAGCATTTTTGTATTAAAGTTATGTAGTATTTTCCTATATTTTAGAAATAAAATGTACTTCTAAATATATACATTATTATATACATTATTATAAATATATAATATTACTATAAATAGATAATAAATATATAAATAGATAATATGTTATGGAACTAGAATCTATTTCTCCTTTTTATCATCCAGCATTGGTTTTGGCACCAACTTAATTCATTCTCATTACTGCATGGTATTCCACCATCCATATAAGCCACATTCTATTTATCCATTTTTCTGTCAATAGAGACCAAGCCAACTCTTTGTTGACATAAACAACACTGCAATGAAAATCAGGAGATACGTCTCTGGGACATATGAAAATGGTACATTGCCTACAATTGTATTTAGTAGGTTGACATAACAGTTTTTAGGAGTTTGAGGAAAATATAGTGGAGAAATCAAAGCCAGCAAGATAAGCCACACAATTTGATTCTGAAAATCTACATTTTAATAGAAAAAAATTTTTTTAAGGAATAGATAAGCTATAACTTAAAGAAGCAGTCTACACAGTTGGGACATCTTGTCTTAGGTCTAATCTTCTCTGACGAGGGCTTAACAAACATCTGTGGATAAACTCAGCAATAGCTAATGTGAGCCACAGTATGTGTCCACTGCTGTCTTTAACCCGTCAGCTTCTAGAAAGAGGACCAAGCACAATGTGTGACTCTTCCCCCAGCCCAGCCTGGCCAGCCTCCCCCTCTCATGGACTTTCCTCTTCTTTCTCTGGATGGCCATGATCAAGCATGATCAAGGTTTTTTTTTTTTTTTTTTTTTTTTTTTTTAGTTGGAAACTACTTCTTTTAAAACAAATTACACTATTAAATGTTGAAAGCACTGAAATCCATTTTTAATGGAAAAAAAATCTAATGCCATTTCTTCTAAATATAAAAACCAATATGATCTTTGAGAAAAAATAGAAAAAAAGATAAGTTAATGTAGAACATTTTACAAATTTACAAAAAGAAATTTAGAAATGAGAAATAATAATATCACAATATCATATAGTGTTTTCCAGGAAATACATAGATAAATAGATGAAAGATAGGTAGATAGAAAGAAAATTGATAGACAGGTAAGTAGCTAGCTAGCTAGACAGATAGAAAGGAATATTATTAAAAAAGAACATTATTCCATTTTAATTTTACTGTATTTTCTGTTTCGTGACTTTTTTCATTAACACTTTTTCATAAACATTTTTCCATTAAAAAAAAAAAAACTGCTCCTCTGCATTTAATAGCCAAATAGTATTCCATTGTTTGTGCATGCCATGCTTTTGTATCAACTCTATCATTATTGGACTGTTAGATAAATTCCAGTTTTTCTTGTATTAGATATGACACTGAGATGCCTGTTGTTGTGCTAGACATTTGTTAACACGTATGTTAATATTCCTAGGATAAATTCTCAGGTTCGGAATTGTTGGCTCAAATATTACTCATTTTTAAGGCCGTTATTATATATAGCTAAATTATCTTCAGAAACCTTCTATGATGGACTCTCATCTTAAATCAAAGGGAGATTTCTAAAGTCAGTGCATATGATAACAAAATTGTGTAAATCAAATGCACCAACTCTCTCTCGCGCGCGCTCTCTCTCTCTCTCTCTCTCTCTCTCTATATATATATATATATACCTCTGTTCTAGCAAATGCCACCCCTGCCAGCATTTTCTCACAATTACCCCAACCAAGGGTAGACTGTTTTTTGTTGTTTTTTCTTTTTAATCTTTGGAAGTTTTGAGACAGAATGTTGACTTATTGTTGCTGTAGCACGCATTGCTTAATTGATAGTAAAATGGAATGCTTTTCCCAGCCGACTGGCTCTCCATGCCTCTGTTTGAATTCATCTTTCCTGCCCTTTGCAGGATTGGAAGGCATGCCCCATGCCTTGCCTGGTGCCCTGCAGGGGCTGCATGGTGCACTTGTGTCTCCTCTCCTCAACAGGTCACAACCTACTCAGGGTGAGACAGGACCCTTCCCTCCCCAGGACACCAGGAGCCAGCCCGACCCCTCAGGGACCCAGTAAGCACTTACCACACGAAGGAGTTAACATGCGGGTCTGAGAAGCTGGGTGGTGTGGATTCTGTAATGATGTGGCAGTGAGGATGCTTGAAGATGGAATTTGGGATACTTTGAGTTCTCAGGAGGACTATAGTCCTTCCTGGGCTCTGCAGTTATGTCCTGTGGGGGTTAGGAGGTGGGCCAGTGATGCAGGGTTCCTGAGAGCTTTCTGGTCTCTTCCTTGGGTTGCTCCTGGACACAGCTGCCCTTTCACAGCTATGACTTACTCTCTGCTCTTCACCAAGACTGAAGTTGACCTTCCCATGGACTTCCTGGGAAGTCCAGTATTGAGAAGGCACGATTCCCCAGGCTTTGTGCTAGGTGCTTTATCCTTGTTATTTCATGTAATTCTCACAATCAGCCTATGATACAGGAATTGACAGGGTTTGCCATTTACAGGTGTGAGAACCGAGGCACAGAGAGTTTTAGGGACTCTGCACTAGTGAGTAGAAGTTTCCTCTCTTGTCCCCCTTGTCTCTGTTCTGGACTCAGCTCACCCTGTCTCTGCAGTCACTCTAAGCCGCCTCTGCTTCCCCCATCTTTGATTCATCTCTCTTTTCCTGAAGGGCCATAGATGTCCCCTGGAACTCAGGTCGGGTATACCCAAGGAGCCCTTCTGACCGGGGCTTGGACCCCAGCAGCTCTCCTTCCTTCCTGCCACCGAGCAGCTCGCGCTGAGCCTGCCACCCCGGCGAGCAGCATGTGGCTACGAGCGCCAACCCGTAGTCTGCCATGTGTTTCCAATCTATCGCTACCCAGCCCAAAGAGAGGAACGACTGCCAGACCCTCCATCTGGGGCAGACTCAACCCAAACAGAGGCTCCTGGGCCCCCAGCCTGGGCCCCTCCTCCCACCTGGCTGCCAACTCCCCCCAGCTCCTTAGCGCTTTGAATCCAACTCCGCTGTCTCAGGCTTAGCTGATAAAAACTAGGCTGCCTTTCCAAAAATATTTCTGGACAGTCAAACTAGGAGCTCTTCAGTTTGGAAATTCAGATGGCTGTAAAGACACATCTAGGGCTAAGTCTTATTCTTATTGTGGGGAAACTCTGGAGAGATGGACGGACGGATGGATGGATGGATGGATGGGTGGATGGATTTTCCTCACTGAACAAGTACCAATATGGGCAGAAGCAAGGCAGGTGACACAAAAAACGCATTTTATTTGGAGAGGAAAGAGGGTTCTTGCAAGGGCAAGGGCAGACCTTATAACCTTTGGAGATCTACCTTCACCATTCAGAGGCTGGCATTGAACCCTTCAACTTTCTTATATGCCCTTCTCTCCGGAGGATATGGGGACTTGATAAAGATTTAGAATGCAGCAAGAATATTTCAAGTGACTCTTTAAAAATAGCTTTCCAAAAAAATCATTTGATAATAGTAGACATAAACTCAGTAATAGGAAGGAATCTTTCTTTGCCATTTATTCGTGCAAAATCTTCAACTATCAATTGGTATTTATTTATCGCAGAAAAAATGGTCATGGAGTGAGAGAATCCCACCTGTCTTTGGAGAATATTTTTAAAGGAAAAGACACGTTCATGTTTTTTGGGATTCAAAGGTCTGGAAGCAGGTGAGTTGTTCAGATGACCCCTGAGCTCTGTTCCAACTTTCTGGTGCTACAGAAGAAATCGCATGGGGGGAGTGTTCTAGATTTCCTTTTAAAAATATTTTTCTCTTTGAAACATTTAGTAACACCAGTTTTCTTCCAAAATTACAGGAATTTTCCTTTAAGACTTAGGGAAGAGCAGAAAAAAGTTAAATCTAAAAAGCTCCAAATATAAGCTGGGAGCAGACGAGAGACCATTATTGCCAGTGCCTGTCGTCAGCCATAGAATCATTAACATGAAATGCCTTTTGATGAATGCATTGAAAAAAAAAGTGATTATATATTAAAGTATAAAAGTCTCTTCTTGCATTATTTAAATTACTTTACAATGCTGATTAAAATAACAGAACATTATAGCTTGCTTAGCTAAACATTATATTTCCAAATCCATTTCCAATTGTTTCCCTTCAATTTGAACAATTTTTGAGCAATTTTATTGCTATTCATACATGCTTGATTTTTTTATTAGAAATTAAAGTACACACATTTTTATCAATGTTGCAAAGTGCTGCAAAGCTTAACTCTTTTTATGCCATTCAGAACCTTCAAATCACAGGGAGAGGCAGCCTTTTTTCTCTCTTCATCCGAGGGCTTCCCTTTGACAGAAGATGTTTAGAAGACATCAAAGCAGAATGGCATTAGAGATCATTAGAACAATTTCTCAATTTACATAAAGAGAATCTGAGACTCACAGAGGACAACCAATTTGTCCAACATCACAATGGAATGTTGTGATAAATCCACAAATTGAGCCATGTCTCCTGATTCGCCATTGGGGTCTCTTTTGACTCCTAAAAATCTGACCCTCACCAAGTCCCCAAGAAAAAATGGATTGGCCAACTGAATGGAGGAATTTCTGAGGAAATTGTTCTCATGGTCTCAGATACCTGGCACTTATGCACGCTACAGTTTAGTGCCAAGGTGGAGGAAACTATCAGTTGACCGATCCTCCAGCAATGTATGGACAAAGCACACAGATCTATAAAATAGTACAAATGTGTGACAACCTATCTTGAACCTCAGTAAGCCATGGCATAGTCCTGTGCAAGACCCAGGACAAGTTTCTTGGTCTAAAACATAACGCTGAGTGGAGTGAATGACCACCCTTGCTGATTACAGAAACTCTCTTCGCCCTCCTCACCGCTGTACCCCCCCCACCACACACAGGAAGGTGCTCGGGACCTCTCCACTAGATGAATGAATGAATGGCCATCCCTCTATCATGTTGGGTTCTTGGTTTCAAGCAACAGGAATTGACTCTGGCTACGTGAGGAGGATTTGCGTCACTTAGGGAATGAAAGCTAGGCTGAGCAACGAATCTTGGAAAGGATGAGGGCTAAACAGCCCCAGGATCCAGGCTGTAGGACTTAATGTTGCTCGGATGAACCAGATCCAATCATTTTCCATCTCTGTCTCCCTCCTCTCAACATTCAGACTTGAGGGAGAGAGCATCCGGTTGGCCCAGCTTGTGTCACATGCCTATCGCTAGGCAAGGAAGGGCTTGAATGTAGTCCACATAGATGGAAAGGGGTGGGTACGCAGGAAAATCAAGGTGCTATTACCAGGAAAAAAAAAAAAAGGACTCTGAACAGACAAAAACAACACATGTCTTCTATATCCTCTGCAGTCTTCTTCTGCGGAATTAAGATAGTAATATATAACTTGCAGAGTTGGTTTGGGAATTGAAAATAGCCATAACACTCTGCCTGGCATATGGGAAGCACACCTCACACGGGGTCTGTGGTGGCTGGTTTTATGTAGGGGCAGTGAGGACACAGCCTACAGCAAGGCATTGCTCTCCCCATGCTAGAGCTCAATCTGTGACCATGGTAGGCTCTCTCCCAGTGACGTCTGACAACACACAGCTTTGTGTGCAGCCCTTATGCACTGTTGCTACCTTCATCAAACCATTTATTCAATACGAGCCAAATTCAAGTTGTTGAAGGCCCAAGGCATGCTGGGATTTTAAGATGATAGGGGTTAGAGTCAGGTGCAGCTGAGGCTAGGGGAACCAACATGGGAATGGGGGAAGAGGCAGTGCAGCCGAAGGTAGCAGGGTGGTCAGGACCCTGATGCCCAGAGTGCCGTGAACACAATGCTGTGGCTGGGGACACCAAGACAGACTCCCAGCTTGCCAGATGCTGAGTCCAAGGCTACCGGCAGATTTTCTGGCAGAGTTCAAATGAACTCAAGAACCCAAAGGCAGAGACCTGGGTGACTCCAGGTGGAAAGCCAGGATCTGAGCCTGCCACTGGCACTCAGCCCATCTGGGTGCAAAAAAAGTGCTCAAATGAACTGTTATTCTAAACTGAACAGTGAGTCAGGAGACCCAGATTTCAAAACTAACAGGAACAAAGAAAAAGAGGGGTATTCCTTGGGATTCGGTGCAGCAACTAATAATGATTGCTTACTATTTGCTGATTCCCCTGCTGGGGAAGCAGGACAGAGTAGTGGTTAGAGACACAGACCCTTGAAGTCAGATCATCTGGGTTCTGAGACTGGTTCCCTCACTTGGCTGTATGTCTCTGTCTCATAACCATCCTATGTGGGGTTACTAGGAATAGCTCCATTTGTGCATGTTGGAGAGCTAAATTTGATGATTAATGCAATGTACTAAATACTGAGGAAGTGTTCAATTAGCATTTGTTATTGTTATTATTGTCGCATTGGCTGTTAAGCCCTCCCATGCCTCATCTCCTTTAATCCTGAGGGTCTGAAGCAGCACTAGGAAGGAGTCACGTGACATAGGAAGAATGGCAGCTGAGCCTTGGAGGTTCAAGGGCAGGAGGACTGGGAAGGGTGTTTGTCGGCCAGATGGAATGAACCACGCTGTCACTTAGGAACAGTGAGGGCTGTCCTGACTCCGAGGTGAGGGATCCCTCAAACGCAAGAGCCAATTGCCCCCATCCCCTCCTCCTACACCCCAGCCAAGGTGTGTCGCATGGGTCCGGCTTGGTGCAGAGTTCCCATCTGGGAACAGAGGGAAGGGAGGTCAGGCTGATAATCTGGGCCCTGGGGAGGAAAGTCTGCCTGGCCAGGAGAGAAGGTGGGAAGTGATTTTGGAGTAGACTCAGGCCACAGATCTTCTATGGGACACAATCCAAGAGTCAGGACTCAGTAGTCAGGGAAAGCGAAGGAAAGGAGACCATAGGTGGGAGGAGAGTGGGAGACCGCTGGGGACCCTCTAAGCCAGGGCAGTAATTGCAGGGGAAATGAGACAGGACTGGTTAGGGAAACAAGGACAGAGCTTGGCCTGTCACTACACAGGCCTGGACCAGAAGAAGCCTCAAGGAGAACAGGGACAGGGAGTTCTGTATGTGTGTTCCTCGTGCCGTGTGCGAAGAAGGGCCTTCACGTGTTCTTCCTCCTTGAAGTCTCCTAGGTCCCCCTTTTCCCATGATGCATCCCTGCGCATCCTTGGGAACTCAGCTCAAGTGCCTCGGGAATCCCTCCCAGACTCCAGTCTCACTCAGCCCCAGCCCGGTTAGGTGGGGAGGAGGTCTGTGGAAAAGGGGGGCCAGAAGCCCACAGGGGAGTGGCTGACCGTGATGGCCCCAGCTGGCGCAGCTCCATCTCTGAGGCCCACCTCAGAGGTGTGGGTGGCGGCCAAGGTCCAGGGCCAGAGACAGCTGGTTGGGAATTTCGGGCTGCCTCTTGCCAGAGCAGAATATGCCAGTGGAATTGAAGTTTCTGACCCTCGCCTTTCCTCACTGCCTCAGGCCTCAGCCAAGTTTGGAACGCATTCCCTGAGCTTCTTGGGGTTAACTCTTCAAGAGGAAACGTGGGGAGGTGTTCCTGGAATCTGTGTGTCACTAGAATGGTTTTAACTAGTGACTGAGAAGCTTTGATGGAAAACTGGGAAACCTACGTTATTCTCAACTCACGTGCCCACACATAACGCCGTTTCCTCCTGGGAAAAACATCAACAAGTTACAGATATGTAATGTGGAAGAAAACAACCTCAAGTAATGTGCCATTCTAGTTAGGCCTAAATTCACATTTAAAGTATTATTCAACTAATTAAAATGGAATTAAATGAATATAATGTTCACTGTGTCTACTGTTTAGCATAAAAAGTTGTTTAATATATCATACTCTGTGTTCCAAACTGGCAGCAGATTTTCGCAATGTTTAATTGTACAAAATAGCCATGTACTACTTAATTGCATAACTAGGTGGAACATAAAAATCACAATTACATGAATTATATTAAGTAAAATATGTTAAAATAGTTTGTTTTTCTATGGTGGAATTTTATGGACACCATAATGAAACTGAAGTACATTTTTAATTACCTAATTATTGCTATTTTCAAAGTCCATTTACACCATAATTGTTCCTGTTTTCATAGTCCAAAGAGTCCTCAACAGAAACACTCAGTAGGATCAAAAATAAGGATTCATTCTTCAGACAACTCCTGCTCGTGGATCTCTCCCATCTTTAAAAATCTATCTCGGAAGAATTCATTCATCATTTACTCAACAGGTAATTATGTATATGAAACTACTGGGTATAATAGAGGGATACGGAGATGTGGGAGGAGATGTATTTCCAGCCCTCAGGCAACCTATAGTCGAGGTAAGATCTACTGCATCTCAAGCAGAATAAAAACATGGTCAGGAGTCAGATAGGCTGACTCTCAGGAGCTCAGCAGATGGTTGATTGTGGGCTGCAGGGATGGAGGTTCTCGCAGGACGGGACGGGGATGGCACAGGTGGGGAGGTGAGGAAGGGCATCCCAGGCTCCCACTGGAACCAGCATTAGCAAGGATCCAGAGGATAAAACGCAGGTGGACTGAGGTATCAGGGCGCAGACGAACGTGGCGGTAGCAGACAGACGGCCACGCGGAGATGGGGAAGAGATTCTGTTGCAAAGCGCAGCCCGGACGCCACGACCGGGGCCAGAGACAGCCGGACAATTCCAGCAGTGACGAGGGGAAGGGTGAGGCTTCACTTGGGCCTTGGGGCCAAGCGAGAGCTGGGGGTGAGGGAGCAGAGACTGCAGGCCTCTGAGCACGTGGGGGACAATCAGCCAGTGATGGAAACGGGAAGAATCGAGGAAGAGATGGTTTCAGTGAAAAACAGTGAATTTGGTTCTATTGAGACAGAGGAGCTATGAGGTTATAGAAGGACACCCATAGTGGGTGTGGGATGCAAGTTTTCTCAGCAGATCAACCCCTTTAAAACTTTTTTTTTCCATTTTTTTTTTAAGTATTTGTTTATTTATTTATTTATGGCTGTGTTGGGTCTTCGTTTCTGTGCGAGGGCTTCCTCTAGTTGCGGCGAGCGGGGGCCACTCTTCATCACGATGCGCGGGCCTCTCACTGTCGCGGCCTCTCTTGTTGCGGAGCACAGGCTCCAGACGCGCGGGCTCAGTAATTGTGGCTCACGGGCCCAGTTGCTCCGCGGCATGTGGGATCCTCCCAGACCAGGGCTCGAACCCGTGTCCCCTGCATTGGCAGGCAGATTCTCAATCACTGCGCCACCAGGGAAGCCCTCCATTTTAATCTTGAGAGAGTGTTCAAGCTCTAATTTTTTTTTTTTGGTGGGGGGAGGGGAGACCAACTACAGACAGAGTAGGAAATTTTTAAGATGAAACCTTGAAATGTTAGTGCAGTTCCTCACCACACATATTGAGTTGGTGTGATTTTTTTTTAAAAAAGTCATGTAGGAGAGAAGCAAACTACGTTAAAAGATGGGCGTGAACACCCACCGTGGTGGTTTCAGTCGTCGCTCTGGGTTCTCTCCCTCCCGCGACCCCACTGTCCCTGGAGTTTAGCTAAATGATCTTCCTTTGAGGGTTTGAGGAAAGCCCATGAATTGCAAACAATTGTTGAGGGATGTTATTTTTTATTTTATTTTTATTTTTCACACCTTACTTTTCCTTTTCACGCCTGGAACCATTAACGCGTACTGAGCCTCACTGTCTGATGATCACTACAGAGCCCTAAATGAGGAAACCCTTGGCAATGGTCAGAGAACACTGGTCCTGACTAGATCTCCTAATTTTCAGACCAAACAGGGTTGGACAAACTGGGGTACGTTCTGGAGCTCCTAGTCGGTTGTTCCAAATCTTCCCAGCCCTCAGAGAGCTCTCCATCACTCACATCACTTAAAAGGTGTCCTCCTGTTAGGGAAACAGGTCCCAGCCACAGAGTAACTAAAGACTACATGAGCCACTGTGGTTAAGGCAGATCACTAGATTCTTAGCTGATGGGACTTCAAAGTTGGGAGGACACGGGGTCTGAACAGCAACAGTAACACCAGCCAACAGGAGCCAGCTTTGGGGTGACATGGCCCCAAAAAGTGCTTCTGCCCCACTGGGTCCTTTCCTCAAGAAGTAAGCTGCGTGGAGGGGACAGAGCTCCTCATGAGAGCAGGGACATAGCCCTCAATGCAACAGCCTTGAATGATTCTTGAGGTTGATTCCAGCTCAGGGAAAGGAAAGCATCTTTGTACTCACAACTGAATAAGCTGTTTTGCCTGAGTTGACTAATCTATTTTATTCTAAGTCCCAGGGATAGGCGTGGGTGTCCTGAGAACTTGTCTTTCTTTTCTACTCAAGACTCAGGCATTACATAGTCATCCATAAACAATTCCCTCTTTACCAAGGATTGAACAAAATGTAAGACAATTCAAATTAAAAACAAAACAAAACAAAACAAAAAGCCTATCAGGAAGCACCAAACATTGACACAACTTAGATAATGTTATAACTCAATGTTACCTCAATAAAAAATAAATAAATAAAAATTCATTCATTCATTTTAAAAAAGAAAGAAAGAAATCCTGTCCCTTGACCAGGCATTTACAGTCCCAGGATGTGCAAAGCGGTTTCCCACACATGAGTCATTTGTATAACACACTCAGGATTTTTGTTGAATCCATGTTATGACAGTACTACTATTTACTCATATTTTTTCTTTGATATGAGTTGGATTTTAACTTGTTTACTTAAAAAGGAAAATTTCTATCTATCATTAAGTGGGAAGTCAGAATCATCTGTCACACATTGTGACCAACAAGAATGCAAGGAAAACATAGCTACTAAATTAGATGTGTCTTTCCAAGTACCCCTAACATAACCCTATACAACATCAATGGTATCAGTGTACACAAGAAATATCAGAAATAAAGTTGTGAACTTTAAACAATTAAAACTCTGAAGATTGCTTGTTACAGATGTGAGTTAAAATCTTTATGAAAAAGGGCTCTAATATCTTTCTCTCCTTTCCACACGTTCTAAAATAAAATATGCCGCTGTTTTGTATGAAGCAACCCTGCATGGGCAAAATATTCATGACAGGCCCAGGTCATGTTCTAACTTACCTTTAAAATTATTACGATATTGTTTTATAACATCACATGATCCCTTGGGAACTTCAGTTCCCATTGTCTGAGACAGGGGGATTGTGATCTGGCAGGATTGCTAATTTCTCAGTTTATTAACTTTAAAGTTAACTTTAAAGTTACCTGTGCACTGCAGATGTCAGGTGCTCCCTCCATGTAGATAAAGAATATGCAGAAACATGCTTATACCAGGGCATCAAGAAGGCTGAATCAAGGAGCAAGATGTGCAAATCTTCAGGCTCTAAGAACATTAAGGAATGTTCTTCAAAGCCCATAGGAAGACCTTGATACTTTTCTCCATACTTATGGAACTAGTCTTTACAGAGCGGACCCCAGCAATTCATTGATTTTCTGCTCTTGGACAAGACAGTTCTCCAAGTAGGACTTGTTCTCCACCATCTATTGAAAGAGAAGTGAAGTAAATGCTTCAGCATCTTAACACACGGCCCCTGTATCAAATAAGAGGTTACTTCCTACTGTGAATGGTAAACTCCCACATCTAAAGCTTCAACACAACAGAAGTTTGTTTGTTTGTTTGTTTGTTTATTTATTTATTTATTTATTTAATCAAATCCAATCAGTGGTAGTGAAGGTGTGACTAGTTCATGCATCATTTAGGGACCCAGCCTCTCTCCCTTTTGTGACTTTAACCTCTTCTAGAACAGTGCTAACCAATAGAACTTTCTATGGTGATGGATCTGTTTCATACTACCCTGTCCAATATGGTAGCCACTAAGGACTAAATGCTTTGGGGCATTTTAATCATGGCTAGTGAGACTGTGACTGAATTTTCAATTACATTTAATTTTTTAAAAGAAAAACATTGAAGGACATTTGTTACCTGGTTTCAAGAATATTTTATAGCATTTAAATATAGCTACAGAAGTCAAGACAGTGCTATTAACATATGAATAGCCTAATAGATCAATGGAACAGGAGAGAGTTCAGAAATAGACCCACCATATATATAGTCAATTAATCTTTGAAAGAAGCACCAATGCGAAGTTAAATGAATGTTGGAAAAGATTGTCTTTTCAACAAATAATGCTGGAACAACTGGATATCTGTATGAAATAAAAAAGGAGAAAAAGATCTAAGAGAGACAGTGGCTGCCATGTATATATGTTATTCCCATAAAACTGATGACTGAAGTTAGAGGCGTCAGCTGCTATTTTAAAAGTGGGGGATTGAGGCCCAGAAGCATTGAATTAAAAGGCTATGATCATACAGCAAGGAGATGCTGAAGGCAGGATTCAAACTGGCTGTCTATAATCTTAAAGTTGCCCCTCGGTGGAAAGGCGCCTCAGGGCAGGAACAGTGGTGGGGAGGTTATGAGAAGAATGCTGGGTCCCAAATCAGCCGTGAAGCTGAGCTCTCTTACTGTCTCTTTTCCTCTCTATTTTTTGGGTCCCATCCAAGTTCCCGGCACAAGGCAGAACTAGGGGATTCTCTAGTTTAATTTCACATTTTATTTTTATTTCAGTGGGTTTGGAGAAGGGAAGGAGTCATGAGTATATAGAACTGCAATATTTCCTTGTTCCTCATTTTTATTTAATTTTAGTTAATTTAAATTTAAATAACCACATGTGATTAATGGCTATTAAGGGTTAGAGCCTAGCATCCTCTCCATTCATCTGGCAGATGAGGAAAAATAGAAGTATGGTATTTTGGGAGGTTTTTACTTTACGTTCTCATTCTTTTCATTGGCTAAAACTGAGTCATGTGGCCACACCTAATTGCAAAAGAAACTGGGAAATGTAGTTTAGCTGTGTGCCCAGGAAGATGAGGGAGTGGATTTTGGAGAGCACACCGTAGTGTTTATGACTCTGGGAATGAAGATTCAATAAATGCCAAAATGTGTACCTCTTTCTTTGAGATAACTACAGAAAACAACAGGGAAACCACCAAAAGAAGTTACATAAGAACAGCATAAAGGCTAAACTAGTTAGAATGCCAAATTGCAAACGTTTATTATGCCCAGCAGTAAGACAATTACGATTTGAGGAATATGTATGCTCAACTATGTTTAGTCATTCAACATTTGTCACATGACTACTTGGTATCAAGTACTATGCCCAGCACAGGGGATGCAAAGATAGACAAGACACCATCCACCACAGAGAATTTTAATTTAATATGGCAGGTGTAGCCTCAGATGTAAGGATAAAGTGCACTGAAAACTCAGGCTATGAACACTGAATTTCCTGGGAGTAGATAGAGGGCAATTTCAGGAAAAGGTTTCCAACAAAAGTGTGTGAGTATGTGTGTGTATGAGTGCAGTTACATACATACCCTGCATTGAACTTTTTTGAGGCATAGAACTGTCAAGTAGTGGGTGGTGAATTATCTTCAAACGAAAATCAAAAAGGGACAGATGTCATAACTCCAATAAAGATGTGGAGTTCTCCTTGTGTCAAATTGGTTGCTGACCTGAATCCCCTCACAGCCTCAGCCAACTGTATGAGCTTCTCAGATACATTTCGCATTCCCTCTATGGCAGCGGTCCCCAAACTTTTTGGCACCAGGGACTGGTTTTTTGGAAGACAATTTTTCCACGGACAGGGTAGGGTATGGTTCAGGCAGTAAGATAGGCAATGGGGAGTGATGGGGAGTGGCAGATGAGGCTTCGCTTGCCCACCCGCTGCTCACCTCCTGCTGTGTGGCCCGGTTCCTAACAGGCCGCAGACTGGTACCAGTCCTTGACCCGGGGGTTGGGAACCCCTGCTCTATGGCATCACCGTGATTTCATCCTGAGCTTCCTTGAATACATGGAGCAGAAACTAGTGTCCCTCTTCTGATTTCCCCTTGAAATACTTCTTCATTTCCTCTTTGCTGTAGCGCTTTCCTTTCTTCCTTGTTTTATGATGAGTTATTTACCCTCCAACACTAATCGGTGTATCACTTTTCTTCACTGTCCATGACTTAATTATCTTGGCATTAACACAGTGTTTGCCTCACTGACTATGGTGGGCTTCTTTGTGTCTTGGTCCCCCCAGTCATTTCACCTTACTTCCAATAATGGCAACCTGATTTCTTCCTGGGATGGGAGGGGGGGTTCCCTCTCCCTTTATGGGGGTCTTGTTAAGACTGTAAACCATGGTGCCAAGAATCGGGCCCTGGACACAAGCCAGGACAAACAACCAAAGTCTCCCTCCCACATAACTTTGAATGTGGAGAACAGTGATGTGAGGTCAGGGAGGTGTTTGGAGTTCAGCCCTCCAGAGAGAAGAATGTTCCCTGACACTGCTTAAGGTTGAGTCAGCCTGGGTCCTGGATATACCTTGATTCCAGCCTCTTTTGAACCAGGGTCTTCCCCCTTCCCATCAATTCTTTGAGCCCCTGAGTGATTTCCCACAAATTTCCTGAAGGGACATCTGTAAGTGCATATGGGAAAATGTTACTAATGAATGTCACATAAGACTAAATGTAAAATCCCTCTTTATGGGCTAGTATAATCTGTTTCACATAGCAGCAAAATGAAACACATTCAATGTACATTGAGTCCATGATGGGAATGGGTTTATGACCAGCTGCTATTTTCAATATGCTTGGAGATGTTTTCATTTGACTCTTGATATGGAAAGAGACAAGTAGGACTGAGACCTGGTACACATCCCATGACCTTTCTAGATTTGGAGAAACCTTAAAAGGATCAGGAGGAATATCCAGTTTCCCACCTTTCTGCTTCCCAATGCTAATCAGTTGATTCCTCCCTCCTTCAGGTCCTCGGGTCCCTCTCATTGCTGCCTTTCTGCTATAGGATTATTTTATTCCAAAATACCTTCCCTCTAGACTGGAACTTCAAGAGGGAAATTGATCCTTTTCTACATGTTCTACAGGGCTCAGCACCAGGATTTCTTTCAGAGGAGGTATCAGGAAATATTTGCTGAATTGAATGGAGTTGATTTGAATTATTGAATCCAGGTAAGTGGCTTTGGTAAGTCCATTAGCTTTGCCCTGGAAATCTCGGCTCCTGTCCCACCCCATTTCTATTTGGCCAAATTAACATGACAGAGAATGATTCAGTAGTCTTCCTTATTCACATCAGAGAGCTGGAAATGAGACGTGAAAATGACAGCAAGTAGACATGTCGATAAACACCCATGTGGAGCCAGGGCAGAGAGTCCTACCGCCTGCCCAACCTTCACAAGAAGAAAACGTCAAGACCACTTGAAGGGATCGCACAGAAATCGTTTGACTCAAGAAGACCATGCCACTCTGGAAGTTGACATCTGGGATTTCCATTGAGAAAGGTTAGAGATTTGATGCCCTTCATACTCCCTTTGAACTTCTGAGCCTGAAGACTGCTCATCTATTGGAGCAGAATTTGTTCTTGGTGTTTACTTAAAACAATAGGGTCAGCTAATAAGATAATGAGCCTTGAAGGTTTATCAATGAATAAGATTTAAGTCTTTAAGTTTTATCCAATACTATAGAGCCCTTAGTATTTCTAGGGCCACGTGGGCATACCTTCTTAAGTCCCTAAATGATGGGCTCTAATTTTAATTTTTATAAAGTGTGTGTGTTTGTGTGTGTGTGAAAGAGAGAGAGACAGAGACAGAGGAGGCAGAGAGAGAAAGAGGAAGAGAGAGAATTAAATATATAATGTACATCTGAAAAGCCACTAAAGACAAGAAAAAAAGTAGGTATATATTTAGCCAAGTGTCTTGTGGATTTTTTTTCCTTTTTGAAAAACTCCAGTACAAGTGTCCAAGCCAAGTAGAAGCCTTTCACTCTGGTTATTTATTTATTTTGCTCTCTCCTTTGGAAAGCGATGCACATGTATTATGAAAAGCAAATATTATACTCTTTATTGTCAAACAAAGTTTATAAGGTTCATGTGTCAATGATGAGGCCAAAGACCTCACACAGAAAGTTTCCTGTCTCAGAAGAATTTCTCATGAAATATAAAATATGGGAAGTGAGGGGACCCCTTACTGCCAGAAAAGAGAATCAGCCCACTCCTAATGGTACCCCTGGGACTGGATGAGCTCAGACCTTGACTGTCCAGCATGGGAGGGGGTTCTTCTCTGCAGACAAGCATGGGGGGCTCAGTGAAGGGGAAGGACCACAGCAGAAGTTGAAGGATATTTACTCAGAGGAGGCTACTTATGTCCAACTCCACGCAGCTCTGATATCCAGATGCATGAGGCAACTGCCTTTGGTGACATGGGAAGTAGAAGCAAGGTGATGACAAATGAAAGGCATTCTTTGGTCTTGGAGCACACAGGCATGGAATCTGGTAGGCGTACAATTACTATTTACAGGAAACTGGCACAGAGTTATAACTTTTCCTAGACAGGTTGGTGCCATTGTGTTCTGGCACCATGAAAAGCATAAAATAAGGCTTAGCATTTGTCTAAACCACGCTGGATGTACTATACTTTCTGATATGTATTGCGTTCTCCGACTGGGAGTTTCACTAAAGTCCCTCCCTGGGGAGCAGAGAGCGGGAGTTATAGTCAACCATGGTTAATTTGCGCTTTGTGCTTTGTTTATCCAAACCATATGTCTAGATGGTTGTAATTCTGTGTCACTGGCTGTGTAATGCTCTCTGTGCTAAGAGCTCTGTAAATAGCAACAGCTCGATGCATAATCACGTTGGCATTCTTAAGGGGGAAAAGGGAAGTTTCAAGTGACGTTTGTTGTGGAGACAAACACCCGAGGATGTCTCCATCACTGTCTTTCAGGCTGTGATCCTTTGTGCTTTGGTTAAGCAGGTCCCTGTGGACCAGAGAGGACCTGCTAGAAGGTCAGGTGTGGTGGGTCAATACTACCTCTCATTCTCATTCTCTAGCCTTCAGGCTCTCGAATACCCCAGATATTAAGTCGGATCCTTGCTATTTAGCAGCTTCAGCAAGTAGCTGGTGTAGGGAAGAGAGTTCCTTTCATTTCAATGCTTAAAAAAAAGTTAAGCATAAGGTGGATCCACCACAATTTCCTTTTATAACATTTTCATTAATATTTTTTACTGAATTCATCAAATGTCAATCAATTAAAGACACTGTGCTCAAAGGCTAGAAGCCATAATGCTCAACATGAATTTCTTAAATGGCAAAATACCAGCGAGGATGAAAACACAAGGGTGCCAGCTTCTGAGTACAGGCTAAAAGCTCAGGGTACCTGGAGGTCCCAATCCATCAATCAGTCCAGAATAAGCCCAGCGTGCCCCTGCTCATTAAGCAGATATGAAGCATCTTCTATGTGCTAAGAAGAGTACCTGTGCCCAGAGGCATGTGGTGACCCCCCAGTGCCCCTGTTCTCATGGAGTTTCTGGAGCACCTGCTGACAACCGAAAAGCATGGCTGGAGACCTCTGTAGGACTTGAGGAGTGAGTTATGGCAAATTCCACCTCACCCCAACTTCAGCAACCTCCTAAAACTGAAAAGATGGCTTTAAAAATGTTTCTCCTTCACAAAAATGCTGGCATTCACAGGAGCAAGGCCCGCTTACTTCAGGGGCTCCTAGAACGTGACCTTCTGTGTATCCCAAATATGGACTCTGTGTCTCTGTCACCTTTCCTGTACCCCAGAGTCCATTTCAAAGGTTGGCACCTTTGAACCAACCTCTTTGGGGTCAACCAACCTCTTTGGGGTCCTGGAGAATGAAAGGAAGTGGTCTGCAACCATCCCTGTGGGGATGAGCTGACAGGGACCCGGCCATTTCCTTAGGTGTCTTCATCAGAGGAGAATTCCAAAGACTGCTCTCACCCCAGTGCCAGCCTCATTTGGGCCACCAGGCTGCCCAGCAACTTTGGCACATTTCTCTCACCAACCCTCTTATGACAGTGACTGTTTCAACTCCACTCTGTCCTCAAACTCCAATCTTGCCAAAGGTCCTTGTGTTGTATTTCGTGGGGCAATGAGAAGCCATCACATAGAGCATCTCATCTGCCCAACACTGATTCTGTCAGCCTACCTGCACCTGCCCCTCCTCCCCTGCTTCCCTCCTGAGACAAAGGTGAAGCTGGCCCTCTTCCCTCCTAAGGACCCCTTCTCCTCCCAGCTTCTCAGGGCTTCCTTCCACAGTCACTATTCTCTCTCCCAAAATGTCCACTTGTTTCTTGTCCTTCAAATGCATCTTCCCTGCTCCTACATACTTTATTCCTACTTTGCTTTGTCTCCCTATTGTCCTTCCCAATCCAGCTGAGGAGAGTTGTGCCCACATGCTGTTCCAATTCCTCACCTCCTTTCAATCTTCAACCCACTCCAAACTGGCTTCTTTTCTTATCATTCCATCAGAACTGCTCCTGTCACCTGCTCCAATTCCTCTATCCCATCCCAGCCCTCTTACCTGAACACCAAAAACTAGTCAACATCTCTACTTGGATGTCCTACAGATAAGATGATAATATGTCTCCAGGTGGTCAGGATAATCTCTGTTTACATTTGTTGTCCTGGCATCATTATTCCTATCACCCCTTTCATGCTCAAACATGTTTTGGACAATCAACTATAAGGTCGCCTATCTATTGGCAAATAGTAGACATCTGTGATTTGTCTGTCCAATCTATTTCTTGTGTTGGTCAAGGTACCCAGTTTAGCTTTGGAAAACCATTCCCTTACAGCTACATTCTTCATGTAGTTTAGTCCTATAACTGGTCTAGCAGCATCAGATTTGTATAAAGAGAGGTGTGTAGTAAAAGCGGGTCAAGAACATTTATTCCCAACAATGTTATTGGTGCTATTTGAGGGAAATCTTATTGTTTCTTATTTTTCTACTGGGATTGCTAACTGGTAGAATGTAAGTCTGCAATGGCTGAGCCAACTCTGCCACCATACTTGGGGAGAACTTTGCTTGAGGATGAAAGTGATGCAGAGGAAGCACATCAGAGAGAGAGGGTGGGGAGGGGGAGTTTGGATTCCAATGTAGAGAAGGGAGAGGAAAGAGGAGAAAGGAGAGCAATTCCTGATGACAACATTGGGCACCTGGATCTGGACATCAGTCCCACCCAGACATTCCACTACAGAAGTCAAGACTCTTCTTTTTCATTTGGGAGAGTTGGAGGTGGATTTCTATCACTTAATGCCAGTAGAGTCTGGACCTACATAGACACATCCTAAATTCAACTCTGACCAGTCTTATCCCTGCTGCTCCCAAATCTTCTCCTACTTCAGCCTATAAATCTCAGCAATCATCCAGTTTCTTTTGCCCGAAACCTGGGAATCATCTTTGACATCCCCTTTTCTCTAATCTCATCATTAAATCCTATTTATTCCATCACCAAAATATATCTAGACTCTGATACCTTCCCTCCACAAGCACTGCCCTCAACAAGTCCATAATACTGTCATGTCTCACATGAACAATGGAACTGTCTCCCCACTGGTCTTCCCATGACCATTCTTGCTCCCTGCAACATTCTCCATGAAACAGCTGGAATCATCTTAAACTCCAAATCTGTTCATGGTACCCAAGGCCATACTTCATTGGACAGTTGGAAGGAGAGTAGAGGGAGCCCAGTAACACTCAGAAAACAAGCAAGCATGGTTGGGTTCTCATAATTCCTGAATTCCCCAATGATACTTGAGACAGTGTCAAGTATCTTTCCCAGTACGGTTTCCCAGACAGGTGTTTCATTTTTTCATTATTATTTGTTTTACTGTGTTTCAATAGTAGCTGAAGGTCAAGCGTTTTCCCTTTTGTTGGGATGTTTGAACACTGAAGGTTGCCAGCCAAGATACTAAGTGAGCCTGCACAGAAGCATTTCATGTGGGTCGCCGACTGCATGGCCATCTGTAGACTTTGGTGTTTGAAGTTTTCTATAGAGCCTTCCTGGAAGCAAGTGCTTCAAAGGAGAGATCCAAACATCCTCGTCACCCTAACCTTAGATTAACCTCTCTCCACCTTCTCCCTCCTCTTAGAGGACTTTGGATTTTGAATTCCATTGAAACAGGGTCAAATAACATCAATCTTACCTGATTAGGAAGTTATCCTGACCCAACGGTTTTGTAAGGGAGTGGAAAGAAAACTTTTACTGGGGTAGATGCAAGGAGGCTAAAACAAGAGGGGATACATGCCATGTATCTTTTTGTCTGGAATAGAAGGCTAACAATCGTAAAGGCATCCCTCCGATTTATTGATGTCTTTTGTAATTCCAATTCACATTTTAACACCTTTTTCTTTGACACTTGACAAAAGAATTTTAAATGTCTGTGTGAATCAATAGACAAAAAAGTTGAGGAGAATTTGATGAAACAGAAATATTAGGGATATTTGCACAAACAGATAACAAAACAGATTCTAAAACTACAATAATTAAAATAGACTGGATTAGGGAGAAGCAGGTAGAAAGAACATATAAGAATGTTGTTCATGGTAAGAGGGGTATTTCAAATCTCCAGGGGAAGTGATGAAAGGGCAATTATGAAATCCTAAGAACAAATTGATTCGTCACTACTTCACACCACCTCCTAAAACAAATTTCAGGTGGATTAAGTGTTTAAAGTACATATACAAAATAACTACAAGTAAATACAGGTGTATGTTTACATGATCTTATGCTGGGAAAACTTTTAAAGAGTTTCTTATCATAAAGTAAATATTGATAGAATTAATCACATATAAATCAAAATCTTCTGCCATAAGCACAATTTAAGGGCAAATGACAAACTGAGAAAACAAATGTTTGCAACATATGTAACAATGGGTTAATATTTCTAATGCTCTGAAATGTCATTGTGGTCAAAAGACATGATTAGGAAATTCACAAAGGAAGTACTAACAGCAAAAATATGGAAAATGTTTAACTTTACAAGCTGTCAAAGATGTGCAAACTGAAACAATAGCAAAACACAGTTTTTCAGCTATTACATTGACAGTCTAAAAAAAAAAGAAAAAAGATTGTCTGGAGCATGGGGAAATGGGCACCCACAGATTGCTGGCATGGGCTTAAAGTGATACAAGCTTTCCAGTGGGTAACTTGGCAAAATTCTTAAAAACGTGCACAACCCATTTACACAGCAATTCCTCTTCTAGGAATTTATCCTTAGAAAATAATCATAAGTAACTGAAGACATTTATTTAAAAGATGTTCCCTGGAATGTTGTTTATAATAGCAAAAAATTAAAAACAAAATAAATGTCTGACAATATGGAACTGGCTAAATAAATTATGGTGTAGTATAATACACGATCATTAAAAAAAAACATACTTAGTGACTTTGGCAAAGGTTCACAATATATAGTTAAGTAGAAAAAACAATTTGCAAGACAACCTGTACAATGTGGTCTCATTTTTGGTTTTTTAAAAATGTATGTATGTAGATGTATGCATAGAAAAAGACCTTAATAGGATAACCAGAAAGTTATCAGTGATTATCTCTGGGTGGCAAGAGTATTGGTGATTTTCATTATTTTCCAAATATTCTGCAATAAAAATGTATTACTTTTGTAACAAGCTTCTTAAAAACATTAGCTTTTATTTAAATTCTGCATAGAAGTCGGGTCTCAAAAAATGACCTTCAGGAGCCTTTTGGGGGAAATTCTTGCAGCCAGAAATTGAGGAATACCAGGGAAAATGGTCCAGGCTAACACAGTTGGAGTAGAAGGATATAAACCAGCTCTCAGGCTCCACTGCCCGGGAGTCAACAGCCCCATCACTGCCCCTGCTTCCCACAACTACTTTTTTTATGAGTCATGGAATGGGAAACTGATGTAGACTGAAAATAATAATAACAACAACAATAATGAATTTGATAATATATCAACAGATAACAATGAACATTTATTAGGCACTCAGTATTTTCCAGACACTGAGCTCTTTGCTTTACAGATATTATCTCATTTAATCCTCTCAACATTCTTTTGGCAAAGGAATTATTGTCTGCATTTTATAGATGTGTAAACTGAGACTTGGATGGTGATGAAATTCACCCACAGTCAGGCCACTCTCAGGCTGCCAAGAGGAATTACAAACCAGGGAGAGTCTGATTCCAGAGCCCCTTGCCCATCTCCATTGATGAGGAGGACGGAACAGCATTTTTTCACAGGAGTCTTCCTGCCGACATCACCACCCAGGCCTCAATTTTCTTTGTGATTCAGCCTTGCATTATGTAGCCTGACTCCAGTGTGAAAGATTTGTGGCAATTGCATGATGTATGAGGTGCCATTTGTAAAAATATTATTTAGTGTAAAACATGATGTTTTTTCTCCTGATTTACAAGTTGGATTTATAAATCTGCACTTCTCACTATCTGAGTTATATATCTTGCCACTGATTTATAAAACTTGCCTGTAAATCTTCCCAGCAAAGTTTTGATTCAGAAATCATTATTTTAAGAATTAGATTTAGTTAAAACATTCAACTGCTTTATAGGGGAGGCAATGTATTTACATAACTCCAGTCGGAGCTTACAGATCCTACAGCAGTTTTACAAGTCATGCCCAGGAATTCCTAAAGAAAATGTTCTGATTTCAAGGCAGTCACTTCACACTTTAGCTACAACTGACTGATTTACAGAGCCTAAGCCATATAATAATGATCCATTTTATAAAATTCCACTTGTCTTTAACTCCAGATCCTGATTTACATGCCCTGATTGGGTTTTCTGTAATGCGACCTCAGTTACTTGCTCCTCTACCCCAGAGCTGGTCTTGGGGAAAAGACCCAGGAGTCAGGGACGGTCAGAACAGGGTGACCCTGACTCTCTCTTCCTCTTGGCCTCTTCCCCTTATTCCAAAGGAGCTAAAACATGCGACCCCACCCTGATCCAAAGGTAGCTAAGCTTGGGGGAGGGTCCGTAAGATGCCATCGCCTTGAATGTAATATTGTAGCTTCACTCCTCCTCCTCAGATGAAGAGGGATTGATCTCATGGAGAAGAAATGGCCAGTCCAATGAACTGAGAACATATTGGACAAAAGAGTGATGGCTGAATAAATCAATGAGCACACAAACAAACTTAGTTGTTTGTTTGTTCGTTAAGAGCAGAGGCCAAAAGGCACTCAACAGATAGCAAAAAGGGACAGCGTAAGTGACTGAGGAGGGAGAGGGCCTGTGGGGACTTTAGAAAGATGCTTGTCCCATCGGAATGGGCAGCCATAGCTTGGCTCCACCTGGCTGTCACTAAATGGAGTTGCTTGCCTAGTATTTCTAGATCTGGCTTTTCAAGAGAATCCTAAAATCCAGATTTTTATGTTAAATGAACCAATTTTTAAAAATTGATTTTATTCAGGTCTGATTTATAGTAGTTTAAAATCAGCACACTTTAAGTGCACAGGTCAATGATATTTGACCAAAGTATACACCTAAACAACCACCAACCCAATCAAGTTATAGAACATTTCCAACTCCCCAAAAAGCTCCCTCCTGTACATGAAGTCAACCCCCTCCCTCCCACCCACTGCACCAGTACACCACTGGTCTGGTTCCTATCCCTAGAATTATAATATTAGAATTTAATATAAATGGAATCATACAGAATCATTTTTTTTCTGCCCACTTTTTTCCACTCAGCATGATGTCTGTGAGATCTATCCATGTTGTTGCATGTTTTAATAGCTGCTCCTTTTTATGGCTGAGTACTAGTCCATTGTATAAATGTATCATAATTGTTTATTCATTCCCATTTGGGTTCTTTCCAGATTTAAGCTATTATCAATAAAGTTGCTATGACCATTTCTGGGCAAGTCTTTTTATGGACATGTGCTTTGCAATTCTTTTGGGTAAAAATTTAGGAATGGAATTGCTGAGTCATTTGGTAAGAGTATGCTTAGTTTTATAAGAAGCTGCCAAAGAGTTTTCAAAAGTGATTGTACCATTTTACACATCTGCCCCACCCCCCCACCCAGTAATATATGAGTTCCAGTTGCTCAACATCTTTCCCAATGCTTGGTATTATCACTCTTTTTAATTTTAGTCGTTCATTTAGTCATTTTAGTCATAATTTTAGTCATTTAGCTATGAAGTGGTATCTCATTTAATTTGCATTTTCCTAATAACTAATGGTGTTGAGCATCATTTCATGTGCTCATTGGCCATCTGTATATCTTCTTTTGTGAATTGTCTGTTCAAATCTTTTGCCCATTATTTATTAGTTGGTTGCCTTCCTATTACTGAGTTGTAAGAAAGCTTTATATAATCTGGATACAAGTCTTTGTCAGATGTGTGTAATGCAAATAATATCTCCCAGTCTGTGGCTTGATATTTCCTTTTCTTTCAATGTCTTTTGAAAGGCAAACAATTTTAATTTTAATGAAGTACAATTTGTCATTTTTCTCCTTTAGTCAATACTTTTTGTGTCCTTAGAAATATTTTTCTACCCCTAAGTTGCACAGTTTATCTACTATGTTGTCTTCTAAAAGTTTTACAGTTTTAGGCTTTATGCTCAACTCTATGAACCATTTCCAATTATTTCTTGAAAATGAAGTGAAGTAAGCGTTATGGTTTTTTTTTTAATTAATTAATTTATTTATTTATTATGATTACTTTTTTTGGCTGTGTTAGGTCTTCATTTCTGTGCAAGGGCTTTCTCTAGTTGCGGCAAGCGGGGGCCACTCTTCATCGCCGTGCGTGGGCCTCTCACTATTGCGGCCTCTCTTGTTACAGAGCACAGGCTCCAGACGCGCAGGCTCAGTAGTTGTGGCTCACGGGCCTAGTTGCTCCGCGGCATGTGGGATCTTCCCAGACCAGGGCTTGAACCCGTGTCCCCTGCATTGGCAGGCAGATTCTCAACCACTGTGCCACCAGGGAAGCCCTATGGTTCATTTTTGTTCCATACAGATACCTAGTTCTTATAGCATTATAGAAATCAGGTACTGTGAGTCCTCCCACATTGTTGCATTTTTTTTAAAGAATTGGTTTTGCTATCTTAGATCCTTTTCTTTTTCAGACAAATTTTAGCATTAGTTTGTTAACTTATACAAAAGAAAAAGTCTACTGAGATCTTGACTGGAATTTTATTGACTCTATAGATCAGTTTGGGGACAATGGACATCTTAACTCTATCAAATCTTCCAATCCATCAACAGGACAACAGGATGTATCTTTTAATTTATTGAGATCTTTCTTAATTTTGTTCAGTAACATTTTATAGTTTTCTATGTAGAAATTTTGCACAGCTTTCATTAAATTTACTCCTAAATATTTTATTTTTAAATTTTATTTTCTAAATATTTGTTTCTCATATATAAATGCAATTAATTTTGTACATTTATCTTGTATTCTGTGACCCAACTAAACTCATTTTTAGATCTGGTAGGTTTTTGTAGATTCCTTAGGATATTCTATGCAGACAATCATGTCATGTGTTAATAAAGAAAGTTTTATTTCTTTTTTAATATTTATGTTTTTTATTTCATTTTCTTACCTTATTGCACTGGCTGGGACATTTAGTACAATATTGAAGAGAAAATATGGGATTGAACATCTTTGCCTTTTTCTCAATCTTAGGGGAAAGAATTCAGTCTTTAACTATTAAGAATGATGGTTGCTGTATGATTTTCATAGATTCCCACCGTCAGGTTGAGAAAGTTTCCTTTTATCTGTAATTTGCTGATTTTTTAATTTTAATCATGAATGGGTTTTGGATTTCATCAAGTTCTTTTTCTATGTCTATTGAGATAACTGTGATATTTTTTCATTAATTCTGTAATGTGCTAAATTAATTGATTAATTTTTGAGTGTTGAAATATCTTTACAACCCTAGGGTATACCTGTTATTGAGTGCTCAACTCAGTTTGCTAATACTTTATTGAGGATTTTGGCTTATATGTTCATGAGAGATTTTGGCCTGTAGTTTTCTTTCCTTCTAATGACACTGTCAGCTTGATATCAGGGTTACGCTGGTCTTATAAAGCATGTTGAGAAGCAGTCTCTCCTCCTATATTTTTAGAAAAAGTTTGTGTAATATTATTATTGTTGCTTTTGTAAGTGTTTGATAGAATTTAATAGTGAACTCATCTCAACACAGAGCTTCCCTTGTGGGAAAGTTTTTGATAATAAATTCAATTATTTTAATATTATAAGATTATTCAAATTTTCCTGTTGATTAAGTTTTAGAAGACTGTGTTTTTTTTGTTTTTTTTTTTAAACATCTTTATTGAAGTATAATTGCTTCACAATGGTGTGTTAGTTTCTGCTTATAACAAAGTGAATCAGCTACACATATACACACGTTCCCATATCTCCTCCCTCCCGCATCTCCCTCCCTCCCACCCTCCCCATCCCACCCCCCAAGGCGGTCACAAAGCACCGAGCTGATCTCCCTATGCTATGCGGCTGAGAAGACTGTGTTTTTTAAGGCATTTGCCCATTTCATCTAAGCTGTTAAATTTATTGACATAAAGTTGTTTGTAATATCTTATTATTTTTATTATTATTCCTTTATTAGTGTTATTATTTCTTATTCTTCTTTTGGATATTTATTTGTTATTATTGTGGATATGTATTGATACTCTGTAGAATACATATTATTATTCCTATTTGTATTTCTGATATTGGTAATTTGGCATCCTTCTTTGTTCATCAGTTATTCTTGCTAGAGGTTTATTAACTTTATTAATCTTTTCAAAGAACCAACTTTTGGCTTTGTTAATTTTCTTTACATGCATGTTTCCTGTTCATTAATGTCTGCTCTTATATTTATTAACTCTTTCCTTCTGCTACCTTGGACTTATTTTAGTTTCCTTTTTCTATCTCTATAAGATGGAAAAAAATAATTGGTGTTACATCTTTTTATTTTCTAACATAGACATTTAAAGCTATAAATTTTGTTCAAAGCACTGCTCTGGCTGTACCCCACAAAGTTTTAAATGTTATATTCTCATCTCCATTAGCTTCAAAATATTTTAAATTTATCTTGTGATTTTTTTATTGACTCATAAATTATTTAGAAAAAATGCTGTTTTATTTCAAAATATTTGGAAATTTAAATATCTACTTTATATCATTTCCTTCATCCTGAATACCATCTTTCAGCATTTTTTTTTGTAGTGTAGGTATCCTAACAATAAATTTTACAAATTTTTGTTTGTCAGAAAATATCTTTATTTTATCCTCATTTTTGGAGGTAATTTTTGCTAAATATAGAATCTGACTTGACAGAATATTTTTTCTTTTACTTTTTAAAAATGTAATTCAATTGTCTCTTAGTCTCTGTTGTTTCATAAGTGAAGTCAGCAGTCAGTTAGTCTTCTTATTTTCTTCCTGTACATAATGTATGTTTTTTATCTGGCTGCTTTCAAGATTTTCTTAGCTTTGGTTTTGGGCAATTTGACTCTGATATTTTACTTTGTATTTATCTTGCTTGGAGTTGGCTGAATTTTCCTAAATTAAGTCATTGTATTTCATTGCATTTGATATGCTTTCAGTCATTTTTTCTTGAAATTTTGGTCTGCCCCATTATCATTGTTTTCTCCATCTGGAACTCTAATTCCACTTTGGCAAGACCAGTAGTACTCATTTTTTTTTTGTCTCAATATTTCTTTACATTATTTAAAAATTTGAGAACTCCAAAGAACATCTGTTTATTTGGGATATATCTATTTATACTTACTGTATTAGAAAGTAAAACTGAGAAATTCTTTAAAATAATAATTATTATTAAGTATTAATATTAAATTATTAATAATAAATAACAAATATTATTTAGTAATAAGAAGGAGGAGGAGGAGAAAAAAAAGAAGAAGGTCATTACATGTTAACATAAATAACATATTCTTAATGGATAAAAAACATGTTTTAAGAAAATCTTAGTGAAAAGAATGGCATTGTTTTATATTTTTTCAGAGTGCTATTCTGGCTTAATAAATAAAAGACAGCTAGATTCTTTTATCTGATTCTGCATCTATCTGTTGTGATATAACACATCATGTAGCCTCTGGGAAACACACTGTACACTCATGAATGAATGGGAATGGAAAGGACAAGCAAAATCTTAGCTTTTGATTTTGAAACAAAATCAAAACACCTTTAACATTGAAGAATTTCTGAAATGGTCTTGTGGACTCTCTTTCAGAACTGCTATTATATAGTAGCAGTTCTACTCATTTTTTTTTCCAATTCTTTCTTTCTCTGCAATTTCGGTTGGAAAATGTCTGTTGATCTGTAAACAAGGCCACTTTTTGTCCGTTTAAAATCTTACGTTAAGAGGATTTCCCTGGTGGTCCAGTGGTTAAGACTCCACACTAACATTGAAGGGGGCATGGGTTCAATCCCTGGTTGGGGATCTAAGATCCCACATGCCACATGGTGCAGCCAAAAAATAATAATAATAAAAATAAAATAAAATCTTAAGTCCATCAAATTTCTATATTTCATTTATTATAATTTTTAGGTCTATCATTTCCATTTGGCTCTTTTTTTGAAGTTTGCCTTTCTCTGCTCAAATTACTTTTCTGTTGATTTATTAAGACCATATTTTCTTTTAATTCTTTGAGCATAACTATAATAGCTGCTTTAAAGTCTTTGCTAACTCCAACATCTGGGCCATGTCAAGTCTAGTTTCTATGGACTACATTTTCGTTATTACTGGATCATATTTTCCTGTTTTTTCTTTTTTTTGAATATTTAATGATGCTTGATTGAATACTGTACATTACAGATGATATGTTATAGAGAATCTAGATTCTGTTAGCCTTATTTAGGAGTGTATGTATTGTTTTATTAAGCAGTTTAATTGCTGGTGGATCACCTGGAACTTGGCTTGGTTTTATGTTTGTTAATGCAGATCTATGGAAAGTCCAAGATATTTTCAAGCTCCTCTCACTTGCACTCAATCTCTAAACTCTCTGCATCTTGTTGGAGCTTGAATTTAGACTTTGTTAGGTCAAATCTAGAGTTCTTATACCGAAGACACAACTTTTCTGGTGACTAAGTGGATCTGTGGGGTGTTAACAAGGTGCTAAAGAGATCTTTTCACTCTGACAGTGTCATGAGTCAAGCATCCTGCGCCCACAAGACTGCTCTTGCGCCATCACTGCTCAACTTCTGCTCCCTCTGTTCTGATTCCAACCCCTTAGCTGATGCTTTTTGGTAAGCACTGGGTAATCTTCATGTATGTGCAGCCTGGCCCTCAGCCATGGACTTGTGTGGCACCCACCCCCCAACCCCCACACACACAGTTTCCTTTCTATGATGCTCCACTGTGCAAATTCCAAGCAGTTGAAGTGACCCAAACTCTAACCTTTGTCTCCTCACCTCAGCAGACCTGCTATGCTCTGCTTAGACACCAGATTACTGTGCTTTTTGTAACTTGTCCTCAGGCAGAGGGCTAAGTGACCATAGAGTTTATCTCTTGAATTTCCCTTCTTTCAGGACTCACTGTTTTATGTTATCATTTTCTAGTGCCTGAAGATAATTGTCATATATTGTGTCTAGTTTTATAGTTGCGTATGGCAAGAGAACAAGTCTGGTGCCAGTTACTTCATCATGGTTAGAAGTGGAAGTCTTCCATTTTTTTAATATTAGCCACAAAACTTGAAAAAATATAAACACATCTATAACTATATATATTTCATGAGCCCTCTGTTTGAGACACCTGGTCTACATCTCTTCCTTTTCAAAATGTGTTCTTTAGAAGGGCAACGTCAGCATCACCTGGGAGCTTATAGAAAATGCAGACTCTCAGGTCCCAGCCTGACATACAGATTCAGAATCTGCCATTTAATAAGACCCAAAGGTGATCTTATGGTCCTCAACATTTGAAAAGATCGTCTCAAAAGTTCCTGCATTAGAATCAGAATCACTAAGGTAGTAATTCTTATCACCAGGGAAGTTTGGAGAGTATTGAGCTTTTCCATAAACCTCTGAGGTGCCTGCTCCGTGTGTTCTGCTCCCATTATGTGATCTGCCCTGTGGTACCGACTTGATTTGACTCCAAGTATACCATTATTCAAAGGATGTAACCCATATAGATAATTACATGCATAATTTCATTTCCCCAAGGAATTTTCAGGCCATATTTTTTAAATGCCTTGCTTATCTACTCGGGCAGCCAGTGGTTTCCTCTCACACATGACAACTCTGTTTCAGACCTTCACTTAAAATTTGCTTTTCCAGAAAACTCCCCTAAACCAGTCTTTCTAAAGCCTTCAATAAAAGCAAGGATGTTCATCTAGCTATAGATATAGCTATTTGGCTATTTACTTTATATGGACTAAGAGAAGTACAGTGTTTTACATTTGTCTCCAATTTTTCTTCACTACACTTAGAGGGACCACAACCCTAATTTGCTTAGTCTGATCTTAACACAATTCCAATCCTGGTACCTGGAATGTTTTTAATCCATGCTGTTAACTCAACCCATGATTATACTGTTACCCATTTATAAGCATCGTTCTGAAACAAGTTTGTGGCATTTTTCTGTAGTCCTTCATATCATCTATCTGCTCACCCCTGGGTTGGGCCGTGTAGACTGGGTCCCACTCTATCTCATCAATCATCATATCAGGCATCATATCCCATATGATACTGTGCTCTGAACTTGGCCAGGCCAGAAGGAGGTGAACCACGGGGGCAGGTATTACAGGGGTGACCATCCAGCTGCCTACACAGGGGATGTCATCTCAAATAGCAGAAGCAAAGGTGGTGGGGGCAGAAGCATATCCAACGATACAAGATACCATCCTTGGGAGTTCTATGCCTCCCTTGCCAAGGTCAGGCAAGTGCAGATGATACGAGGGAACAGCTGACTCGTGTTCATCAAGCAGTGGGAATGGGAGCTGAATCCCCTCTCTGTGACCCTAGGAAGCTTCCTTCACCTTGCCAACTCTGTTTTCCTCACAGAGGAAACTTGATGGAAACTCATTTGGAAACTTGATGTATCTATATTCCATCATGACTTTGTATGTTTAATGTGTGAGGAAGGCTGCTGGCACCACCCTGGTGGTTGCCCTGTAGCCTTTTTTAGAGCAGAATTGTGTTCTAGGTATTAAGATCCTAAACGTGTGCATAACTCTTGGCACATGATTTCACCTCATTTTTAGTGATATAGTTAAATAATATTTGCATTCAGGGATATTATTTGAAACTTTATTTATAAAAATGACAATATAAAATAAGCCTAACTCCAGCTATGGAGGATTGCCCAAATTATGATCTATCCACATGATAGGATATTATACAATCATTTGAAATCTTATCAATACAAAAAAAAGTCAATGGCATTGGAAAATATAAATATAAAGCACTCAGTTAACTACTCTATATAATTTTGTTATATGTGTATGAAGTATATAAGAATGTATTCATGGTGGTTATCGCTGGGTGACAGTGTTGATTATGGATGACATAAAAGTGTTTCTTCATGTTCTATTTTATTTCAATTGTTACAAGTCAGTATATGAGAAAAAAATCTTACTTTAAAAAAATCTTGGATTGGAATTTGAATGCTTGGGTTGGAGTCTAGTTTCCAACATTGGCTGTGTGACCTTAAGTTAGAGAAATCTACAGAGTGGGGAAAACTTGCCTCGCCTTCCTCGTTGGATGGGTGAGGGGCTAAAATAGGATAATGGGCAGGAAGAGCCACCTGGGAGGAAATGGCAAAGAGATAGAAGAGCCATTGCTCCTACAATTTGGACTAGGAAATGCAAAGCTATTCTTATAAGAAATGTTGTTGCTGATAGGATTTCAAGTTACTCTTACTTCTCCAACCCAACTTTGAAATAGACAAAATTTTTTAAAAGAAAAAAAAAAAAACTTCATGTAGAAGATTCCCTTGTCTAGTCCTAGAAATGTCTCTTGGTGATTAAGACATAAGCTACAGTTGATAACTCTTCCTGTACTGACAGATCGAAAAGAGCGCAGCCCCCCGCCCCTGCAATACACACGCACACACGTACACGTGCACACGCACACACACACACACACACATCTGTTGCCCTAGGCAGCCACCTGCTCAAACAGAGGGTAAGGTGGAGTCTCTGATGCCTCAAGATGCCATCAGCCTTATGACTGCACTCCATGCCTTTGATCAAGGGGCACGGGCCACTCCCCTTCCTGGGTATGCAAGGACACACCAGCATTCGTTTAGGGTGGTGTGACACTGAGTGTAGCCTCGTTGGAATATTCCTTTAACTGCAGAATGCAAATGTCCTAAGGTGCAACCATCCTACTTTTCTGCAGTGACTCTAGGGAGATATTTGTTCATGTGCACAAGATAGTTGTACATTCTTTTTAAGCACTGCATGATATTCCATACACTGGGCATGCTGAAATAATATTCAGACACTGCTCTTACAACTCAGCATCTCAAACTGAGCTGCAATGAAGTGAATCAATGTGTACTGACAAGGATAATCTCCAAGAGTTTTATTTTTTTTTTTAAATAAATACGTTGCCAATCCGAGTAGACCATGAAATCATTTATATAGATATAACTCAAGACATTACAATTCTAATTTCTGAGGGTGTATAAAGGCATAGGAAATCTGGAAAGACTCAATTTGATAAATTGATAATAATGGTTAGATCTGAGAGTAGGGGAGAAGTGTGGAGGAGAAAATATATTTATACTTATATTTATGCCTTACTTGTATTTAAATTTTTGTCAAAAATAATGAGTTCATGTATTATCTATGCAATTAAAATTAATTTAAAAGTAAAATTAAAATATCTGACAAAAATTATTATCAGTAGCTGATAATTTAACAAACACATAAATATACTGTGGGCAACTGAAGCCAGGCTTTTTCACTGTTGGAGAATAGAGCTGCAACATTCAAAAGAGGTGGTGGAGATAGAGTCCTTGTAGTATTGGATCGGAATTGAAAATATAAGTGTTTACTCATGGTTTTAAAAAAGGACAGAGGAAGGAAAGGAAGGAGAGATGAGGGGGCAGAGAGAAAAAGAGAGAGAAATTGATTATCCACGTGTATATATACAGATGACACCCCAGTAGCAATGAGCATGTCTAGCCCCCAGATCATCATTTCTATATGTCATTCTGCACTAAAAACAAACAAACAAACAAAAACAAAAAACACAACAGGGTCCCTTGGAGAAATGGCTGATTCCAGGACCAAGGAAAATACCAGATGAACCTGGAACATCTTCTTGTATCAAAAAGTGAGGAAGTGCTCACAGAATGATGGGGACATGTCAAAAGGACAAAGAAACCAGTTTGAAAGGTCAAATCTAGGACCATTTTAGCATCAGAATAATAATAGAAAAGAATTATAACACACTGAATGAAATAAAAACCCATGAGTTACACTGATAGAATGAATAAATGGAAAAGAAGGGAAAGCTCTTCCTTACAGTAGAAAGATAATTAGTAAATGTAGAAGGAATAATGGAATTAGAAAACATACCTTTGGCAGCCTTCAGAACAATAATAAGTAAATCAACCAAGAATCATCAATGAATGCTAAGACAAGTGGGTTAACATTTGAGGAGTAACTGGATATTTACAGAGTCTCAAGATATTGGGCTGGCCAAAAATTTCATTTGGGTAGCATCTTGCAGAAAACCCGAACGAACTTTTTGGCCAAGCCAATATCTCCCCGTGAGAGACTTACTGATTACAAAGGAAAAAGTGTAACCTAAACATAGAGAAAGCTGGCAACACCACGGTAACCAAGCATTCAGTTCAACACGGCCAGCCCGGGATCAAGCCCACATCCTGTGTCCCCTGGTCGGACCCACGGAGAACAAGACACCATACCGCTCTGGTGGTATTTCTGCCCAAACTGCATTACCGGAATCTAATCTTAACAAACCAGCAGACAAACCCAAACTTCGGACATTCTGCAAAATAACTAGCCTGAGTCCTCAAACACGTCAGTGTCATGAGCACAAAGGAAGCCTGAGGAAGGGCTCCGCATTAAGGGAGGAGAAAAGACCTGGGAACTAAAGGGAGTGGGTGATCTGGGGGACTCTCTTCACTGTAAAGGACATTATTAGGACATTTAGCCAAATCAGATAAAAATCTATGGATTAGATAGTGGTATTGTACTGATATTAATTTCCTGATTTTTCTTTATTTTCTGATTCCTGTGGTTACATAAGTGAAGGTCCTTGTTTTTAAGGAGTACATACTGAAGTATTTAGGGGTAACAGAGCACCGCGTCTGCATTCAATTTTCAAATGGACGGGCAGAGACGGGGAGAGGGAAAAACAGACGCGGATAAAAACTGGCAAAATGTTAACACTTGGGGAATCTGATGAAGGGAATATGGAAATTCTCACAACTTTTCTGGAAGCCTGAAATTATAAACTTAAAAGAAATAAGAAATTTAAAGGAAAAATGAAGTAGACCAAAAAAAACTTGCAGCAGACAACCAAGGTCTCCAACCCAGAGTCAAGGTCAAAAGCTTGACAGATCCTGCAGAGAGGCTGTGTAAACAGAATGAGTAAGAATCTGTGTCCGAATCTGGCCAAGGAAGAGGCAATAAGTGGTAAGACCTCTCAAAGCCTCAGTTTCTAAATAGGACTGTTCATCACAAATCATGGGGGCATTGGGACCACGGAGTGACGCGGTGCAAGGAGAGCAGCTGGCACAAAGCCAGGCCCCCCAAAACACTCAGTGAATATGAGCCATGACCAGTCCCTGCTCTCGGCCCCATCACTGGGGCCGTCACTAAATTACAGCAGGAAGGTGAGGTGCCTGGTTCCCTGAGAAACTGAGAAAAAGCACAACGGAACAGTGGGCTCTGTCTAGGCTGGCAAGTCAGTGTCCCATTTGCTTGGAGAGAGCTTCTTCATGAATAAAGTTATTTGAAAACCACTCAGGTACCTCAGTTATCTGGAAACTCCTCTGCTGGAAGCAGAGGATATAGGAAAGCCTGAGCGTCATTCTATTCAGAAGGCAGGCTCTCCCCACCGTTGCCTGGGTTCCATTGCTCTCCAGGACCTTTGGAGCGGACTTGGGAAACTTTGAGACATGAAATCCAGACAATCCCAGACTGCTTCAGCCACTGACAATCGGGGGCAGGCCAGTGGGCTCCCTCACCCGCCGTGGTCAGCTGACTGGGGACTCTTGGCACAGACCTCAGGGCAGCGGATTTCAAACTCGCACACATGTACACACACTGCACACCACAGTGTATATACACGCTCACACACCACAGGAAGTATATGTGGACCTCTGCCCGTATATCTGTGTGTTTATATGCATACAGACACTCTACAGGGAACCTTGATATATAGAAGTATATAGGACACATAGAATCGAAGTAGATTTACATTCTTCAGGCAATTTAACTTTTTCTTTCCTTGGCAGGAAAATTTCCAGTGTTTGCAAAACCCCTAAAATGCCTCCTCTGAGCTCCGCTGTCCACAGCAGGATTAGCACCCTGAGGTCAGGGTAGAGGAGGGCCCAGAGGCAGGTTCAGGCAGCCTCCTGCCCCTCATCCATCTCCTGAGCCCCAGCACCCTCCTGGCTGAAATAAAGATGGCACCGTCCATTTCCTAGTGCCACCATGGAAATAACAGGTAACGTGCAGCATACTAGCTCATGGTTAACAACTAGTGGCAATGGCCGTGATTATCGTTATCATTTGCTTCCCAGGGAAGGGCACCCAGAAAGCGTCCTCCCTGGAGCTCCTGGTTCCCTTGGTTTCAGAAGAGACCAGAACTGCTCTTGGCTGCACTGTTAACTGATCCGGGTTCTCCCAGGCTGCACACACCAGCACAAACACATGCTCGCGGTGCATTTGTTGAGTGAAAGTGTGGACAAGCATTCCCAAATCATTTTGAAATCTTAAAGGCACTGGAGGAAATTCTAAGTTTTCTTTAAAACATAGCTTCAAACACGTATCTAAGTGTGGATTTCCTCCCATATCTGCAGCAGGCATCGTACTACCTTTGAGTCTAAACTGTCTTTTCCTTTTTGTTTTGTGTGTGTGTGTGTGTGTGTGTGTGTGTGTGTTGCAAAAATCTTCCCTGACAGCCAACAGAACACATTCTTCTTCTAATTGTTGGTTTACCTCTCACAAATGCCGGTGCATCTCCGCATCTCTAATCCTCACCTGCTCATTCATTAGCTATCAAGTGTAGCTTTTTTGGAACAATTATATTCTATCCTACTGTCAGCTCTCTCTGTGCAGGTAGAGGTTACATCCTGACTCCTTACACAGGATGTAAATTATTGCTGGCATACCAGTACCTGAAGAGTGATTATAACCAGTGCACGGTTAAATAATGGATGCTTACCATGTTGCACTGTAATAAGCAAAAGATATGAAATATCTACTATTCTAACTATTTTTTAAATAATAAAACCATTTGGAGGAAGACAGGCTGTTGAATCAAAGTCTCTGGAAGAGACACGCCATGTGCTAGCTCATTTGTAGAATCTGGACGGCACTGTCATCTCATCTGTGAAATGGGAACAAAAATCACATCCTTCATTGAGCAGCAGGATTGCAGGTAAAGGCTTGGCACTGAGCCCGGCACATAGTAGGTGCTCAGGAAAGGGCAGCAGCTCCTGCCATCTGAGGAGTGAGCTGGCCTGCAGGAGGAACAGCTGAGCACTCACTCCTTGGGCTGCATCAGGTGTATGTCTGACCACAGGGCAGTTGCCAGCAGGACCTGCTCTGCCAGCAAACATAATGGAAGGTTCTGGAGGGTTGAGAAGAAATGGAGTCAGGGTGGTACCTGTAGACCTCTCTTGCCTCCAGAAGCCCAGAAGAAATGGAGCCTCTGGGCACAGTATGATGCTCAGGCCTGGGCAGCTGGGGCCCCTTCCCTGAGCCCCATGCTTTAGAGGACCCTCCTCTGATCTCATCACAGAGCAAGGAATCAGGAAGCCAAGGGCACATGCCTGCCCAGAGCTTGCATCATCCCCATTTTAGAGCAGATTCCTGACACTGGGACCCTGGATTTCTTGCTGGATTAGCCCAAGCCCACTTCCAGGGTTTACATGGTCCTCACCCTCAGGCCCACCCTACTGACCACAAACCAAGCCACTGGTGTGTGCTGAGCCCAGCGGAGGTCGATTAAGTGAAGGGGGTTCATGCAACTTGGACAATCTGACCAGTATGGCCACTTACATGCATATGGGATGGGCAATGTGAAGACCTTGCTCCTGCTCTGTGGAGAAGACCCACCCTGAGCTGAAGGTAAAGCACAGGTCCACGAGGTGACCAACGCAGAGGGCCTTAGGATCTGTGACGCTGCTCTGTGCCAGACTGTACACCGGGCACTTTGGAATGTTCTCTCACTTACTCCTCACCAAGGAGGTCGGACAGGGTAAGAGCATAGACTCCAGGGCTCTATGGTCTGGGTCCAAATACTGCTTGGTCCTTTTCCTAGCTCTTGACCTTGGAGAGCTAACATCTCCGTTTCACAGCTTCTCCATCTGTAAAACAGGAATAAGCAAGTTCACTAGCTCACAGGGCTGCAGGGGGAATGGAGGAGGAAGCTATCAGCAGTGGCCTTAGCCAGTGCCAGACACGTGTAACACTTCCCCTTATTGTTAGGCCCATTTTACAGAAAATCAAGCTGAGACTCAGAGGGTAAATGATTCCCTGGGAAGCAGCTGAAGTGATCTTTCTGATTCTAAAGCTGCTCCTCATTCATAAAGCTGCTCCTCATTCGGCCTCACAGCCCTGTCCCCTGCCCCCTGTGACACAGATGCTATGGCCCTTTGCACCTCCCCAGAGGGTACCTCTTGGGCTGACGTGTCCAGCATATCTGGGGCTCCCAAGCCAAGGCCACCAGAAGATGTAGCTGCCGCTGCAGATGGAGAAAGAGCTCTTCCTGCTCTCATTCCTGCTGGCAGGTGGGAGAGGCCGGCCGCACAGGCATCTCGGGCTCTAGAACGTTCTGGAGCCGTCCTACCACCCCACCATCCTGCCCACTGCAGCGCTGACCCTGGAGCCCATTTCTGCTCACACGGCTTCTCACCAGAGCTTCACCCAGAGAGGCCCCTGGACACAGCCCACAGTGGTCCCCAGAGGACGCCTGGAGCATGGCCAGCTTCTCCAGGTCTTGAGGCTCTCAGGTGCATCCTTCTATCTCTCTAACACCCCGGGGCAGCTGAGCGCATGGCAGAGCCCTAGCAGGTGGACCCCTCCAAGCCTCAGTGTCTGCATTAGTTTCCTAGGGCTGCCATAACAAATTCGCACAAACTTGGTGCCTTAAAACAACAAAAATGTACTATCTCACAATTCTGGAGGCTAGAAGTCAGGAATCAAGGTGTCTGCAGAGTCCTGCTTCCTCAGGGCGCTCTAGGGGAGGATCTGTTTCTTGCCTCTTCCAGTATCTGGCGGCTGCTGGCATTTCTGGACTTGTGGCCACATCACTCCAATCTCTGCCTCTGTCTTCGCATGGCCTTCTTCTCTCTGTGTCATCTCCTCTGTGTGCCTCTTACCAGGACACTTGTCATTGGAGTTAGGGTACATTGGATAACCTAGGACGATCTCTTTGTCTCAAGACTCTTAACTTACTTCTATCTGAAAAGACCCTTTTTCCAAATACAGTTAAGATTTACAGGTTCCAGGGGTTGGGTTGTGGTCATATCTTTGGTGACCACCATTCAGCACACTACTGTGTCTTCATCTATAAAGCATGAGCGATCATGGTATTAGTCCCAGACGATTGTGGTGGGGATTCAACGAGATAATGTTATGTTAGATAAGTGTTTAAAACAATAGTAACTGGGCTTCCCTGGTGGCGCAGTGGTTGAGAATCTGCCTGCCAATGCAGGGGATACGGGTTCGAGCCCTGGTCTGGGAGGATCCCACATGCCGCGGAGCAACTAGGCCCGTGAGCCACAATTACTGAGCCTGCGCGCCTGGAGCCTGTGCTCCGCAACAAGAGAGGCCGCAATAGTGAGAGGCCCGCGCACTGCGATGAAGAGTGGCTCCCGCTTGCCACAACTAGAGAAAGCCCTCGCACAGAAACGAAGACCCAACACAGCCATAAATAAATAAATAAATAAACAAATACTTTAAAAAAAAAAAAAAACAATAGTAACTATATTTATTATATTTTCCCCTACACATACAAAATCTTTAGGTAAAAACATGCAGATCTTTATAGAAGTCTATAGTATACAGATCTTTATAGAGATCTGCAGTATACAGATCTTTACAGAATCCTAGTGCAGTTTAAATGTTCGCTTGTTTAGTTTAACAAAAACATTTAGGGAAATGTTATTTGTGTACTCAGTGTGAGGATGTTACAGATGTACCCAGGGTATATCCCCTGCAGGTGCCAGGACAAGGCGTTCCCGGGGATGGGGATAATCACAGTCACTCAAGGCCATCATTTGTGGGTTGCCTCCATCGTACTGGCGATGGAAGCAGTAAGGATGTAACAGCTGAGGTTTATAAAACACACATGGACTTTTTGGAGGATGACAAAGCAGGGTATCAAACTTCAAATGCCCTTCCCTTTGTTCTAGTTCAGCCCCTGCTAGGGCACTGAATAGCAGGCACGCACAGAGATATGCATTCGAGGATGTTACCTGCAGTGCTGATTATAATTGCAGGGGGAGGGGGAGAGACAGAGACAGAGACAGAGAGAAAGAGAGACAGAGAAGGAGGCAGAGAGGGAGGGAGGCAAGGAAACAAAAGAAAAGGACAAAAGAAAGGAAAACTGCTGTAATGCCCTTGATGGAGGAATGGCTGAGTGTCTAAAATGTCCCCCAAACTCTCTGCTCCTCTGCAGGGCTTACAGTGAGGGGCCTGGGAACAGTAAGTCATCAACAATATGTGCAAAATGCTCACATTTTTGTAAAAGGTCCACACGTGTGTGGGCACCCTCCTCTGTGCACATACGGGCCCAGGATGCTGATGGACTTCTACATCCATGAGTGAGTGGAAAGGGTCTAAAAACACACCCGCCTGTCCCTTCAGGGAAGGGCTGGAAATGCAGAGGGGGGTGACCTTTCTTTTTCTGAAATGTGTGGCTCTTTCCCAGCCAGGATGGCATCAGAGCCTACCAGTGTAATCACCAAATTAAGTACATTTCCTTACCCGGATTTGCAGATAAATCTGTGTTCAGCTGCCGGATCTGGAGGCTCAGAGAATGTCCGGTTGTGCCTGAAGCAGAGGGAGCCCCTGCCCTTCTCTGAACACCACTCCTGCCCAGACTTCTGCAGAACAAAGCCAGGTGGGGGGGGGGCAGGGGCGGTCCCATGCTAATTCTGCCTCAAGGATCTGGGGACTTGGCCCGGTGGTCCTGGGCACCTAGTGGGTCTCAACTGGGAGAGTGAGTGAGCCTGCCGACCAGTGAGCTCCTGAGACCCACCAGCAAGTTCCATCTGGCCTCGTGTCCCCAGGGCCTCACTTGCAAGAGGACAAACGGAGGGCTTCGAAGCCATGCCCGCTTGGGGATGCCTGGTGCCCGGGCCTGGTGCCCAGGGCCGCTCCCACTTGGGCCGAGGCACGGCGAGGCCAAGGTGGAGGCGGGAGTGAATCACCGCAAAGCTATGCTGCACAGGTGCAGTGAAACTGTGAGACGCTGGGAACCAAGCCCCAGATGGGCCACCGGCCTGGCAGGGCCGTGCATCAGTCAGGTCCCCAGGGTGCAAACACAAAACACGCTGGGACTCGCTCCCTCTGAGAGGCGGCTGAGGGCTGGCTTTCATATTTCGGAGGCTTTGTGTTTCCACAGTAGATGTGTTTCTGAGCTCCGGCCCTTGTAAAAGGATACTGTTCAGCAAGGCAGGTGATTCTCAAGCTGTGTGGTGTCTCTGCTTCCCCACCTTTTGGAGGCATGGAGTTCTAGTTCTAGTTCTTGCCTTGCAGCTGCTGTGTGACTCACCTGGGCTCTGAACTGTTCTGGGCAACCACAGTCAAAGGGGCCTGGCCACCTCCCAGGCCAGCAGGAGGGAGGCTGTGCTCCAAAGGTCACGGTTACTCCACTCCCTCCCCCCTCCCCCCACACTCTCCGAGGAGCCAGAGGGAACCGGCAGGGCAGGAGACCCCACTTAAGTTCAAGTCCATCAGGAAGGACTACGGAGTCTAAAAGTCAGCGGTCACGTGGGCCACACCTGGATCAGATGGGACCAGGCAGGTGGCTCAGCAGGAAGGGGTGGGAAGTCATCTTCAGTGGGAGGAAACAGGTAGGTGTCAGCCCATTTCCTCCTAACTCGGGTAGGTCTGTGTTTCCTCTCCTGGGGCAGGGCCTGGGGCCTTCGGGAAAGGTGATTAAAAATCTGCTTTTTGGTTCCCTGTTTTCCTGGCACTCCAGGGACCGGAAGATGGGAAACTGAGGGATGAAACTTCCCCTGTCCCCAGTGAGTGGGGAACGCCAACCGAATGTGCCAGAGATTTCTGAGCTCCCCTTGACCCTCGGCAGCAGGTGGTGGTTAATCCAAACAGCACACATCTGGGGTGAGGACCGACTCTAGAAAAATGCTGTCCCCAGAGCTGGGAGGGGGCCAAACGCTCTGCTGTCGGCTGGCCACGCTGCTCTGCTCATTCTCTCTGCTCTGACACCCCCGCTGCTGTAAGGCGCCGGCCTTGGGTCCCCCAGACATTCCAGGCCCTCCTCATTACTCACCGTGTTCCAGAAATGTGTCGTCTCCAGGACAACCTTGTTGATGGCCTGGGGGACTTGTGTCTCCCTCAGGATCACACCTGAGCCTCTATCCAAGTCACCGCCCCCACTACCCGGACCCGTGCCCTTTCTCTGAGGCTCGTCAGGGCCAAGGGGCTGATGCCCGCACCTCCCACTCCAATCCCACACCACCACCACCTGTCACCACAGCTGCTCCCCTCACAGAAGCTGTGGTTTGGGCTGGCACCAGGGTCACTGCAGAGCTCCTGGGAGTCCGGGGTGGCATCCTGCCCTCCGTCAGGGATGGTGGTGGCAGAGGGGTATGCAGGGGAATTCTGTATCCTTCCCTGCGATGGACGGGAAGTTTCTTCTCCTTAGGAATCCTGGGGCATATCACAGCATCTGAAGGGGAAGCCCGGGCCCAGCCGTAACACGGAAGAGAACCAGGCCCGCACGGGCATCCGCAGGGCTGGTGTTGGGGGATGAGGCAGGCTGTCGCTCTTCTGTTCACAGTCTTAGGAAGAAGCCTAGACTAGACCCGTGTCATGGGAGAAGGGATTGCCCAGGGCAGGGGGTGATGGGCCAGTCAGGGCAGAAGGGTGGGTGTGGGAGGTGGAGCTGTGAGAGGAGAGCCCAGGAGCAGCTCCAGATTTAGAGACACCCAGACCTGGGCATGAGGCCATTCTCCACCAGCACTGGCAGGTGGTCCTGGCCCCGCTGTTCAGTCATCTCGAGGCTGTTTCTCTCCCCTTCTGTGGAATACGTTTACAACGTGGCTCCCACCTCATGGGATGGCTGTGGGATGGAATGTGTTATGAATGGACAGGGCCTCACCCAGGGCCTGGCTTCTGTAGCCCATCCCGGTGGCCTTGCTCTCAGGTCCTTCTGCACAGTGAAACATCCCCTTATAGCTCCGTGCATCCACACAGAGCTCCCGGACACATGCCGCCCACCTGGCCACACCTACTCTCTGCCAGGCCCTGTGCCAGGTGCCAGAGAGAAAGACTCAGCCCACAGCTGCTCCCGGGCTGGGGTAGAGGCTCACCTGTAAGTAGATTGCAACACGAAGTCATAACAGATGTTTGCCCAGGGGGCCTCAGGAGTGAGTGATAGTGCCTGGGGGCGCCCCCAGGGCTTATGAGGCGGAGACGCTCTGATACTGTAACAGACACAGCCCACAGGTACCAAGCATGTTCATTCTTATTTGGTTGTTTTGTTTTGACTATACATTCCTTCATTTTCCATTCATTCATAATTTCTCAATTATCGATCATGTGCCAGGCACAGAGAAGTTCTCTAATATAGAGACAGCCCTCCATCCAGAGAAAGTGACATTACCTAAAGGACAGAGCCTTCTCTGGCACACGGTCGCTGCCCTGCCCATCTGCTGTCACTGCAAAATGACAGTCCTGAGGCTCTGGTTTAACCAGGGGTACCCCCACTGGACTGTTGGCCTACTCATAGCACCTACCACAGCCTTTGGTGGGGGGAATGCTCCAGGAAGGGGGGTCGTCAGTGGCTTCAGGGAGTGTCACCTAGGAGAGCCACACGGAAGGCCTGACCTTAGGAAGGACCTGTGAGCAGAGGAAGTGGTGTGAGTCAAGGCACAAATGTGTCAAAAGCACAGCCTATCCAGGGTGGTGGGAAAGAGGAGGAAGGTTCGGGCTGGCAAACCCACCTGGAGTGCATTGAGAAGCCCTCGCCCCCTTTGGTGCCTTAGCCTGGGTTCCTCTGAAGGCAGAGCTGAGACTACGGAGTGTGTGTGAGTCATTTACTGGGGAACATTACCCTGGGTTCAGGAGTAAGGGATGGGGGTGCAGAAGAGGCAGAGGCAGTTAAAGGATGCGTAATCAAATTGGCCATGCTACGGGTGAGGGTAGATCCATCCCATGGGACCTTTGGAGGACCCCCATGAAATGTGTCTCACAACCGTCCACCCTGGGAAAGAAAGGCTTTCCACCTCACCCCGGCGTTGGTCACTGTGGTCCCATGAACTGCTAATTTGCAGCGGTTCAGGACTGCCGGGGTTACTCCTGGGTGGATCGGGTCGGTGGCTGCAGGAGGGGTGGAGTAGTTGCGGGGATGGAGAGTTCTAAGTAGTGCACACAATGTGGTACTATGGGGGGTTTGGGGAAAAGCAAAAGCCATCAGTCCAGCCGTCCGACATGAGCCTTGAACTAGATTTCCTGGACTCTGAGCCAAGGATCCAGGGCAAGTACCTGACTCAGGAAGTGCAGGGAAGACAGGTAGGGGGTTGGAGAAGGGAATGCGTGTCGTCAAGGGGACATTAACAGGACAGCCAACAAAATGGGCCCCGGAGCTTAATCCCATGGGAAGACTTGGGGACACACATCTTGGATTTGTCCTTCTGAGGGGTGAGGAGCTGGGACATCAACACACCCATTCCCATCAGTCATTGGCTGGTTGCTGCTGCCGGGGATGTTAATTCCCTGGCACTTGGCCTGCCATGAGGGCAAAGTGGCTTTCTGAGGTTTTGAACAAGCTCTCAGGCTCCCATACACAGATTCCAACTGTTCTTTCCAAGAAAGCCCTTCCCCCAGGCCTCACCCTCAGGTCATCAGAAACGGATGGCAAGCTCTCATCATGGCCAGGACAGACCACCATGGCCCCGGCCCTGCTTTGGTTTTCTCTACAGCCTGGATCACCCTGCCAGGCCTGACATTATACATTCATTGGCTTACTGGATTATGACCTTTCTCCCCCAGTGACATGCTAAGCTCCCCGAGGTCAGGGACTTGGTCTAACTCAGGTGTTATTTCAAGTGCCTAGAACAGAGCCTGCCCATGAAAGATTCAATCATGTATGTTGAATAAAGGTGGAAGGACTCTGCAAGTCTTGCCCTCCATATTTAGTCTCCCAGGAGGAAAGCAGCCTGTTGCTTCCCCTGGTTTCCCCAGGGCCTTGGGCTGGGATTCCCCTGGCTGGTGCCCATCCCCAGCGGGGGACTCCTTTGGGTATCATCACAGCCATTTCTGGTTGGGTGGGCGTCCCCTCTGAGTCCCCGCAGGACTGGGGTCCATGCCCTGTCCCACCTCCTCCATCTACCCCAGCCCCAAGGCTTTCCTTACATAGTCTTTGGAGTAAAGTCACAGCAGTATTCAAAAGGTTAAAGCAGACTGAACTGCTAATTTTAATGCTTTCTCTAAGCTTCAGTTTTAATAAGCGAAAATGATGTTCTTATTTGCAGTAAAGTGGTGTTATAAAATTCTGTCTGTCAAGCTCATTTTAAAAGCATGGAAATAAATGATCTGACAAAATCAGGCTATTAGACAAGTGAGGAAGAGTGATTTCCATAAAAGTAGAGGATCTGTCCCTTAATTTCACACTTGGTAGTCTTTTGGGTCGACTAAATTTTTAAATAAGTGATAAAATTATATTAGCGCAATTGCATTTTTATAGATTTTTTGGTCATCGTACTCTTTTTCAATCCCTTTATTTTAACTCAAACTGTTCTGCTGAAAGGTTACTCTCAACTTATGTTCCCTCGTAACAGTCTCTACCCGCAACGTGGCCCGAGGCTCACAAATCCTCAGACCATCCAAGCAGGGTCTGGTCAGAGCACATCACACACCCGGAAATGGCCATTCCCTGCCAGACACCTGGGCTGGGGGCCTATGGTCTCCGGATCCAGAGGGAGGGGTGGTGAACCCCTGAGGATATACCCTGGGCCGGGAGCTCACCTATCCCGGGCTTCTGAGCTCCTCAGTTTTTTTGCTCAAAAGGAGACTTGGTTCTCCGGAAACCCTCGGTCCTCCCACTCAGGATGCTGGCTGAGGACAGGACTGGACAGTGTTTGCACAAGAAGCTGGGAACTTAGGCAGAGCAAGGGAACAGTGGCTCCTTTGGGGTCCTTCATGCGCCCCCCCCCCACAACCCTGCTGGCCCCCTCAAATCATCAGATAGCCGGCGCTGAGCTGGTGTTCTGTCTCAGGCCCTGGGAGAACCCTCAAAGGAAATGCAGAGTCCCCAGTCTCCCGTGCAGCTGAAATATACCTGATCAGACAGACACGGGCCCAGTTGGGGGAAGGAGGGGGACTCTTCTGATTTGATTTTTAATAATCAAAGGACAGCACCAAAGGTATGAATGTTTAGCACATCCTCTGCCCTGCTCTGTGCCGATTTCACAGGTTAACTGCTCAGAGCCCAGACGTCTGCGCCCCGCAGGTCCCGCCTCAGCCAGCTGCTGCGTCCCCTCACACGCAGAGCTCACAGCTTTCTGCTCTTTGCCACTGGTGCTTTTGGCCAATTCTGAGACCCAGCCAGCAACTCATGCTCCCGCCACGCCCAGCTTCCTCTCTTGTTCTGCCCAGGTTGAGCCCCTGCCTGGGTCACTGTCACACTCACCAGCCTCGTCCACCTCGACCGGTCACCTCTTGACCTTGGCACCGTGCCTAAGCACAGGCAGTGAGATGACCTGACATAAAGGTCTGGTGAATGGTTACCCCCTCACCTTCCGTGGATCGGTCTGGGTTGCGGAGCCGGGACCGGGGGCTGCACAGGTAACCCCGAGCTCAGCCTCAGCGTCCAGCTAGCCTCTGGGTATGTCCTCCTAGCCTGTGTTGAGGGGCTCTGGCAGTGAGGTTGCCCTCCAGGCTTCTCTGTGAGCAGTTTTTAAAAACATGGATTCATTTCCAGGTAGTCTGCTTCCAGGAGTAAAAGGAGTCTCTTTCTCATTGGAAGGGAGGGAACACGTGTTTGTTGAGCATCTGCTATGGGCCAGGCACAGTGCTAGGCTGTGAGGATGCAGACACCTCATCTATTTCCAAGGGAGGGGTGTGGTACTCACCTGGGAAGCACAGCTCTTAGAACAAAGGAGCATCCTGCTCCAGAGAGAATGACCTCTTGTCGCTGGAGGCCAGGCGTCTGAAGAAGGGGGAGGCGGGGTGAGAGAGCCCTCACTAAGAGCTTTGGAGAATCATTTTTTGGTAATTTAGCAAAGTGAACCCGGCACTTTCTGTGTGCCAAGCACTGTGCTGGCTCCAATAATAGAAGGGCCCTTTCCCATTCCTCCCTCTGCAGGGAGGCAGAGAGGATGCCTGTTTTCACCCGGAGGACTTTCCAGGTTGGATGCTTGGTCCAGGGGAAAGTGAAGCAACCTGGGAGCTCACAGCCTGTCTGTGCCTCAGTCTCCCCATCTGTGCAGTGGTGCTCAAGGGTGCTGGAGGACTGTCCTGGCCCTGGCACCCTACAGCCAGGAGACCTGGGCACTTATCACGCAGCGGCCGGAGTGTGTGCCCTCTGCCAGCCAAGGAACATTCTTCTGCCATTCGGGAGAGCATATTCCAATCGCAGAAGTCAACACTGCATTCTCCCCAGAGTCTCCAAGAGGCAACGTGGGAGCGCAGGGGAGTGTTAGAGTCACACATGCTTCCTGGGAAAGAGGAGGAAGTGCCTGGTAGACAAAGCCTGCAGGGTGGCCTCGGAGGGGCAGGGCTGTCTCTCCCTAGGAAGGAAGAAAGAAGAAGTCCAAATTAGTCATGTTGTATTACTTCTTTTTATGGCAATGCTCTGAAAGTCTGCAAATGTCAGCATGTTAATTTACTGTCACTCAGTGATATTATTTCATCCTTTCAAAAATGTGTTTCTTGCATTTTCAGTAGCATACTCCAAGTGTTCTCCATCTCAAAGTTTCTATAGATAGTGCGACTACTTTCACTCTGACCGTTGCCAAAATGTAGAAATTCATCTTTGACTGTAGCCACATATATGTTAGGCATGGAGTTGGGGACTTGGGTTTCCTGCTTACAAAAAGGGGAAGAAGTCTGATTTTTCTCTCTGTTCTGTCACCTCTTGTCCTCCTAAAGTGCTCTGGGGTTTCTCTCTCAAGGAGCGTGCAGAGATAAATTTAATAGAGAAATTTTAAGGAATCAGTCACGGCTGAGTTTGTATATGCAGTCTGGACCCTCCCTGTCTCCGAAGCCAGCCCACCCCCAGCCCGATGCTTCTCCTATGGTGGCAAACTTATTTCAAAAATTCTGATGAAACACTTTGTAAATTTTGTTATTCTGTGATGATAATAAATCATTATAGCCTTAAACACTTCTCTAGCTTGGAGCCTCAGTCACAAATTATCTTGTCATTCTGACCAAAACATTCTCCAAAAAAGCTTGACAAGTGCTAAAACCCAGAACATGAAACCATGTGTTGTTGTGAAAGCAAGATTCAGAAATGTCAATTAATTAGATTAAGAGGCTACTTTTAGCTTTACTCGTGTTGCCAAATAACCCTTAAAATATGCAGAGCAGTGGAAATCTACCTCCGCAGTAGAGTACTTCTGTGCCGAGGGAAGACAATGGATCGGACTCACGGATGAAACTATTGTAGCTGTCAGTCGGCTCCAGAGAATGATCTAGGAGCAAATGTCACTTCTTCTCCCACAGTGTGGCTTCATAAGCTGGGTAAATTCTGTCATTTATGAATTCAAGTAGTTCCCCCAACCCCACCCCTTAGAATTCGTATACAGATCTAGAAGGAAAAGTCAAGCCTTTTTCCTATGTCTTTACTAGTAAGATGGATTTTTAATGTCTTTCTGTGCTTTTTTATAAATTTGCATTTGCATTTTGAAGTTCACTTTGTAAAAAAAAAAAAATCACGGAGAAATTATTTAAATTTTTTTTATCCCTGTTTCTTGAAAATCTGATCTTTAAATAATCTATATCCTCCATTTTATTTATGCCATAAACTGTTCCTATATTTTAATGGTCTGTTTGCTTTAAAAGGGGTTGTTGGTTTTAATAGCTCAGTTACTATCTTTGTAAACTAAACTCCTTCTGACGAAATTCAAGCAGATCATCTCTGCCTGTGTGTGGAAGGCACATTCCAACCCCTGAAAAGGAAATTTAAGCCAAATAAATATTCTGCCCAAATTAAAATACATAAAATGAATAGTTAACTTGGACAAGAGCTGATGGACAGAGCAGTTGGGCTGCGGACACGTGGGTGTTGGAAGAGCTGGCTGCCAGGCAGGGCCTCAGGAGAGGAAACCCAAACGAAATTAATTTCCTGTAACCCCCTTTGTCCATTCCTCTGGACTAATTGATTGCAGCATTGGCATGGACGTCTTGGGCGAGCATTAACAGACAGGACAGATGGCACCACTGAGGGTGATGTGAGGCCATTCCTGCCAGGATCTTAGAATTGCAGCCCCTGCACCCCAAGCACAGCTCAGCGGCACCCCCCATCAGCTCTGGGGGCACAGGCACTGGAAACTCACCTCCAAATTCTCATGGCAGTTGTACCCACCTTGATTCTGTTGTAATCTGTGTGGGTGCTGATGTTAACGTGATGACAGGGCATTTCCACAGAGGAAGACACATCTGTGCCCGCACAGAGAAATGGCAGGGGTGGGGTTGAGGCGGAGGCCGAGATGAGCGATGTCTGAAGCTTTGCAAAGTTGCACGGAGCTGTGACAGAAGCCCTCCCCTCCTGACATTTATAACCTCACTACCCCCTGCCCACGCCATCCCCAGCAGCAAGCATGAGGAACCAAGAAAAGCATGAAGGCCAGGTGCTCTGTCTGAGCCTTCCCTCCCTGTCCGGGGGCCGCGGGGGGTGGGGAGGGGGTGGGTTCACCCTGGCGGTCAGGGCAAGCTGTGCCCTGTGCCAAGGATGGGACTTCCTATGGGAGGCACTTCTTGAATGGAGCTGTTTCCTGCATGCTGTCCTTTTGTGCAGGGCCAGGAGAGGGATGGAAGTGGGGATCTACAGCCAAATGCCGGGTTCCTGTGCCTCACAGTTCCTGGGGGTCCCCCTACTCACTGTACTTCCCACCCCTCTCAGCCAATCTCACTGTTTCTAGCCAGAAATGAAACAACTAATGAGCTAGACAGAAACCCTACGTTACCTCTGGAACTAGATGGGTAATTAACACATAAATAAATAATTAAATAAGGAAGTAAAAGAGAATGGATGAATGAGGCATCCAGGGCTCTAGTCTCCCCAGAATAAGATGCACAGGGTGAGAAACACAGAGGGGAAAGGGGATGCCCGAGTGCTAGTCTCAGCTCTGCGGCTGACGTGGAGTGTTACCCTGGCGGAGTCACTCCCCATTGCTGGGAACTCTCTCACTGGACCAAAGAGCCCACCCTGAATAAATGCCTACAGGAGTGCAGGGACGAGACGCGAACGTGGGTGGTTTAATGCAGCCGGATGGCAGGTGTTGCCATACCCCCTCATGTCCCTTCACCTGCACCGTTGTTGAACCTGCTAAAGGCTTCCTACTGCAAGCACCTGGGTCTCTAAGGCCCCAGGATCATCTTCTTCCACGCACAGGGAGCAGTGCTCAGCCAGAGATGGATGGGAGTTCCAGATCCCCAACTGCCCGACCTTCAGAGGGGACCCCTTGGAGATTTTCCTGCACAGTCCTACAGAGGTTCCCAGTGGGATGGAGTCCCCGTTGCCCCCAGTGGCAACATGCTTCTTAATGCATCTGCAGTTGGCTTCCCTTCTCTTTCTGTCTCCCCCTATCCCCTCGCTCCTGTCTGTACTTTTTGGGGTCACCTGTCAAAGGGAGGACCGCACCAAATCCTCATCTCAGGCTCCACTTCTGAAGGAGCCTCACCTACGAGACAGATAGGGAGTCGTAGGGATGGGGCCAACACGGGAGCCCATGCCCCACCTAAGACAGCAACCCCCTGCTGTCACCTAGGAATGTGGCATCTAGAGATGCCAGAAATGGCTACGATATCTCCCAATCTTCAAGATTTGGCAATGAGTTAAAGTTTCTTTTTAAAGTGTGGCCCAAACCAAACAATCTGCAGGTCGTATTCAATCCACAGGCTACATTTTGCCACCTGTGCCAGGTACACAATCACTGTTCGTTCAGGTGCCAGAGAGGCCAACGGATGAAGGCTCCTCTTTCTAGTAAATTCTGGTCCGCAGCCATCTCAGGGTCTAGGCAGTGTCAACAAAAAGGACAGGTGGCCTTTGTGTGGGTGGTGGGCCTCCAGCTGTACCTTAAGGAGAGAGTGGCCAGGAGGTTCCTGAGGTCAGTGACATCCACCCTGGTACAATTCTGGCCCCAGGATGAAGAGCTACCCCCCATCAGGAGAACCTGCTCCTGGGGGCCCACAGGAACCCCATAGCTTGGTTTCTCAGAAGGTTTCTCCTTCTGCCTCATGGAAAATTGAGATCCTTTATTAGGGGGAGCCATCCCTTGAGGAATCTGAGGCTTATCACCACACTGGCAAAGCCGAGGCCAGACATCACTCAAGATGCACAGAGGAACACCTTCCAACCCGTAAACAGGGCCATCTGCAGCCCAAACTTGAACCCTAAGTGTACAGCTTGAACCTGATGTTGGGGCAGAAAGAGTCCTGCTGCTTTGGGCCTGAAAACTGGTTGAGGTGAGACTGTGACCCGCTGCTGATCAGAATCACAGCTGTTGGTCCAGGAATGACCCAATCCTGCGTTCCCACTGTTGTGACGGAGAGTTTTTCCCCTCAAGGTTGCCAAAGCCACTATGCCCAAATTTCAGCTATGTGAGCCAAATTTCCTTTCTTTGCTTAAAATCTGGAGGCAATCCCTGCTGACAGCATCTTGACAAGCATCCCTGAACCCCCAAGCCTGGAAATGAATGGGCACCCCATGAAGTACAAGTTCTGGAAGGCAGCAGGAAGTAGTGTGTGCCAACTGAGACCCACCTCCAAGGTCTGTGAGTGGTGGACCTTGGAGGGTCCACGGCCCCTGGGATTAAGGAAGTGTACGGACTTTTGAGAAAGGGGCCAGAAGCCCTAAATGGTCAAGAAGCTACAGTAGAAAATCCTAGAAAAGCCTCCAGGTGGAATAGAATAAAAAACATCTATCACTGCAATGGTCGCAGCAATATTTCATTTTGGAGGATTCAGAGGTGCTTCTCAGGATGCAAGAGGCTCTGCCATGGGTTCCGCCATCTCAAGGCACAGCTAGAAGGCAGCTGAGCAACTAGCTTTCCTGTGGTTTCTTACAAGGAGAGGCCCTCCCCTCCCTGCAAGCTCAGATCTTATCCATCCCTCAAGGTCCAGCCAGGTCCAACTAGTTCAAAGATCGGCTCCCGGCCAGTGCACTTTGAGTTTCCGGGACCAGAGCCTTGTAATCTCACTCTTTGTTTTCTGCCCAATCGCATTCTTAATTGGGCGTTGTCATTTATTTGTCACAATTGTTTTGTCTCCTTTCTCCAGCTTGACTCCAAACTCATTAAAGGCCAGGACAGCTCAGGGCGGCTCTTAGGCGTTATTTCTCCCTTCTGGGGGCAGGCGCAGAGTGGGCGTGGCTGCGCCCTGGTCTCATGGTCCAGCCCCCTGAGATGGGACTTGTACAGCGTCCGAGGAGACCTCGCCAGGGCCCCCGCCCCATGTCTTGGCCACACAGAAGCTCCTCAGAACTTCTCTCAAGACGAACCATGGGTCCCATGTTTAGGAAAGGCAACCCCCACCGCCAAATGGGCCATAGTGTCAAAGCCTTCCTGCAGTTATGCTTCTCTGGGTGTCTGGCCCCAACCTTGCATCTGCTCCCGGAGCCTTCACCGGGCCCATGCCCAAGGCGCCATCTTCTTCTCAGCGCTTCCTTCCCCTGCCCCATTCCATCCTGCCCCCTTGGCTCTTGATGGCAGAAAGGGAGGGGCTGACTTTCCACCAGGTGGACACCTCACCTCTCTGGCCTTCAGTTCGATTTAGGAGAATGGGCCCATCTCTTTTCCAGCCTTGAGAGATTCTCACCACCCCCTTCCCCCACCTCTCTACCCCTGAAACAGAGTTGCAGGGGTGCGGGTGGAGGGGATCTAGCCAGCAGAGGAAGTAGCCCAGATGCCGAAAACACTCTCCTTTGTGATTTTTCCAGGGTCTATGCTACCTGGTTGATAATGTGAATATTGACAATATTTGAGAAAGCTGTAATGAGAAGTTGGGGAAAACAGTGTGAAGTTCAGTGGTCAGACCTTGAGGACCACGGAGAAGGCAGGAAAGGGGGTTCCTTTTATATGCTCCCTTGCCCCCACCCTGCCCTGACCCTCAGGTCCCGGACCCACCCCCAGCTCACTACCCCCAGGGGAATCTGCGGTGTCGGGGAGCCCATGAGCCTCCCCGAGACCCAAGATTCAGCCTCTGAGTGAAACACCAGGGTCAAGTGTCAAACTCCTTCCAGAACCATGGCCCTTTTGGAGGTAGGGGATTTAGTGTAGGCTCAGCAGATGAATGGTTTTGCACTCAGCCTGTGCTTCTAATGCTTCTGCAAACAGACGCCTGGCTGACCTTCCTGAGAGCAACTGTGGGCCAGGGTGGGCTACAGCGCCCCGCTGGGTCTCATCTACGGATGAGCCCTGTAGGAATCCCAGCCTGGCTGGGGAGAGGCAAGAAGAAAATGGGCACGTGACCGTCCTGAGAGAGCTGAGCTTCTGCACACACAGATGGGATGACACCTCGGGATGGGAGAAGGCCTTTGCTTTTGTGGGTGTCCCAACACGAGGATGTCCTCTTACCATCTCAGCTGGGGGGCCTCAGGCCACTTCCCTTGCTTGAGAAGTCGGTTCTGCGTCTCCCCTTACCATTGCCCATCCCAGTAATTCCATCAACGTTCTGTTTAACCACGGGGGAGGGAGGAGACTCCCCAGGACCCCAATTCAACAGGCACAGTCCCTCATGCCTGGAGCTGGAGTCCACTGGGCTGAGGATGGGTCGAGCCGCGAAGAGACTGCGCGCGTGAACTTAGCACGACCACGCAAGCTGGCCACGCTGCCTGGAAGGTCCCCGCGCTGCAGGAACCTTTCTGGTCCCCCAGCCAGAGCTGCTTCTTTCTGAGGTCTGTCACTGCAGCCCTTCAAACCCATTTGACTGGATTGGAGCGCATCACACTGTCACCAACTCAGTTTTCATTAAGCGGCTGCTTCTCTGTTAGCCTAGCCAAGCAGAAGAACTCAAACACATGCACAAATTAAATCGACATCCAAACTCCACCAATATACAAAGCAATTTAAATGATATTCATTAGAGCGATGACAAGCCCTGATGAGGCTTTCAGGAGCCGGGTCCTTCAGCTTTTGCCGACTCGGTTTCATGGTCACTGAGGCGGAACTCCGGCGACTATACCTCCATTTTTTTTTTTTTTTTTTTAAGCTAGGAAAATGACTCCTTCCTGACACACCTACCTCATTCTCTCTCCTTCCCTTCTTGCTCTGTCTTGGCCCGAGTTTCCCCAGCCCTAGTTTCCGGACACAGGTATGGCCGTGAACCGGAGAGTCACGTAAAGGAAAAAGCAGCCACTCTGACTCCTTTTTTCCATAAATGCTCCAATTAAAACAGATTTCAGTTTCTCGTAATTTCATTTCACTTGGCCTGGGAGATCTCTAACTCACAATTATGACAGTCGTAAATGTGTCCTGGAATCCTGCTGTGAGAAAAAAAAATAATGGAAGTGAAATGTTGAAATGCAACAATTTTTCAAACTTAACCCTCCAAATTTAAAAAGTCATTTCCCAAGTCCTATTTATATATTGTAATTTTTAAAGAGAGAACAGGATGGGGCCCTACCCCCACCCCCTGCTGCTGCCTGGGGCTACAGTGGAGGAGATAGAGGCCTGGTGTGGTCTGCAGGCCTGGGTGGGCATGGCACTCTCAGGCCTCACGTGTGGGAGCTAAGGGCCATGCCAGCCTCAGGGCCACACCTGAGTCTCCCAGTCCCAGGGAAGGTTTCAAGTCCACTTGGGCAAAGAGAGCAGCAACGGACTGCCTGATTCACCGCCAGCTGAGGGCAAAGCAAGGTCATGGCCACATCCATCAGCACTCTGGGCTTTGGAGTTTGCAGCCCAGATAATATTCACAGCAGGGGGAATGATCAGCAACTTCATACACTGATGCCTGCACTTCTGTTTATAATTTTATGCTCAAGGTTAATTATGTGCGTCCTTGCCTTTGATCAGAGATATTAGCACGTGAGAATGTTGCCTGAGCCCATATTGGGAAAATAAGGATTCTAAGAAATACCCATGGACTGAAAACACACTTTCATCCTTAAGGCATGAGCTCTTAATTAGGAAAAAGCTCTTAAAAAATGGTATAGACAGCACCGTCCAACCGAACGTCCTGTGATGATGGGAATTCTCCATGTCTGTGCTGCCCAAAGAGTAACCACTAGCCACATGTGGCTACTGAGCATTTGAAGTATGACTGGTATGACTGAGGAATGAAACTTTTCATTCTATTTCATTTAAATTTGAATCATCACATGTGGCTGATGGCTACTATATTTGACCGCTCGGGTTAGACAGTAAATAACAGTGTATTCTAATTCCTGAGTAGCTAATTGTGGATGTTAATCTCTGGAAAGGGGTCACCTTGCTGATCATCATTATCATCAGGAGTGATTTATTAAGAATATATTAGTACATGACATTATACAAAGGTGGTAGAAAAGCTGTTCCTCTGATCTTTTATCATTAGAATTTAATTTTGAAAACACCTGGCTCTTTGGACCCGGGGTAGCGCACTGACCCCTGAATGCTGAGCCTCAAGAAGCCACTAACTTTAAGTAAGTCACTCCTGATGTCCAAAGCCGTGGCCGAAGTCACCACCAGGCTGTCCGGGACTGTCAGGCCACTGAACAACAATTTGGCAAATCCATTGTTTTGGCTGAGCAGGGAACACAGTAGTCCCAAATCGACAGTGCTTTGGGATGCCTTTGGAACCATCAAAGCCCACCCATTACCGGGTTTGCTTGCCTTTACAATCTTCCTAGGGGTAGCCTGCTGTCAAATCCTTGGAGATCAAAACACGGTGCCTGTGCGTCCAACAGCACCTCCCTCTGGCTTGGGGAAACCTCCACGGTGCGCACCTCCACGCACCTCCACGGTGCGTCCAACAGCACCTCCCTCTGGCTTGGGGAAACCTCCACGGTGCGCACCTCCACGCACCTCCACGGTGCGTCCAACAGCACCTCCCTCTGGCTTGGGGAAACCTCCACGGTGCGCACCTCCACGCACCTCCACGGTGCGTCCAACAGCACCTCCCTCTGGCTTGGGGAAACCTCCACGGTGCGCACCTCCACGCACCTCCACGGTGCGTCCAACAGCACCTCCCTCTGGCTTGGGGAAACCTCCACGGTGCGCACCTCCACGCACCTCCACGGTGCGTCCAACAGCACCTCCCTCTGGCTTGGGGAAACCTCCACGGTGCGCACCTCCACGCACCTCCACGGTGCGTCCAACAGCACCTCCCTCTGGCTTGGGGAAACCTCCACGGTGCGCACCTCCACGCACCTCCACGGTGCGTCCAACAGCACCTCCCTCTGGCTTGGGGAAACCTCCACGGTGCGCACCTCCACGCACCTCCACGGTGCGTCCAACAGCACCTCCCTCTGGCTTGGGGAAACCTCCACGGTGCGCACCTCCACGCACCTCCACGGTGCGTCCAACAGCACCTCCCTCTGGCTTGGGGAAACCTCCACGGTGCGCACCTCCACGCACCTCCACGGTGCGTCCAACAGCACCTCCCTCTGGCTTGGGGAAACCTCCACGGTGCGCACCTCCACGCACCTCCACGGTGCGTCCAACAGCACCTCCCTCTGGCTTGGGGAAACCTCCACGGTGCGCACCTCCACGCACCTCCACGGTGCGTCCAACAGCACCTCCCTCTGGCTTGGGGAAACCTCCACGGTGCGCACCTCCACGCACCTCCACGGTGCGTCCAACAGCACCTCCCTCTGGCTTTGGGGAAACTCGATGGCTGTGTGGAGAGCGAGCACCTCCCTGGAAGCGAAACCCTGCTTGCTCCCTGCTTTCTGCACGGACACCAGGAGTCCAGGCCTCGGCAGTGACTAAGGCTGCCACGTGGCACACACGGGAAGGCGGGGTTTGTCAGGACGAGCTTTTCCTCCCAGAAGCTTTATGCTAAGAGACAGAACCGAGGCTTCCCCCAAAGCAGTGAGATGGGTTCTGAAGCTAACTATAGCATATTTTGCAAAGGCCAGCATACCCTGGAATCGTGTAGGAACACGGGCACGAGTACCTTGTCTGCATCTCTGAGGTCAGCCGCGGGCTGAAAGGCATCGACTGGCACCGGGTCCCCGGGGAAATGCATTTTTAGGTTTCCTTTTGCCAAAGATTACACGTGCTTACTAATAAATCCCTAGGGAGAAAAAAGGTTAGCGTTTCTCTTACCAAAAGAATAACTTATCTGGCAGAGCAAAAATGGTAATTTCTCCATTAGCTAAAAGGATAATAGCTATTATTTTAAAGTATTTATTGTTAAAGAGTGGTGTTGGGGTTTGTGTGTTTTCATTCTTATGATTGCTTCCTATAATACCAAGTGGATTATTTCTGTGCTAAATAGTCAACAGAATAAAATGCGATTGCAATTTTCCAATTTCAAAAGAGCTGCACAGACGAATTTGAAAAAAAATTAAATCATTTGATTTTTTTTTTCTTTTTTTCTATTAGATGACTTAGAAATCTCGGGAGACAATAGTTTCAACGCAGGATTTGTTCAGTGTAGCCTCGTTTCCCATCAGCTCATGTCCTTCAACTACCGTCAGGCTTCTGTCTTCAGGGTTCTGCTCTCAAGATGGAGCTTAGCTCTTCCCAGAGCTTGGCAGGTACTAGGGCCTTTTTTCTCTTTTAGTAGTCCATCACCAGGTCTGTGAAACAATAGGTGGGCCAGGGGTTGGGGGCAGTGAAGTCCACCGAGCTGGAATGGTCTGATTTTAAGAGAAGGAATTCTTCCAGATCTGCAGAGACCACAGCCCTGAGCTCTGCTGGGGAGGCCTTCCTGGGCTAACCACTGCCACCTAAGCTCTCCTTAGGACCCGGCAGAGAAGCAGCTCTTTGGTGGTTATCAATAATTTTTTTTTCCTTTTTGCAGAATGAAAATAGAACGAAGATGCCAGGGAGATCTGGGTCTTCATCATAACCCACCCTCTTTAACTATGTAAGATTTTGGTTAATTATAGAATTCTTGCTGCCTCAAACTTAAAGATACATCACTGATATTTTTTGCTAAATGTTGACGGCAGCGAATAGCTAAGATGTGGCATATTGATTTCTTGTTGTGAAGTGAGCTGTTCAAGCTCCATTTAAGATTTTCATCTTGCATGTAGCCCTGAGCACATCATAGCACCATAAATTAGTTAAATTGCACATTTATCACAAATGTTATTTTAAGATACTGCGTAAACGTGATGGCTGGAAGATATACAGTAGGACTGCAACAAGCCTGGGCTTGGGGGGGGTGAGGTCGGGGTCACCTACGCACCTGTGATTAAAACCTCCCTCACTTGGCACCATCCCTCCTCCTCCCTGGACTCGTTTAAAGACCTGACTTGGATGACCCGTTCCTTCCTGCACTCACATTCTCTATTAACAAACATCAACCGTAGGCGAACTAGTGCACAGCTGCATCGGCCTTGGAATACAACTTTAGATCTTCCCAACTGATCTCAGGAAAATCAGGGACATTCTGGGCTGTGAATGGAAGGCTCTTTTGGACAGTGGCCCACTCTCCAGCCAGGAGAGGGTTTGATGACCTTGAGAGTAAATGGCCCTGCATTTCCAAGTGGGGTGAGGCCCTAGCCAGCCCCACCTCCTGCCATGATGCATGGTTGGGAGATTGCCATCATGCCAGCTTAGGTTTGCAGTCATGACTCAGGTCCTCCTCTGCCCAGTTACTATGTTTCCTCTAAAGGTAAAATTAATTTCTGGGCCCCATTAATATGAGCAGTCCTTTCTTGGCTATGAGCCCCTGGGGACCAAATTAGTCATAGAATCTGCTACCTGCCTTGGCGATAAATCCTCACTTCTATACCCAAACTGAAGTCCTAAAGCTAACCCTGGGGGTGGGGTGAGGCGGAGATGGGCAGGGCATCAGTTTCTTCTCCCAAACTGTAAAGGGGGGGGCGGGGTTTCCAGCATCACTTGCACAAATCCCATCTCCCTTCAAGCCACATGGGCCCTGGTGGTGATGGAAGTGTTGTCAGTTTAATCTGTTAGATGCAGGACTTTGGATTCTAATAAACCGATGCTATATTTAACCTGTGAAAAATTCAAGAGTGGAAATCTGGGCTCCAGGATGTGAAGATGCGGAAGGCACGGGAGGGAGGGTGTCTCTGTCCCCTGAGCCGGTTCCAAGGGGAGCCGGCCCCCCAGGGAAACGTATGGTGTCCCAGGCCTCCTTCCAGGTAAGGGCAGACAGGGAGAAGAACCGCTCTCGGAGGGCCTTCTGCGGCCACCCTGGAAGAGATGGGGAAGGGGACAAGGCCCGTGACCCAGAAGGGAAAGACCCGCCTGCACCGCCCGAGGGCATAGCCCAACCGTGCGCCTGCATTACAAGGCGAGAGCAGAGCCAGCACACACCTCCCTACTTGCCAAAAACCAGTTTTAAACTCTAGTGAGGTTCTCTCTAAAAACCCGGAGAGAGATGGATTGCCGAGAGAAAGTAGAGCAGACAGAAATTTTGGCCTCATCTTGACACAAAGGGGTGGGAATGAACAGAAAAAAATGTAGGCGTGTTGCCGAACATCTCTGAAAGGGCTTAATTTAAATTTTTAATAAAAGCGTATATTTTTTTAACGTGGAGGTGTTTTATATATTACATGGCTGTAATACATCTCTCATTTGTATAATTCTAGGTTAGGAGCTACGATTTCACATAACTGCAAGAGTAGTCTGAATATAGTAATAAAGGTATTTTACAATTTTACATGATATGTTCCCAGCATTTTGTTGGCATAATTTGCCAGGGCTAATAAAAGCTTGTGATTATCATATAAATGCTCTCCCCACTCCTCTCGTGGATGGGTTCAGGCTCCCCGCCCCCCTACACCCCGTTATCTGGGCTTGCTTTAGCACAAGAGAGACAGTGTGGACCCCAGGGTCCACCTGCCCAGCTGGGCTCTGTTTTCTGCTCCTTGAAAATCCCGAATCAACAGGAAGGAGCCGCCCTGCACTGAGCCTTCCAAAAACCTTTCTTCCCATCTCCCTCGAGCAGGGCTCTGGGCCCTGACTTCGACTTCTCTCATGCAGATGGGAGACCAACCTCCGGCCCCAACGTGGGTCACCAGGTGTGACCGAAGCTCCACTACCGGTGTTTGATAGAATCGCCTTCCGAGGGAGAATCTAACCTCACGGGAACATCTTCCTTTCTCTTCCATTTTTATTCCTGGGGAAAATTCTGTCCACGCCGCCTCTAAGTGAATGTTTGCTGCTCTCCAAACCCAAAGTTCACTAAAACTCCCCTGATTTACGGGCGGCTTCTGACTGCCAGCACCTGGCAGACACAGCAACCAACTCAGTCATAAACAGATCGCATACAATTTAATTTTAATGTGCTCGTTAGTCGTAGCACATTTCAGACATAATTGTGAACGCAACACAAAATTATAGCAAAAAGACAATTTTAATGCTGCCGTAGAAAAGAGGGTTATATGAAGAGTCACATAATGGTGGTTCATTGTCAACAACAAAACAGGGCACAGAGTGTCTGTGCTGTTTACATGCCAATATTTTATACATAGGTTCTCATATGGTGTCAGCTGTCAGTTACTTCTGCAAATTAACTGCCAAAAATGGAGAAGAACAGAATCACTTGGAGAGCCGGTAACCACGGGTTACCTTTCATAAGCCTAAAGATAAAGCTGCAGTGTGGGATCTTGGGAGAATAATTAGGAAGAACAAAACAGAAAGTTACCAATTGAAATAAAAAAGGCATCCTACAATATGAAATAGCAACCAAGAGGGCTTATAAATAAGTAAAAGAGGTTGTATCACAGAATGCCTCGTGACTTTTAAGCAAAGTATTACAGTACAAACATTTTAAAGGCTTTATCAATGTTTAGGAAATACAGTACAAGTTCTCTCTCTCTCTTTTTTTGTTCTTTTTTTTTTTCCTTTTGAAATAGACTTAACCCTTTGAGCACTGAGTTTATTTTGAGCGTTTTTTTTTTTTTTTTTGGATTTCTAATAAATACCTTTAAAAATCATGTGCAAAATAGTTATGATGCCTGCCATGGATGGATTTCCTGGCCTCGTTTATTCAGACTGCTCAAAACAAATGATAATATGATGCTAATAAATATGTATAATTTAAACGTGAACCTCTATCAATATAGATGTACTGTATAGCAAAACAAACAATCATACTTTGCTTTCAGATAATGTTTCTGTATACTTTATAAATGTTATCTGTGGTATCTTCTGTATAATTTACAATGTTTGCATGTAAAAAAACAAAACCCATAGACCTTAAAAAAAAAAAGAAAAAGAAATATACACTATACATAGGCATGGCTTATGCCCAGAGCATAGCAGGTACATAAAACACTGTTGCTATAAATGCAGGAAAAAAGGTCATTTACCCACAATCACATTTTTCATAAGAGAGTCTGAAATCTATACAATATATACATCTATGTTTCAATGTGAAAATAATATTCTTTTAAATTTCAAGGCGTGTTATACCCCTGCAGACCTGCATAAATGGAGGTTCGTATTATTAATTATAACTAAGCTGGTAAGGAATTTAAAAAACAGAGCTTCATACATTATTATTATTTTATTTTATTTTTTAACCAAATTAATGCAAAAGTGCTTCAAAGTACTCAGAGGGCTAAAGATGAAAGGGTGAAAAATGCCAGCACACTCGGCCGCGTGGAAAAATGTGGCCGGTTTCGTCATAAATGCTTAATTAAACTGTCTGTTAATGCATGCAGCTTGAAGCATCGGGGGGTGCTCACAACTAAATCCCATTTACACAAAGTTCCAAACACTTACCACTGCGTTTTAACCTTCATATTTTACCAGTGACAACAGCTGAGTATGCACCTCTATTAAACACTGTACAGTTATACAAAACAGTTCAGCCCAGAGTGATTCTCTGCAGTTAAAATAAGAACATGTGCCTAGAACAAGACAGAGGGGCCTTAAGGTGCCTGCAACAGTTTCCCTCAAAGCAAATCACAGTCGTTTTCATCAAAAGCAAACGCTACTGCTTCTCTAACTCGGAAACATACAGAAGGTGGTCCTCTGGGGATTTCCCGTGTGTTTTGCTGAGGTGAAGTTTAACCGCATGCTTGCTCGCAAAGGTCCGATTGCAAAGTTTGCACTGGTAGGAGGTCCCCAGGTCCTCCTCGGGGGAGGACGTCACCAATTTTTCCGACGGTGACTTGGTTTGTGCTATCTGATTGTTAATCTGTTCGGTGGACAGTTTGGACAAATCCCGTAGCCGGAAGCCCAGGTGTGACTCGAGATGGCTGATGTACGTGGAGGGAGTCCTGATTTGTGACGCGCAGTCATTACAAAAGAACACGGGGTGACCAGTGTCCAAGTTTTTGAGGAACTTTGTTCCACCTGTCCTTCGCAGCTGGTACTTCACGTTGGCCAGCCAGTGGCTGATGGTGGTCATGGAGAGCCCGGTGAACCTTGAGATGTGCATGCGCTCCTGGGGGCTCAGGTCCGACATGATGTACTTGCCCTCTGAGGTCTGCCGGAGGCTGGCGGCGAACTGGGCCTGGAGGATCAGCAGGTGCTGGGGGTTCCAGTTTGATTGGCGGCCCTTCCTCTTCTGTGCAGGCGTCGCCTCCTCGGCCTCCTCCAGGGTGGCCCCGTCAATGTCAGACTTCTCGGAGATGCTGGAAGGGGTGGAGGACTTTGACGTGTGGCTCTCTGTCAAGTTCTTCAGCATATCGGATATATCTGACAAGGCGTTCTCGCGGAGCGGCGAGTTGGACATGAATGATACGACGGCAGACGTCTTTGCCGTTGTCACCGTGGATGAGGAGGTGGCTGGGGATGTGGACGTGGGTGACAAAAGCACTGAACCCAAAGAGCAGCCTTTGTCACTCTTCCCTTTTGTCAAGTCTATGGGTTGGTCGTTGTTGACGTGGTAGAAGTAGCGGTCGAGGTGGTCCACCTTCTTGGACTGCAGGGGTGGTGGGGTGGCCACCGCCGCCTTCTCGGCCAGGCTGTTGCTCATCTTGAAAAGCATGCTCATGGGGTCGAGGGCAGGTAGGGAGGGCTTGGCAGCCTTGCCCAGGTGGATGTTCATGACCGACTGGAGGGCGCTCAGAGGGTTAACGAAGGGCTGCTCCGGCGGGTGGTCAGTGATGATGGCCGTGCTGCTGCTCAGGCCGCTGCTAACGGGCTTCACCAGGTCCCTGCCGTTCTCCACCGGCTCTGCCGGGGGGCTCCCCTCCTTGCAGCCGTCCCGCTGGGGGCTGGGGCTGTCCTCCTGGCTCTTGAAGCCCCCATCGCTGGACGCCTCCATCCTGATGGGCTCGCTGACCTCGCTGCTGCACGGGGACGGGGTGGCCCGCTTGGGCGGAGAAAGCTTGCCCTCGGGCTCCTTCATTTTCTCCTCCACTTTGGCAACTTTCTCGGTGACTTTTTTCACCAGCTCCTCCATGGCGTGAAAGTTTGTCTTGGGCATGGGTGAGGTCTGGCTGCTGGGCGGAGAGATCAGGGTCTGGTTCTTCGTGGGGGACACGATGTCACTGTTGCCAAACATGGGCTTCAGGGGTGCGCTCTTCCCCGCGGAGCCCAGAGACAGCTTCATCATGTTGGGGAGCTGGTAGGCGGCGTGGATGCTGGGGTAGCCCCCCCAGCTGGGGGTGCCGTTCTGGGCCTTATTGATGGCAGACGTCACTGTGTTTTCTAGGGACTTGAGGATATCGAGCCCCCCCTTGGGACTCTCTTCTAAGTCGTTCTCAGTCAAATAGTGGTACTTGGAAGAGATGTCGTACTTCTCCTCCTCCTCACAGGCCTTCTCCTTTTCCTTAGGCTTCTCGTCGCTGACCGCTTTCTCCTTGTCAGCCTCCTTCTTGACCTCCACGTTCAGTTTCGGGGAGACGCTGGCGGGCGTGTTGGAGGGGGACGTGAAGGTGGTGGCGGCCAGGGGCACGGATTGCACCTTCTCATCCAGCAGGGTGGTGATGCTGGGCGTGACAGGCGTCTCCATGATGGGCTTCCCCTTCTTCATGGCCGAGCTGGTGACCTTGATGAAGTGGCCAGTCACCATCATGTGGGCCGTGAGCTCCTGCAGCGTGTCGTGCGAGCTGCCGCACTCCATGCACTTGAGGATCTGGGACTTGCGGGCCTCGAAGTGCCAGGCGTAGCTGGCCCCGTTCTGGTGGCCGTAGCGGTTATTTGGCGTGATGTACGGGTTGGAGTTCTTCTGAAGCACGTCGTTCGTGTCCGCCATGGCAGCTTTGGGGGTGCCGCCGGTGGAGTCCGGGGAGCTGGGGAGCTCCAGCTCCAGCGAGGCCTTCTTGCGAGCGGCAGGGATGATTTTGGCTGCGACGGGAGTGACAGGTTCCTTCAGAGGCACTTTTTGGTAGTGTTTCGTTTTGATCATATGGACACTCAGGTCCTGGAGGGACTCGAACGAGTGGCCGCAGTACATGCACTTCAACACCTTCTGGGCGTCCTCCTTCCCTTCCATTTCCAGCAGCGAGCGTTTGCGGGGCTTGGACCAGCGCTTGGGGTTGTTGTTGTCGGTCTCGTGGTTGTCGTCGCGGTAGTGCCCCGTCTCGTTCATGTGCACCGTCAACTCCACCAGGGTGTCGTAGGCGGCGCTGCAGTCTTTGCAGCGGAACTTGCTGGCCCCAGTGAAGATGGAGCCGTAGAGCTTGCTGCTCTGCCGGTACAGCTGCACGGTGCTGAAGAGGCTGGGCTCGGGCAGCACGCGGCTCTGTGACACCTGCTGCAGGGTCTTGGCCATGGCGCTCTGGTGCCAGTCGAAGCTCCCGCTGCCGCAGCTGCTACTGCTACTGCTGCTGCTGCTGCTGCTTCCGTTGTTCTTCTCCGAGGACGGCTGGTGCAGGTTGAGGGTGAGGTTGGACCAGTAGGAGTTGGAGAGGAAGTGGTTGTACACGGCCTTCATCTGCTCCAGGCTGTCCGACACGGTCGTGTCTTCGGGTGGGACCGCCACCTCCTTGGTCTCCTCTTCGTTCTTGATGGAGCCGCTTTCAAAGTCGGCCATCCGGTCACTAGTCTCACTGATGTGGGACTCGCTGTCCATCTCGTGGCTGGAAAACTCAGCCGCTGGGGAGTTCTGGTAGCTGGGGCAGGTCTTGCTGAGCTCCTTTTCTGGGCACATGTACTTAGCCGAGGGCTCCCCATCTGCCAGGCTCTCTTCTGGGTCTATGTCTTCGTCTACCAGGGCGGCAGCCTTTAACTCATCTGAAACATAGGCTGCCGTGATAACAGGTGGGACAAGTAGGGCAGAAAGAAGGGACACAGGGAGAAGGAGAGAAAGAAAGAAAGAAAGAAAAAAAAGCATTAGTAAGTGTTGATCTTACCTAGAACATTTTCTCGGCTCTTGGGAAAACACAGCAAAGCAGACAGGCACATTTATTTGTAAAATTAAATAGTTAAAATGTGGTGTTTCTTTGGAGCAAAAAAAAAAAAAAAAAAAATCTGCTCTTCAAACATAATTTGCCACCTTATTCTTCTCAAGGGGCAACAGCTTGAAATTAAAACTAAATTTGAAATTAATGAAGCACATTCTGGAGGTGGCATTCATTTCTAAAGTAATAAATTACTTGTATCAACCTCAGAGACAGCAGTTCCTGTCTGTCAATTAATATGTCTTATGCTTCTCCTACCCCTAATGCATTTCTTAACAGACAGATTCACAATTTAAATTAAGCAAGCATTTTTTACTCATTACATTTTTGAGGCTCAATCTTTAATAAATATAAAGCACAAAAACATCAATACAATTTTTATGAAGTAAAAAGAAAGTGCATCAATTGCAATAAATTAAAAACAAGGTTTTGTGGCTTTCTTTTTTCTTTTTTCCTTCTGAAAAAGGAGGTCTTATAAGAAGCTTAAAGCAAGTTTCCTTATAGAAGCTTGGACAGGTGTAGGTTTGTTCTAGATGGGAGGGAAGACTCTGACCCGCCACCACCCAGCCCGGGCCGTGTCCCCCATGTGTACACTCAGCCGTTCTCAGCTACCGGCACACACGCTATCCACGCAGAATTATGTCAGAACAAGTGCAGGAAAATCGGTATGCGGTGCTCATTCCTGCTGTATAAATATATACAAGACCTTCCAGTGGACCTTACAAATGTCAAAGTGTTTGCTCTTTAGACTACTTTGTCAATATTTACTCAGCATAAGCTTCATGGGCATCCAACAGGGATCCTGTCTTTCTGGAAGCAATGTAACTGGGGATGTAAATCCAGCCTGTACTTCCGAGCAGGTGGAGGTGCTCTGAGCAGGGCTATGCAGCCGTGGGTTCTGGAAGACGCACTCCGGAGATGCAAAGCCAGGAGAACACTTGCATTCATGGAACTGAGTGATTTTTTTTTTCTTTCTTTTGTATTCAATGACTTTGTTTTTTCCTTACTGGAGCTTGCCTGACACTGTAAACCAAGTTGGGTTGATCTCGTGAACAATGAGGCGTGGCCAGCCCTGTGGTGAGTGACAATGCTAAGCCAGAAAAGGGGTTGAAAAGTAATTTCTTGTCAGCCCCTCAATACCTGTTTGCTTCTAAAGGCCAGCGGCTGAGTGTGTGAGGCAGCTGGAATGGCACAGTGTTAACTGCGTGGCTGATTAAAAGCTCCTCGGAAAGAAAAGGAAACTTTGTTTGTGGAATTCACTCCCATAACTTTAAAGATCCGGCCCCAGATCAATTTCACACCAGAAAAAAACAAAAAACAAAAAACAAAAAAAACAGTGAAATGACTCAAAGAAGATTCCCAGGAAGACACACAGATATTTCCCCTGGCTCTTCCATCCAGGTCATGTGTGATTTTCTTCTTTCCTAAGACCCCTTTGAGCACCAAGATTTCTATGCTGAGAAACTACCGACATCCCAACACCGAGGTGATTTGAATTTGGATGGGAAGAGTGTCCCAGGTACACACATTCGGATCAGCTGTAGAGGCAGGGATGCTTCTGCTTATATGCAAACAGTGAAGCAAGAGTCTTGGGCTGGAGCTGTACAAGGTCCTTCACAAATGACCAGAAGAAAGTGCCCTGCTCTGGTCAGCTGTGGTGAACCTTCAGTTTAAGGCCATGCACTTGGAGCTGACAAATTAACATGGCAAACAAGCTCTTTTCCTAGGGCCAGGGCCACAGTGGATAGCGGACTATGGAGCTGGTCACAAGGGGGAAGATGAATGCTCTTGTTGGGAAAGGAAGAGGAGAATAAAAAGGAAAGAAGGTATCTCCCCCTTTGCACACCATCCTTGGCTTCAGCACACTCAAACCCCAACAGGGCTGGCAGGTCTGCAGGGAGGGGAGCTGGGGGCAAAGTGACCAAGAGTCGCAGTTTGCCGGGAACTCTCCTGGTTTCAGCACCGAAAGTTCCACGTCCCGGGGATCCTCTCAGTCCTGGGCAAACCCGGTCAGCCGACCACCCTGGCCAGGGGACACCCAGCAGGGCCAGGTCAGGGCACCCAGGCAGATCTGCATTACTCTCGCAGAGGAGCTAGAGCAGGGCGATGTGGGTTTGACTGTCCGCAGAAATGCACTGGGTGCGAGTAGGTATAACGTTTGCATCCAAGGGGCCTCATTTGGAACACTGAGTCTGGAAGGAGGGAGAAAACCACAATGGCCTGTGTCCCTGCCCGGCCCCGTGTGAACAGGGTAGATCCCAGAGCCCCTTCTCTCCCGGAGATGGCCCTGGGAGCCACAGTCCGCAGCGTGAACCACACCCATCACGGCTCCCATGGAATTCAGTCTAGGAGAGCCAGGAATCCCGAAATGGCCCCATCTGGCCACTACAGGAGAGAGACACCAGGCAGGCGAAAGAAGCCAGAGCCAACGGTGGACATGAAAGAGCCCAACGTGGCACGAAGGCCACCAGCTAAGGGAACATGGGTGGCTCTGCCTGTCCACCTCCCACCCAGGAGCAGCGTGGCCCCCGTGGAAGCCTCGGCACGGTGTGGGGAGCACAGCAGGCTGTCTGGAGCGCCCCCCAGAGCACACACACGCACCACCATCGGCCTGGCCGGCTCCCACCCCGAGCTGGTCCCCAGCGAACTCCAGTATGCCTTGTAAATCGCACAGCAGTATCAGAATGCCATCAGTCTGATGACGGAGGAGGAAATTAATATTGAAAGAAAAGTAAGGCCAACCCCCCTGGTGGGAACCAAATCCTACTCTGAGGAAAATTAAAAAGCTTCAGGGCCAAGAGGCCCTGGATCCTGGGAGACGTGGCATCACCCCACACACCACCCTTGTCATGGTTTCTGAGGCTCCTTACAAGCACCCTTGCACACTGCCCTGACAGGGACCTCACCACCTACTGAAACAGCCATTTTCTTTTCAGACCCAACAGTGAGAAGTACTTGGAGGGCAAAGCACGAATCCTTCCGCTATGTTTTGCAATAATTGCACTCCTCCGAGAATATCACATCCACTCTTGATGACTGAACTTCAAAAAGTGGTGAGAAAGCTGAAACAGGCCCAGAGAGATGGCAGAGGGGATGAAGGGATGGAAAGGTTCATTCATTCCACTAATTCTGATCGCGCCCCACCCCCGCCAGGATATCCTTTTCTTTCTCTCGGCCTGCGTTTCCCCATGTATAAGTGACAGGGCACTGCGGCCTGATCGGTAAGGCCCTCCTCCTCTCCTTCTCTGTTCCGTGGCTTTTCTGAGCACAGGGTAAAGAAGTGAGGCAAAGCCCACCTGCTCTGGCTCATTCCCTCCACGTGCTGGCTCCTCACAAGTACTCAGCGGTTAAGTCACTCCTTTGTCCCTTCTGCTCTGCACTAACCAGCAAAGTCCCCAGGCGGAGAGGAGGAAGAATGTCCTCACTGGGACAGCTGATGCCCCGGATCAGGCCAGGAGGGGAGGGGGGCTGGGTGTCTCCATCACAGACTGCGTGGGACAGTGAGAGGTCAACAGGGGGCTGGGGGGGGGCACTGGGTGAGAAGCCGGCCCCACCGAGGTGGCCATCAGGGGTCCCTCCTGTCAGGGATGGCAGGCCCTGTCCCCGGCTCGGACCTGACAGGTAATCGCGCACAGGTAATCAGGCCTTGGGAGGCTTCGCTACTGTGGACGGTTATTTTGATCCCTGCTGCTATTTAACTTTCTGCTTAACTTTCTCTTTCTGTTCCTGTCTGGATTCTCCAAGGCCAAGGGCCCACTGTACTCTTACAATCCTGCTTTTTGGAAAGAGGTTGATTGGAGGTCACGTCCAGCAGCAAGATGCTTGTTTCCAGCCTCTGTCCCCTCCGATCCCAGCCATCTCTCACCCCTCCTCAAGGAACCCCTGACTCCAGTCCCAGCCCCTTCCCTCTGTTCTCCAGACAGAAGCCACTGGATCCTTATCATTCAGGGGGTGGGTAACGCCCCACCCCCGCCCGTGGAACACCCTCAGTGACCTCCCATTGCCCCAGAGTCCTCCACCATCTCGGCCCTACTTCCTCTCCAGCCTCTCAGCTTCTAGAACGTGCCAGAGCCTCTAACTCTGCACTGCTGCCTCCTGCGCTGGAAACCCTGGGGCAGATTCAAAGAAGAGGAGGGGGAGCTATCTACCCCTCCCTGGGCTGCAGTGGAATGTAATATCTGGGGAAGGGGGCTTCTCGACCCCAACTCTGTCCCCTTAGCACGCCACCCGCTCCCTTCTTTTTACAAGGCACACCACTGAAATCTCCAGCTTACAGCAGATGTTCCAGGGTGTTCCAACAGACTGTCAGCTTCATGGGGTGGGGACCAGCCCTCCCACCCCCCCCTCCCCAAAATCTGCTGCAACCCTACCGTCTGGCCCGGAGTAGCCACTCAACACACATCCACGGAATGAATGAGTGAATGAATGAATGAATGAACACCATAGATGACTTCTTCAGACCTCCTAAATAGTTGCCAAAACATCTAGATGGATCCAGACTCCAGCTGGTCCCAGAGAAAGCAGATGTGCTGGGGTCTGATCCAAAGTCCTTCCTGGATCTGTTTTCTGAGCATGGGCGGCATGAGAACCGGCCTCTGGGGGACAGGATGACAGAACCCGCCACTGAGGAAGAGGGGAGGAAGTCCCCCAGACGGTGGTCTCCTTGCACTGGCGCCACCCCTGGCTGTGCCCACATCCCAGTACCCCTCTCCAAGAATGCATCAGCGTCACTGTTTTCTCTTGAACAAATACTATTAAAATAGAGACCTCTGCTGCCGGTTCCAGCACAGGAGGCCCTGAACTGCAAGGGGGAGGGACCCGCATTCAAACCAAATCATCAGCTGCAAAGATGCAAAGAAACACACGAGAGTGGAGACTCAAGGGAGGATGGACTGGGGCCTGTGTTTCATTTTTCCCCAAGTCGCTCAGTGGAAAATGTTCCTCTCCAAGAGGTGAACCCTTACCTATTGCTGTGACTGCTTCCCTATTACATCCCCACCTGCTCTCCCCTTCAGTGAAATGTAAGCTCTTCAGGCAGCAAGACGTCAATCCAACACCCCAAAGCTGAGGGCCAAGGACACATTTTTGGACAACTGGATGAACTAAAGAACCTGGCATGCCCAGAACCAAGTGGGACTCTTGGGCAGAGATGCATGTTCATGAGAAACAAAAAGCTCTCACACTTACAAAGGCTTTCTACAAAGTTCCACAGCCCAATGCCCTGGAATGTCAAGCGATGAAAAAAACCACACTCCTACCTAATATGTGCATGTTTATGAACCATTTTCACATTCACTGCATTTGATCCTTTCAATGGTCCTGGCAGGTGGATAAAATGATTTCCCTTTTGCAGCCTAGGAAACTTCGGTTCCAACAAGTTAAATGGGACACTCCCAAGCCCTCTGTGGGGACCCCTCAGGAGTCAGTATAAAGGGGATTTGACGGAACTCCTGAGGGAATCACACAGAAGGAGCATGGAGTGAGCTTCTGCCGCATCAGAGCCTTCCCTGATGCCCCATCCCCATTGGATCCCATGCCTGCTCCTCCAGGAGGGTCCTGAGTCCCCTCCCACAGCTCCCTGGGGCTCGTGCCTTCCACGACGTGGCCACAGGGACAGTGGGCTGTCCCAGGAGTGAGGAGTCAGCCAGTGCTGCAATCAGAAGGTCCGGAGGCAGCAGCAACCTCATTAATATTTATTATCATCATTAACTAAACCCAACCACTAGGTAAAAAGGAATTCATACTTCTGATATAAATATAAAACAGTAAGCCGGGGCATAATGGAATTCATTTCTGGGCAAGTGGGAACTACCTTCATCACACTGTTGTGCATCTCCCCCCAAACGAGGAGATGAAGGAACTGAGGGGTGTCCCTGTGGGGGTGGGGTCTCCAGCCACGGTGGTGGGGGGGCTGGGCTTGGGGGTAGGGCTGCACTGGAGAGAGCTGGAGAGAAAGGAAAGAGGGCGTGGCTGCGCCCTGCTCCCAGAAGCAATTTCAAAGTAAACTGTCCTGCGGATTTTTGCATTTTCTGGGCTGAAATGAGGGTTCTGAAGTTACTACCCTGTTTTCAAATTCCCAAGACTGCCTGGGAAGGTGAATTACTGGCTAATGCGTCCTGGGACCCCCGCTCCCCTCTCTTCCGAACAGGTGGTCCATTCAAGGTACAAGAGCACCTCCTCTTGTACGCTGAGTGGGCACCCTCCATCCTCAATGACTGCGATGGAGGGGGAAGAGGAGGTAGGGAGAGGAGGGGGTGGGGCTGAAGAAGGACAGGGCTGGAGAAGGGTGAGGAGAGAGTGGGGGGCAGGGATCAGAGCGAGAACAACGGGAGAAAGATGCGGGAAAGAGGGAAGAATCCACCAGGACTAGGGTGGTGTTGGGAAGGGACAGAGAGAGAAACAGAGACAGAAACAAAGAGGTGGAGAGAGACAGAGACAGATACAGAAAGAGGCAGAAAGACAGAGACAGAGACAAAGAGGTGGAGAGAGACAGAGACAGAGATACAGAAGAGGCAGAAAGAGATGGAGAGAGATAGAGACAGAGAGAGACCCCCAAGGGCAGTGAGGGAAGGAGAGATAGAAAACCAGTGATGGAGATTTGAGAAGAGGTAGAGAGAAGAGATTATTCTAGCGGTGAGGACGGTAAGGAGAGCGCCTGAGCTGGGGGTCTTGGTGCAGGGCTGGTGTGAGGAGAGGGGCCCTGGGGTGCTGCTGGGGGTCAGCTCCACGGCTGGAGACCCAGGTCTTGTCTCAGCCTCTCCTGAGCACTCAGATTTTCAAGACATAAGGTGACTTTTTATTTTAAGGGTAATTTAACCATCTGAGGGCATGACCAAGAAGGCAGTTAAATGTTCAGCCAACCCTGGTGGGCAGAGCAAGGGGATGCAGCTTGGGGACAGAGGTTTCTTCTGCCCCAGAGATGATCTGGGCCGTCCTGGGTGGAGGACACCTGGCCAGGAGAGCCCAGGAGGAGCAGGCCCCAGAGCCCAGGGCCTCAGCAAACCCCAGGAGGCCCTCTCAGACCCTCACACAAATGATCACATTTGAGACTTGACTTGGAACTGCCTAGAAGACAGGCGTAGGCGACATGCCTGAAACTGGACAGCTTGTGAAGACAGCCGTTGGCTGTGGACACCAGCTCAGGGCTCATGCACGCCAGTCTCTGTAGACCCTATTCCTGACCTCCCTTCACAGCCAAGACCACTCTGCCTGGTTCATGAATCAAATTCAAGTCGAGTTTTAATAAACACCCTGCCTAAAGGCCTAGGGAGGCCCGAGTCCTCTCAACCGTTCTAGATGTGCTTGGACACAGAAATACACCAAGATCATCACAGGTGTCTTGGTCACCTCTGAACCCCTCCCCTCCACCCCACACCTGGGCCCATAACAAAGCAGAGTCCCGGTAACAGCAGGGGTGGGCAGGTGGGAAGCCCCAGTAGCCCCACCTGGAGAGATGGCCATGAAGGTGCCACCCTAGATTCTGAGAGGACCTGCCGTTTTTGTTGGTGTTCCTGTGTTGTGCGTTTTTCTGTTCAACTGAGTGATGTCACAGACAATGAACCCGGGTCTTGGCTCCTGCTCTGCCCCATGGTGTCCATGTGACCATGAGACTTGACTTCAAGTCTCTGGGCTCCAGTTTCTTTTCCCCACGAATGGGGGCGGTGGGGGGTGGGGGCACAATTGATGCCACACCCATCTCCCAGGTGTTTGCAGAACAACAAGGAAGTCACAAGCAGTGAGCAGAAAGGGCTTTCCCAAGTGAAAAGGGCTCTACGAGCACAGGTGCACAGACTCCACGGAAGTACACGGGCCCATCCTGCAGTCCCCACACCCAGGAGGTGGGTCCTGGGACGGCCTCTGGGCTGAGTCCTACACTTGTCAAGACAGGCCTCTGAGGTGATGGACCCCAGACCTCCAGATTCTCCAGCTGCCTTTCAGGAAGAGGGGCAGCGGGGACCAGCAGAGAGCCCTGCTGAGGTGAGAGGTGCCCACGGGGCACGGGTTCTGCTCCCCATCCCTCTGGCGGCCTGAAGGTGTGGGCTGGGGGAAAGGAAGCAAGCCAGAGAGGAAGGGGAAGGAGGAGGGAGGGAAATGAAGAGCAAGGAAAGGAGGGAGAGGAAGGAGGAGACATCCATCGGATTCATGGGTACGAAGTTAACATCCCTGACCCAGCATGTGCCTCCCCCCAGGCCTGGGCCTGCGTCCTCAAGCCCGGCTCTACCCACAGCCACACCCGCCACAAGCCCGGCTCTACCCACAGCCACACCCGCCACTGCCCACCCCCCCCCCCCCCCCCCCGTCTTGATTCCCAGTCTCCGCCCACCCAAGGGGCGTGGTTAGAGGCAGGTGACCTTCCGCGGGAGCAGCTGCCAGTGTCCCTGCAGCCTCCGGCCTCCAGCCTGGCCACCTCCTCCGGGCTGAGTGCAGCCCCACTTCAGGTCAGCTTCTGCCTTGAGTCATCTCTTCACGGGAGAAAGAGCTCAAAGTTCCCAGAAAAAGGTCACCTAAATTACACCTTGTTCTAAAGACACCTGGAAACTCTAGACAGATTGATCCATTCTACACAAGAATTTCTGCTTTACGAAGGGCTCACGCAAAGTGCACTGTGCCCCTCTGGGTTTTCTTTACACAGGTCTCTCTTCCGTGCGCCTGTGTTGCACACCTAATTGTGACAGGGCAGGAGGGCTCCTCTGTGAGTGTAGCCACGTGGCAGCATCTTCCTTGTCTGGTGCAGCCTGATTTGGGGCCCAGAGTTATCCCCCGGGGTTCTGAGAGCCCCTAAAATGAGCTGCCAGGATCTCTGGAAGGTGTGAGAAGCAATGAGACAGGCAGGGTGCTCAGACCTGGGCCAGCGATGACCAACACATTCACCCTCTGGGCAGCTCCCAGCTCCCTGATGCTTAGGGGTCCTGCAGAAGGCGGAAATCCACATGGGGTACGTCCTGCTGGCTGCTGACTGGGAGGGGGTTCCAAGGGGCAGCACTCTGATGGGAGACTTCCCTTTGGTGCCACGAGAGCCAGGCGATGGCAGAAGGAAGTGAGTGATGGAGAGGAGGGGCGCTTAGCTAAACGCGCTGGGTAATATCAAGGCGATTAGATTGAGTTGTTGGGCCTCCGTTAGGATATTAAATAGGCAGCAGAGAAAGAAAACTGATTCTAGAGGAGTGCTCATGGCTGGTAGCCAGGAGGCCACAACCCGGCAGAGAACACAAGTCTTCTCCATCCACCTGGCCACGTGGAGTCACAAGAGATGTCACCCAAACCATCTGGGGTGACAGAGGTCGCAGTCTCTGGGGACAAAGAGAGAATGGCATTCTTGGATGGTACCAGGGAGACCAGGGGCCTCCTAGGAACCAGGAGAATCCCAAAGGGCCAAAGCTGGGCAGGGAGGCTAGGGTGCAAGCCTTGGCTGTGGGGGAAGGAAATGGTGGCTGAAGCTATAATGGTCAGGACTTCTCCGGAAGGCTGGCCGCGGCGGGATGACAACCTCCCCTAGATTGATTGCTCTTCCCACTAGCAAGGTCAGGAATATTAATTTTGTACATGTTAATTTGATGTAATGTGCGACATGAATGCTTGTTCAGTTGGGTATCACTGTGTTAATAAAGCTGCGATGCTTTCATGCCAAGAAAGGCATGGCATTAGCTGATTGGTGAATCAAGCCAGCGTGAATAAGGCAACGTCGCCCTTCAGCAAAGCCAGAGTGGCCAGTGGTTGTTCAGGCCGTAATGGGCTGTTGCTGATTCTCTAGGAGGCCAATGACAGCGAGGCCCAGGGGACACCTCCCCGCTGCTGGATACCCCAGCCCGTCCTGAAGACTCGGTATCCAGGCCAAGTCCTGTTCCTCTAGATGTGGTGGTGAACACGAGGCCGGGAGCCTCCAGAAGCCAAACCTGGAGCCGCCACTGCCCACCGGGTCAAGAAAGACACTTCCAGGGCTTGTCTCCTTGGATTCTTGTTGCCGTGAAAACGCCTCATTCAGCCATCTCAGCAGCCCCTCTGAACAACCTCCCTCCCCTTCTCAGGACCCTCCCCACGGGAGAGATGGATCAGACAAAGAGGAAGCCAGGAAGCTGGGAAGCTCCTGAGATCAGAGAGGGAAGCCAGCTCCCTCAGTTCTGAAACCACACTCATCCTACTGCAACCTCACCGCAAAGAAAAATAAATGTATCAAGGACACACTCACGTTCAAAGCAATTGCCTCAAACAAACCTTCAGATAATAGAGAGTAAATAAATATTAGTTCGGGGACCAACTGAGTCACCTCTGTCCTTGGCTTCAAGCACATATGAACCACTGGGTGAATCAACAGTGGTCCCTACACCCAGCTCTCACAGAGGACCTATATTCTCACTCCCCGTGCCCCACAGGAGTGCTTAACCCACCCTGGAGCTGACAAGGCAGAACCTTAATCCCTGTGTTGATGGGGGTGGCTAGGTTGACACTCCAGTCAGTTCGGCTTAGGAAGCAGTGATGGTTTATCAGGCAAAGCATGGCTTCTGAAGGTAAGTCCTTGCAAGAGTGGCGAAGGAAGTAAAGCTTGCTGTGGCCGCCATATTCCCTTTTCTATTTCTGAGCTCCGTATATTTCCTAGTTTCCTGCCTACCTGGAGTAAAAAAAAAAAAAAAACCTCTAGGGTCTGAACCTCTTCCCTATAGCCTTTTTCTCTTATTCCACAAAACCCATAAGGTAAATCCTAATCTGTAACGCATCTAGTAAATTATAAGAGTAACTTCATCCAAAGAACACATTCTCTCACCTTGGTGGGATTTCAGACAGCAGCAAATAGGACTCGGGTGAATTATTAGGGGCAGGGGATGTGCTGGGACACCATAAACAGTGGTCAATCTCGATAATGGCTAAGAAGAGTTATGCCTTACACACCTTCAGCTCTGGAGCATAGGATCTCCTGGAGGAGGACAGAGTGACCTCACAGGGTAGCCTGTGGTCCCCTATGAGGCAGCTGTGGAACAAAGTGGAACTCTTACCTGTCTGCACACTCAGTGATCTCAAGACCCAGGGAAACTACAGTTGAAAATAGGGCAATGGGTTGGGGAAAATTTGGGACAGTTCTTGCAACAGTCCTCTTCAAAATGGGCTGTACATATACAACTCAAAATTCCCCTGAGCTTTACTGGCTGTTCTCCGTAGCATCTAAAGAGTTGTAGTAGGGAGAAGGTCAATGGATGATTTTCTTGAAAGAGTAATCAAGATTTACTTGGAAGAGGAGGCAATTGATCTACCTAATCATCTACCCATCTATCCATTTACCCATTTACCCATCTACCATCCACCCATCCACCCAAAAACCCATCCCTTCATCCAACATGTATACAATACTAAATACATACTCTAGATGCTTTAGGGTTAGGGATAAGAAGTTACCAAAATAAACAGCTCAGAGTCATGGGCTCTACTTTTATGTGGCCAAGATGGCCCTGGTTACATAGATCACAAGGGAATGCCCTTGTGATCACACATCCACACAAACTTCTTAGCTTGATATTCAAAGCCTGGCATAACCAAGCTCCATTTTACCTTCCAAGTTTATCTTCCACTGCCCACTTCCCTCAGACACACACACTAACCCTCCCTAATAATGCTGCTTTGGCCTTGCCTTGGCTGACGCCGTTTCTTCCACTTTGTATATGATGCTTCATCTTTTCACATCCTCAGCCCTGCCCTCCAAGACCCTGCTCATTCCACCTCCTCCCAGGAAATCCTTTCTCACCTGTCTCTCTGAAACTGACCTCTTTATCTCAGAGATGAGACAATGGATGGAAAAGTCCTCTAAACTCTAAGTTCTAGAGAAATATCAGGAACGATTATTGGCATTATTATTTGAACATCCCTACTGGCATTCATCTCTCATAGTTTTTACAATGGCTAAGTACATGCACAAATGGTCTCTCCATATACATTACGGGGTCAGGGACCAGGCATTCCTTACCTCTGCACCCTTCACACAGCCTGGCAGGTCAGCTCTCTGAGTAACTCCTGGTCGAATTCACAGAGCTTGGTAGGCGCTGCTTAGTCTAAGAACCACGCAGACCAAGTGTAACCTCAGGCAGAAGTTCCCACCAGCTTCCCCCACGCTATCAGATGTAGGCAGAGCAGCCCCAAGTGCCCTCCTGTTTCACACGCATCTCTTCACGTCCCCTCACTACCACTGCACAAAACACTAAGTGTTTCCTAACAAGGTTCCTCATTTTATGCTCACAGGGAAAACCGGGAAAGGGGATGCTCTCAACGACTCCAGAGAAGCCCAGCCCTTCCCTCACCGCACTGGGCAACAGGCACGGTAGCCACCTGGCCAGAGAGACCTTCCTGAAGCTGGTAGCCCTGCCAGCACTTGGCGAGCTACAACCCAGCACTCAACTAGCACTCAGGCGTCATTTGCCCAGCACACAACCAGCACTCAGCCAGCACTGACTGAGTATACACTGAGCACTCAACCAGCATCCAGACGGCACTGACTGAGCACACACCCAGGTCTGCTAATACACATGTAACTACCATTCGAATGGACAGGTCACATCCAGGATAGGGATGTTAATCTTCCCTGTCAGCGTGAAAAAAATAAAGTTTCAAATGTTTTATAATTTTGACCGAAATGTATAAATGCCCATAGATTTCAACTTCATTTCTATTTATTAAAATAGGTTGCCGCCAACCAATATATAAATAATACCTGTTGGCTGGTCGGTGTCACATTGCATGTTTCCTTTAAATACCCTGTCTCACTCATTTTTATATAGTCTGACTTAGGTGTTTCTTGTGCTAGATTCAAGAACCCTCAACACCTCACCATCCTTCAAAAGGGGGTTGTGGAGAAAAAAGAAACTTAAAACAGCAACACGTAATGAGAGTGGCACTCTCACTAGTGGCTCGTGTATTACGTGTCATGGCCATTTTATGAAGGGTAATTTAGCAGCATGTATCAATATTGAAAATCCGTTATACTTCTTGATCCAGCTAGGAATCTATACTACAGAAATACACATGTGCAAAAAAAAACCCCTCTGTGTTTAAGGGGGTTCTCAGGAACATTTCTTCTAATACCATAAAAGTGGATAAACAAACTAAGGAACATCCGTACCATGAAATAATATTCAGCAGTTCACAAGAATGATAAGAGACACATAACAGTGTTAGCAAAGATGTGGAGGAACTGGAACTCTCATTCCCAGAGGCTGCTGCTGTATAAATGGGTACAACCACTTTGAAAAACTATTTAGCAGTATCTACTAAAGCTACATATACATACACTCTGTGACACAGCAGTTCTCCTCCTGGATCTCTACCCAGCAGACATGCATACATATCTCACCAAAAGCCTGGGACCATAATATCCTTTGGCACATCCTTCATAATAAGAGACTGGAAATAACCCAAATGTGCAAGGATAAAGGTATTGTGGCCTACCCACACAATAGAATGGTACACAGCAGTGAAAATGAACAAATTGTTATCCAAAACAACTGGAAGAATCTTACAAATAATATTAAGGGAAAGACACAATACAAGAAAGATAATATGAATATACTGTTTGAATTCATTTACATAAACTTCAAAATCAGGCAAAACTAATCTGTGATGTTCCATTGGGAGGGGCTGACTGGGAGGGGGCACCAAGGACTCCCAGGGTGCGGGAACTGTTCTACTTCTGGATCTGGGCCATGGTTACATGAATGTGTTCATTTGGGGAAAATTCATCGCCCTCTACACCCATATTTGTTTGCTGTCTTTTTGTATATTATACTGAATGAAAAGTTGACTTTAAAAGAATGAGACAATTCTCTAAATTCTAATGTGGAATGGTCTCTAAGACATACTGTCAAGTGTTGGCGGAGAGAAGTCTCAGAAACACAAACACCGATCCCTGTTTTCTGTGTGAGCTGGCGTGTGAGCTTGTGTGACGGGCACCCAGAAAAAGGATCCTAGCAGAGATGTGAGGGGCGTTCCCTGGGTGCCAGAGGGGACACCATTGCTGCGGAGGAAGATGGCAGGAGAAGGGGGAGAAAAGGGCCTCTCTTCTACATGGTCTGAAATTTTCACAAGCACACATTCATAAATGTATTGTGAAATGTTGAGAAGTATGAAAGGAAATGTATTTTTAGTAAGCACTTGCTATGTGTCAAGCTCTGTACTGGGCACCGTCTGCAAAGAATCAGGCAGGCAGAGCCCCTTTCTCCTGGGACACTTACTCGGGGACGGCAGGTGTATGGGTGAGAGTGGGCTCCTGCGCTGGGGGCTGGATGCAAAGGCACAAGACCTCAGGGACCAGCCTGGTGGGATGTCCACGAGCCCGTCAGCAGCTCCGGCCTCTGCTTCCTTCTGCCCATCAGTACTCTCGGTGAGGTGAGGAGAGTCATGATGGACTGTGGGAAAAGAGAGACAGGGGGCAACTTTGTGCTAAAACCACTGACCTTAGTGGAAGGAGGAGGTGGCAGCCACTTTTCCACCGGCCTCAAAGGCTACTGGGCTACCCGGGCACCTGGCTGCAGCGACACCCAAAGCACCCATGGGGCATGGCGCCCCCAAGCACAGGTGGGAACCAGTGGGTCTTCCTTCAGAGTCAGGGCTGACACCCAGGTGAGCCCCATCCCCTCACAGGGCAGAGTCCTCAATTCTCCTCAGTGCGGCTCTGCGATCACCCCACCGACTCTCCCGAGGCCCTGAGATGAACATGGCAGGGACAGGTGTCTGTGTGACAGGCGGGGGGGTAGGGCTTGGTGGGAGGTCTGCAGTGTAACCTATCAAGGCTGAATGCATCAACCACGTGGTGCACAGAGGCACGCTGTGTGGTTTATTCCACTCCCCCTTCCTCTGCCCTGCCCCTTCCTAGGGCCAACGGAAAGCTCTAGAGCCTGGATTTTTGAGTCTAGCACAGGTGCTCAAGAAACACCCAGGCTTTGAGGGGATGAGGGAGACTCCTCACAATATACCGGAAGATGTGTCCCTGGCTGTCCCCTGCCATTCCCTAATGACAGCCCCAGAAACAATGCTCCTAAAACAGCCTCCAAACACCCATCCCTCTGCAAAGGGACCAGCAGGCATTTCCTGAGATGGCTCAGCAGACACCGTGCTTGGCGTGGTGGGGAGGACCCAGTGGCACTCCCTGCCCATGGCCTCCGGGATAACTGCCACTCCTCGGGCAGCCCTGGGACCTTTGTGATCTCAGCACCTCCCGGCTCCCCTGGTGCTTCCTGTGTACCCAGGGAAGGTCCCTCTGCAGCTCTGCTCATGTGACCAGAAACATTTCACCTCCAGATGCCCAGCTGAAGTCCCATATTGGCTGGGGTTTTGCTGGCCCCTCCACCCCAAGCCTATCCTCCTGACCTCCACGTGCTCATCACCTTTCAGGGATCCTACAGTCACTTGTTTCCACAGTGGGTTGGGCCCGGGCAGGCAAGGACACTGTCTCCACAGCCCCCCGCATGGGGCCTGGCACAGGCTGGGTGCTTGGTAAATCCTTTGAATTGAATCAAACTTTCAAAGGAAAAGACGTCACAAATATGGAAGGCAGATTTCCTCTTGCTCTTTTTTGTTTGTTTTGTGTTGTTTCCTTGAGACACTTCAGCACCAAGCGGCGTTTCCGTAAAGAATTAAAAACGAAGAACGAACGGTCAAGGGCCAGGAGCATCCCATCTCCCTGCGGCTGTGCCTCACGGGACGGCCCCACCCCCGGGGGGCTTTGTATCCCTGGGGACCTCCCTGTGCAGGATCTCCACCCAGCTATCTAACAACCCGGGAGGGCAAGGGACATCAGGGGCTCCATTTAACAGATGGGAAGATAGAGTCTCAGAGACAGAGATCAGGGGATGGAGGCAGACCTCAGGACTCCTAAGACACAGAACTAGGATGGGCGGTCAGAAGTTAGGCGTCTCCCACTTTATCTCACGGCTCCTCTCCTGCGTACACATTGAAAGATCCTGCTGAAGTGTGAGGACACAGAGGGACGGTCCCCTCATTTCTGAAAAGCGTGGCATACAATCCTTGGTAAAATGGGGTGATGTCACCTTCCTTGGGGGGCTGTAGTGAAAATTAAACAACAAATTATGCACGGGAAGTAAAGGAGCAAATGTCACACGGTGCGGGTGTCCAGAGCCCTCTGCCAGACCCAACTGCGGGATCTGGGTTTCTTCTCTTCTCGTTGGTCAAAAGGGAAAGTAGTTTTTTTCATGTAAAAATACAAATGGAAAGGCTGCTTCGTGAGGCAAGCAAACCCTGGAAGTTTCTGAACGTCGCTGTGGCAAGGCTGCAGCGTACGGAAAAGCATTCTCTGGAGAGAGGCGGGGCGGGCACCTGGGACAGCATCCCCCCACCGCTGGAAATGAGCTACATGTGTGCTTAAGAGGCTCCCTTGTCTACCTTTCGCAAGGGTGCCCGAATGCTACCCTGCGGCCCCCCTTCTCCTGCCGCACGAGCCCCCTGGCGTGGATCCCTTGCCCAGTCCTGGGCCCACGTCTCAGAGCGGCCCTTTACGCCTCTCTGAGGAGCCAGTCTGAACAGTCTGTAGCCACCACCAGGAACACGGGATGTCACAGGAGCAAAGACACTTGGCAAATGCCTTTCCCTTACAAGCACTCTCATCATGACCTGTGTTAATGAAGTTAATTGAATTTAAGATCAATAATGGTTAATTATTGCAATTTGACATTCAGAGATAAATGGCTTTAAGACAGAGGGGTGTATGTGTGTGAAAGAGAGATCGTGTGTGTGTGTGTATGTGTGTGTGTGTGTGTGTGTATGTCTCTGTGTGTGTGTGTGAATCCTCTCCATAGAAGGTGAACACGTTACAAGCCTAAGAGGGATCCCAGAAGCCTTCCATTGATCCTGGTACAATCTGATTGACTTCATCCTCTGATGAATGTGGGCTTTTCAGAGCTACAAGTAAATGTTCTACAAGACTACTCTAACCCTTGTCACTGGCCAAATCTATAAGTGCTGTACACCAGAAATCTATTGAGATAGATGAAAGAAGTGCTGTAGAAACAAGAGCAGCTTCAATAAAGGTGAAGGTTTATTATATTGACTGTTAATGTAACTTAACTGTATGCCGTTATGAATGCTAATGGATCAGGGCAGTTTAATCTGGGGCACTTAGATATGATTATAATTGAACACCAATTTTTTTTTTTTTTACATCACCAAAGATGAACTCAAGTCAACATGGGAAAAAAAAAAAAAAAAAAAAGCCCAGCTCGGAAAGTAGGTTACAACTAGCTTTGCAGAGGACGACCTCCTGGGAGTGGGGCCACAGGGCAGTGGTGGGCACGGGGGTCACGCCCAGGCCTCTCTCCTGCTGACAACAACCACTGGCCTCCCATGCCAGGCCCCCCAGCTCTCTAGGAGCTGACCCCCTGGCAGTCTGCAGCTGTCCCTCAAGCCCAGGTCAGGGCCGGGAAGTGGCACCTCCGATTTCTTCCAAGTTGGTGAAGAGTCTACTCTTCAAGAGGGTTTCTTGATAGAAAGACAAATCCCCAAACCTGGCAATAATGCCCCTCCACGCACGCAGAACCAGTGAAATGACCTCTCACAAGACGCATCAGGACAAAGTAAGTGTTATCGGGGAAGGAAGTCCTCCTGATGGCGGAGCACTGACAATAAAATGTGACTGAGGAGTTCTGTCAAAATGTAAGATTATGCAAAAACACCGCTGAGAGCACTGCTAATCATCTGCTTGTGTCAATTACTTGAAGGGTCTCTGACAGCATATTTACATTAAACACATTTCAGGAGCAAAATCCTTAATGCTATATCAGAATAGTTTCCATTACCATTAGCAAATCCTTAAAAGTCTTTTTCCCCCCTTGGCTACAATAGGAGTGATGGGGAGAAGGCTGGGTGCGGGCCTGTGCGGGTGGAATGGATGGTGGGGGGATTTCGACTCATCCAGCTGAAAAGAAGCGGGTGACGCCCAAGTCTCATGGGAGGGATCGTGATCCCACCTTCCCCTAAGAGGGGATGACAGGGCCCTCTTTAGTCCCCGGAAAGCCTCGAAGCCAAGGGAAAAGCGGCATCCGCTTGCCTCCTGGCTGCAGTGGGCCACACGTCCAATGTCACCTTATTTGACAAGGCAAACAGCAGGTGCACAGGGGCAACTGTTGGAATGAGAACTTAGACGGCAACAGCCGGGACGGGGCGCCGTTCAAACACTGCATCCTGATCACACAGATGTGTCCACAATCAGGGCGACGTGGAAATAACCAAAATGACGGCATGGGGCCTGAAGAGGTCCAGCTGAGCCAGCCGGGTCCAGAGGGAAGGTTCTAGTCCTGTGCTGGGCATCGAGTGGGGACACCCCAGTGGACGGCGCTGCAAGGCCCACCCGCGGGGCTCCCGTGGGAGGTGAGAGAGGGTCGGGTCGGAGGGAACCCAGGGCGCTGGAAAAGGTACTTCTAAATGCTCCCGGGAAACCACACAGCCTGGGTTTTACCTGATGTGACAATCCATGATGGTGGTGACGATGCCCGCTAGGACGTTTTGATATTTTTTGTTTCTGAGCACTCTGTGTTCTCCTCACCCACCCCACGAGGTAGGTTTGGTGGCTTCCCCCACTTCCCAGATGAGAAGGCTGTGCCGCCGTGAGATGATGCACAGCTGGCCAAGGAGCACCAGGTTTGGAACTCATGTCTCCTGGGCCCCTTCCACAGGCGACACCAGGGACGTCTTAGTTATGGTGACTGTGAGCCAGCCCTCAGAGATTCCAGCCCTGCAAGCACGTGAGAGCGGTTGCAACCCTCAGAAAGGCGGGCAAGGGGTCCTGAAGCCACCTTCATCTCCACAAGCGAGTCCGTCCTGTTCGGAAGACAGAGCCGCAGGGCTGGGCTGTGCAGGATGGCGCTCACTGGGCATCTCGGGGTTCTGAGAGGCAAGCTTACAAACGCTGCCCCACGGGGGTGACCGGGCAGTCCCTGAGCGCTGTTCATGCTCCCCGAAGTGCCCAGGGGCCGGGGCTGACCCCTGTGACCTGGGCTCTGGCAAGGGTCGGCTACAGCAACCGTGCTGGAGTGAAGGAGACACAAGACGCCACATCACAGCCAACCTGCTAGATAGGAAATACGCAGGACACGCAGAAAATCAAAGGACTCACACGATTTATAGTCAGGCCAGGGGATCTGATGTTTGTGGTTATTTCAGAAATCAGTGTTAAGTTATATGTAAAACAAAATGAGTTCCTTTGAAGAGATTCTATATTCCAAATGCTTTAAGTAAAAGCTGTCTCCTCCCCATTCCCAAACACACAGACATTTCCCTGATTGACCGTTAGAAGTGTGTATTCGCCTATAGAAGAAATAACGCGGAGGGCTGCCACAACCATCCTCAAAACGTACCTCCAGACTCTAGGAGAGATCTGAACTGAGGAGACCACAGGCCCAAACTGGAGCATCCAGAAGCCAAGGTTCTAGTCTCAAAAAGCCAAACGTGGGGGTGGATTCTGAGGGCCCCATTGCTTGTCTGATGGAATAAGATGTGACGGATGAGTGAAGTGACTTGGGTTCATTTTCATGTCTTTATATCGACTACACATACATACATATGTAAACATATACACACATACAAATGCATATACATAAACACATATGCACACAGCCAGCTATATACGCACAAATGGACATCTGCATGAATCTGATTGCCCTATAAAGTTATCCTTTAAATAAATTTGAACAAACAACTCCAAACACACTGACACCAAATGAACACACCAGGCAAGAGAAAGTCATCCTCACGGACAGGGTCTGCTATTTAAACATCTGATTCCCGGCAAACAAGCATCCTTTCCAGAGCATCACCCCTGAAGCTCTCTGGGAAGAGATCAAGGACCCCTGGGCTGTCGGCCGCACACCCAGAAACTTGTAAAGGGACTCCTCTCCACGGTGCCCACAAGAGGCCCGGATTGCACCCTCTCTCTCAAGAGGATGGTACAGGCCTGGCTGGACAGGGGCACTCAGTCCACAGGGCAGCCAGCAGCCTTGCACCACGGCCCAGAGTCCCTGGTGGGGAGGGGGATTCTGTTCACAACTCAACTTCTCTAGGGTCCAGCTGATCCATCACGGTGGGAGCGCTGAGTGGACCAAATCAGCTCAGGGGTGAGGCCTGCCCTTTAAGCACTGGAGCAGCTGTTCACTCCACCCCTGTCTGCTTCCCTCCCCCTCAGCCAAGTACATCATGCCCAGAAAGGTCCCAAGGTTTCATAAGCCAGATTTCTAAAACCCTGCAGCCCTCCACTGAATGTGGGCACTGGCAGGGATGAACTGGGGCCCTCTGTTACAGCTGTGATGCCTGCCAGCAAAAGTGAACGGGTATCAGCAAGATGGAGCCCTCGTGAGCGTCCAGGTAGGGGCCTTCACACCGATAACCAGGTACCAGCGAGGCCTCGCCAGGGGTAGGTGCTCCCCCTGGTCCCTCCACGCCCTCCCCCACGTACTCCCCCCAAGAAGCTTGAGGAGCTGTGAATGGTAAGACCCACTCGCATGTCACAGATGGGGACTCTGAGAAACTTGCTCAAGGGGACAGAGCTAATCATGCAGGGCCAGGATCTGAACCCAGCTGTCTGGCCACAGCTGCTGTGCCCAGAACTCTCGCTCTCCACCTTTCTGACTAAGCTCAGCTCCTATGCGCGTCTTCAGCTGTTTACAGAAAGCAGCCCCTTTCCCCAAACTATCAAACTGGGACCACAACCAAAAAAATTAATCTCAAGTTTTTAAAATATCAAAACCTTAAAACGTATAATTAAATTAATCATCATAAATTCCTTTTTAGCACTGAGAGTTGGATTTGTAATATCATTTTCAAACCTCTCTGTGAGATTTAAATATTTTATAGCATATGTGAGTTAGAGGGAAGCGTGTCTAAGGGCTTAAATATCGCTGGAGAGCAGCAGACTTTGACAAAAACTGTAGCACAACTGTTTCTAAGGTAGTTTGTAAAAATTATTTATTTCCATACCAGTTAATTATGATGGGAGTCTTTGTTGAATGCACAAGCATTAAAAAAGTGCTGATATTTTATGCATCTTTAACTGGAGCGTGATTCCCCGCAGCGCACTGGTAACTCCTTGACATTTAGCATTCACTCACAGCAACTGTAATAAGGGGTTTGATTGCTTCCTTTGCAGATGCAGTAATTTAATAACTGTGATCAGTTGCATAAATTTCCTATACAACCATCTTAAGTTAGCCACATTAAAATTAAGCAAAATTGTAATCTGTTGACAGATTATTGCTACTGAACAATTCTCCTAAAAGCATTTCAGATTAGCAAGTGCCACGAGCATTTGTGTTTTATGCGCTGGTAAAAAATACGGCAGCTTCCCCCTTCCCCGCCCAACCTCCAGTCAACCCCCCTACCCACATACACAGACACCACAAATCGGACTACAAGACAATTTCATGAAATTCTATGCTTTCTGCTAAATCTCCTGCACTGTTGATTTCGTTGTTTGAAATGTTTCGTGGGGTGAATTCTGCTCTCTGGATAGGGGTTAAAAAAAAGGCGGCATGTCAGTTTCTTCTTCCTTTCTTCCCAGTAATTTCCTTTATGCAACTTCACATCCATTGCCTTTGAAGGAAACCTCCTAGCATGGAGCTGTTATGAATAAAATGACTGCGTTCCCCAGAGCAAAGGAAAAGTGCTAATTCCACACCTTACTTGGAAAAAGGTGAAGGATGCCCGGCTTCCTCTGAGGGAGGCATCCTGACTTAAGGAGACAACACAGAAGCCTTCTGTTCAGTCGCTCAAGAGCCCCTTACCAAGTCTGCATAGGTGAAAAGACAAGAGGCTTCCATGGGCAGGTTTTACCTATAGCATGGTGATAAAGAATAGAAACAGTGCCCTGGCCCGCTCTGTTTAGAAGCAAAGGGGGACCCGATCTGCTTTGTGCCCTGTGAGTTGACTTTTCAGAGTAATGTTTAGCCAAGCAGGCAAGTCAGGAATAACTGTTTCTGATACTTCCCAGCAAATATCTTTAACCATCTGTTTACACTTGCCAAATATGCTTCCAAGTTTCCAATTTTATCAGTATATAAAAAGAATATCTGTTTTTAAAAAAATTCGTAAATATCTTGTGATGCATCTTTACATAATTCAAGAGAAATTAAAAAAAAAAATTTCTCACTTGAAAGCCAGCATGAGCACGGATTTGTTTAAATTTTCATTTACATAGAGGTTTGGGGTGGAAGCCACCAAAGGGGGTCTGGGCTTTTTTGTAGTGCAGGGTCAAATGTCAAAGGTGACTGCCTGCCTGTCAGAGGAGCGGTGTGCCCTCCCCCCACAGCAAATGACCAAAAACATGGCGGCCTGGTTCCCAGGACGGCCCTGCATATGCAGCCTGTCACTTCAGATGGAGTTGCGAGGTGTCTCCCAGACAGGTGACGTGCCGGGGCCAGGCTGCAAGCTTCCTGCAGAGCAGAGACCACTTCTGAGCTTGACAAATTGGATGGGACTTCACTACCAAATTTCCTGCCAACAGGCCTCACAGTCAAATATCTGTCTTCTTCTCATCACCAAGGAATGATGCTACGACTCTGACATAGTGTCTCCGGTACTTAAAGACAGAGTTAATGCAGAATGATCGAGAAACGTGAGGCCTATGAAACCTTCAAGAGCCATGCAAAAGCGACTCCTTGATCCTGAGAGGGTACATGTGTGCGCACATGCATGTGTAGGTGTACACGTGTGTGTGCACGTGTGTGTAAAACCACAATTCTCACTAGGCAGTAGAGAACCTAGTTTTCTGCCGCTGCCACCGTTACCTGCAATTCTTTATAATAAATTGGAGATACCCTGGGCTAGATGTGTTTGCTTCTAATTATAACTAATTATGTTTCTAAATATGTTCTTTAGGGTTACCACATGTATAAAAATGGGGGTAGGAAAGAAAGGAAACGCATCGGGATTATTAAAAGAAAGAGAAACATACTAATTAGCTAACTAGTGTACTCATTTCAATGTTTAATAATATTTTTTAACATGCCAGCATACGCTGCAGAATAAAAAATTACCCACAGCACCACCTGTGCATCCCCTGGGACAGGAGGATTTAGAGTTCTCTCCTGCGGTTTCTGGAGCCCTTGTTTCCAAATATTTCTTTGAATATTTCTTTGTATTTCACCCCGTCCCACCCCCGCAAGCTAAAAACAAAAACAAAGAAAGATAGTAAATTTTGTTTCCCACCAAAGCCTTTTAAATAACATCTCTACAAAGCCCAACTTAATTACATAACTCAAGTGCTCAAGGGGAAAAAATAGCATTTATTTCCATAATTTTGGAAGCCGTCTCTACCCATGTCTGTATGTGTAAACTGTAGTGACTGTGTAAACAGGCACTGTCCACCCTGCCCCCTCAGCCTGGGCAGGAACTGGTGTCATTGTTCTTTTTTCCATCTGCTTGGACTTCTGCTTGCCCTGTGTTCTGGGAAAGTTCTGGGCTCTGTGTGGCCTGTGATGGGCCCAAGTGCATATGTCTGGGAAGACAGGAGAAGATGGAGTGATGCAGAGGATACAGAGACATGCAGGTCGGGGCCAAGGGGCCAGCCCACCCTCCTACCTGTAAACCTAACACCTCTCCACCTGAACAGAACGCAGGGGCAGGGGTGATGCCCCATCAGGATCCCACAATTAAAACCAGGTAATGGCCAAAGCCAAGGGTGCCCCATCAGCCCCTTGGGCTTGCCTCCTTCCAACTCCACTTCTGACTGCGGGTCAGTCGTACACAAACAAAGCCTAAACAGAAATGTTACTGAGGAAATAATAGCCATTTCCAATGATAATACACAATTTTAGCACTGACGCTTAGCTGATTTAGGTGTTCGGCCAACGTGTCAAGCAGCCTGCCTTCCTTAGGCGGGCCTTTAATGGGTAACTGGCAGGCTCTGGCAGCCTTATTTCTGTTTTAGATTTGGTTTGTCATTGGGTATCCATTACCTGCCATTCATCTTTGATCTCTTTGGACAGGCCTGATCAAAAGATGTCATTTGACCTACTCCACTTGGCAGAAACTTATATGACTCTCATAAAGGGGCCACCCCAGCTATAAATAAAATGACATTATTATTTTTCTGTCCTATCATGTAGAAGAGACAATTATGATAATGCAGTGTCTGTCATCGGGAACCCAGCAAATTGCTAGCTCTCACGCAACTGTTTAGCTTTCTTATTTGTTTTTTGTCTGTTTTCCTCCATTTCAAGTTGAAAATAAAGCAGAACTGAAATCCCTAATGCTCTGCCTCTCACTCCGATGGTCTCGGGTCTTCTTCCCATGGTACTGACACGCAGGTATGGCTAGCAGCTTGTTTGTCAATGGTGGGTGGTGGTTACGGCTGTGTTGGCAAGGCTAAGCAACTATGGAACCAGGTTTGTCCTTCATTTCGTGTTTTGAAAACAAGCTAATCTCTGAAATTAGAACTGAGAGATTATTACTGCAGGTAGATTAAAAATCATGGCCAGGGTTTATTGCGTCCCTAATCAAGTCATAAAAAGAAAAATGCATTGGAACTTTCACCCAACAAGCAAAAGAGAGACAGCTCAGAAGTCATTGCCAGGGAGCCCACAGCTTGGGGGGGCACGACCGGTCCAACTGTTTGTTACCTTCTCCAGTTGGACCAACAATATGGGCTCCACCCCTGTGAGAGACTGGCTCTCCATCCTTCCTGGAAATGGAGGTTTGGGTGCTTCAAGGGTCTGCTTCCTTCCCTGGGCGGTTGAGAGCTCTGTGGGAGCCCAGGGGTATGGTAAAGTGACAACTAACCCATAGTCATTCTCTGATAGCCTGATGCCCATGTGGACCACAGACAGCAATGCTCCACCCACTTTGTGCCAGGAATCTGCCCTGCTCAGTGGTCTCCACCCAATCAATGCTCTTGCTTGGGAGCAGAGAGCAACGGGGACACACCATCAAAGACCCCTGCAGAAATCCTGGCTGTGGCTACTCAGAATCATGTTATTTTAGAGCGAAGGAGGTAGCAGGGATCTTACAGATAGGCACCAAGTCCAACACCTCATTTGATAAAGGAGGAAACGAGGCCCAAAGAAGGGACAGAACTGCCTGAAGGCACCCCGGGGAGTTAATGGCAGAGCTGAGACCAGAAGCCAAACCTCCTACCTCTGCAGTTGGGGCCCACCCACCATGACAGGCCGCCTGCCATCTTCTCCAAGGCTGGCCCTGGAGCTCCCCTTCTGTGAGCTGATGACCAGGATGCTGTGAATCTGTAGGGCCTGCTGCTTTTCCGAGCTGCCTCTGGAATACAGGCTGATTGCAGTTTTGCTTGGCACGAAGATACACACAGTGTCTCTGGTCATTCCAGCAGAGAGCATGTCGGCGGGCATCCATTTATTCAGTGCCCTGGGTTCAGGACTTGGCCATCCTAAGGCCTCCCAGTGCCACCATCACCCATGCTGGTAACGGGATTTGGGCTGACCCCCGGAGAGGATGAGGCAAGTGGGTGGGTGGTAAAAGAACAACAGAAGGATGGAAGGGAGAGAGGGCACAGATTCTGAATTCCTTGCCTGCAAGGAGGATTGTGGTCTCTTGCTGGGCTCAGATCAGTTGGGCTGTACCTTTTCTGCAACCATGTGGACAGAATATATTCTAAGTACAGGACTCCAAGGCAGGGCACCTCCACCCCCTGATGGAGCAGGGACCCTGAATGGAGACTCACTTTGAGGAAGATCACATCTGGGTGATTTCATGGTTTTGGGAACCATCAAGTCAACAAGAACGAACATTCTGGATTAGCAGAGGAATCAAGAAAGTTCTGGAAATAGTCCCCAGACCAGGAAGTCTAGGTAGGAAATGATGAGTGTAGAAAGCATAGCACTCCCCTAGTCATCCCAGTGTAGCTTGTCTTGCAAAGCACTAGACAATGCGGCACAAAGAGGAAAGATGGTTCTCAAGACCGTTGTTGTCATATTATTCCCTTAAGACTCAGCTTGGGCACCCTCCTTTCAAGAAGCCATTCCTAGTTTTCTCTCGCCTCCTGGGATAAGTGAGGCATCCTCCTCTGTGCTCCCATCCTGCTTACTTTCTTCTCCAACATGGTACCCACATCAGAATTACCTGTTTCTGTCTGCTGTATCCTCCACACTCTGACCTCCTTGAGGACTTCCTATCTCGGTACCCACCGCACCTGCCAGCACTGGCCAGAGCAGATGCTCAATATACATCCACCCAAATTGTTCCAGTGACTACAAAACACATGCTCCAGTAACCTGGTGCCCTCAGAGGAATCTGTGATTACAGGAAAATGCACACAAGTTCATTTTCCTTCTTTGGGCTTGAGCAACGTCTCCCCCATCCCCAGAACCCCGGGTCCCATTCATCACGCTGTCACATCACAGTTTGCCAAGCCTCTACTTTATTGCCCCAACCCTCTCCTGTCTGTCCCCGACCCTGGTCCCAGATAATGAGCCTCTCTTCCCTATAAGCTACTTTTCAGATGCCAATGGATGGAAAAGTGAAGACCCAGAGTTGAGTGAACCAAAGCAGAGTGTGGGGTCACCAGAGGAAGAAAATCAGTCTTCCTTCATCTCCCCAAGCAGGTGAGCTCCAAGGGATTTGGGGCCATTCCACATGCATTTTGTTTTTCTTTTTGTTATAATGCTGATCCCAGGTACTGGCATCCAGGGTGGTTTGCAAATATCTGCTACAATGATGAATGGTTGGGCCTGGGGGCCCAGTGCTCAGGGCCAGAAGGAGAATGAACACAGGGAAAAGGTTTGGGTGAGGTGGTGGCTCTCGGTGGTGCAGATGGCATGATGCTAACGGACCCTAGAATCTCACGGGCCCTTCCGCGAGATTCTTCCATTCTGTCCTGAGCAGCTGGAGGACTTGGGCAAGTTACAAAAGCTTCTGAGTGTTCATCTATAAATTGAGAATAAAAGTACCCTTTTCTGAGAAATGCTGTTAATGGCATTATACATTTAACACAGTGCCTGGCACATGGCAAACATTCAATAAGGAACAGGTTTTTTTGGTTATAGAAATTATGCTTTCCGTGAGCAGGAAAGATCCCTGCAGTGACAAGAAAGGGCAGAATCTGCACGGTGACAAGAGGATCAGTCCCTCCACCGGGCCCAGCCCTTGTACCTTCGAGTCATTAAACGTCCAGGAAACCCCTGCCTGTGCAATCAGCTCAGCTTCTTGAGCCCAGGAAGGAGGGTGGTTGCCTTGGCAGAGTGGGTACTAAAAACCTTTCTCCGTCCAAAATCCTCTCCCCATCTCAGGCTACAAATTCCACCAGCCGCAAGCCAGATAGACTCTGGGCTAAGCACTGCCCTGTTTCGGCTACTCTTACAAAAAGCCATTATGGGTGGAGAAGGTTGGGATGGGAGTATGGAGGGAGGATGGAGGATAGGGAGGGTTATGTATTAATCCACCCAACAATCTGGCTGTGGATGTATTAATCAAATCTCTCGCCTCTCCCTTCCTCCACCCTACCTCTTAACTCCGAGGACAGATCAGGGGCATTCATGTCTGGGGAGGTGGCACAGAGTGGAGGGAAAAAACAAACAGAGACCAAACAGGGGCTCCAAAGCCTGGCTGTACCCTGGACGGCCCTTCTCACCCAGGACTGTCTTCAAGGTGGGAGGCAAGAAAAAGTCAGAAACCTCTGACTGCAGAGGTTTGTTCCTTGTAGGAAGAGAGGCCATGGACCTACAGAACGCCCCAGTACAGGGGATGAAATGGAGAGAAGGTGCGGGGCACGTGTCTCTGCCCCACTCACAGGCTCCACACCAACGCGCGGGGTCCACGGGCCAAGCAGGAGCACCGGAAGATGAGATACTGTTGAAGGTCCACACAGGGCAAAGAGGTGGGATAGGAAGTGGTCAGCGTGGCCATCCCCTCTGCATCCTGGCCTCTCCATCTCATTGCCTTCAAGCCTCAGTGTCCACATCTGTCAAAGGGGATGGCGATGCCAGGTATTCCCAGGGCTGCTATGAGAGGGGCGACAGATGAGAAAAGTGTTTTGCACGTTGCTATGCGCCATGCGCACCGCTGCTGTGAGAGAGGCCTGTCCTTCCCTCCCATGGCTGGAAATTATGCATCGGCAGACTCTGGTCAGAGAAACGCACAGAGCCACGAAAGGAAGATCTAAAGCTGTGCTGTCCATGTGACTATTTACGTTTAAATTAAAATTAAAGAAATTTAAAATTCAGCTCCTCAGCTGCACTTGCCACATTTCAAATGCTCAATGGTCACGTGGGGTGGACACCTCAGAGAAGGACACGTCCATCCCGGCAGACAGCTCCCTGTCTGTGCCGGTCGTGGGGTCCTCTCCTATTGCTTCCCTGAACCCTCTGGCTCTCGGAGGTCCTCCCTCTGTCTACCCTCTCTAGAAAAGACACTTGCCTCTAGAAATAGTCCTCAACCCTTTGGAGACTGAGGACCCCTTTGGGAACCCAACAGAAGTCAACATTCACTGAAATCCAGACTACCTCGCCGTGTGGGATGAATCCCACCAGTGGTATAAGAACATATCAGGTGGTTCACCTTGAATCTCACGGTCATAAATTACGCCCTCATCCGTTCTTTTTCCTTCTGATTATTTGAAGGAGAAAGTATCGGGGAGGTGCCGTTGGTCTTTAGCACCTCCCTGACACTGGTTAATCTTCCCTTTTTAAAAAGAGAGATAAGGCATGCGACTCATAGGCAGGCAAGAGAAGCCAACTAGAATTTAATGACATTGTTTGATTTCACTGCATTTATTTTTATGGTTATTTTCTCTTTATGGCAAGTGATTCTAGGTCTTCATTTATGGGAGTAACACAGTACACTTTCGTTTTAAAAATAAATTTATTTGAGTTAAGGCGTGTATAAATAAGAATGTTTAGGCAGCACATGTGGTATGCCGGTATGTCAAACAGCATGCCAGGTTTGGGACACAGGACGCTCCACCTGCTCAGGGGCAAATAACAGGCACAGAAGGTTCTGGAGGGGGCTCTGTACTCCTCCCATCCCTAGCCCCGGCCCACAGTGAGGGATCTGGTCCCCCAGTTACTAAACAGCGTTGCTATTTCAGACTTCCAAGTACCCAGACTTGTAAGGGAATTTGGCAGGCTCCTTTTTAAAAGATCTGAATTTCCACTTTGGGGAGGTTGCAGATCTCAAACCTCAATATTAATAAATATGCTAATAAAAATGTAAAATTTGCAATGAGCCATTATCAATTAAAGATAGGATGCTTCATATCCGATTTATGGCTCCTGTGAGTGGCCGCTGACCAGAGCCTGGCCACTGAGTCTGCAGGGCTGGAAGGACAGCACCAGGGTCTGAAATATGAGCATGTCATTTCTGGATCCAGGGTACCTGGCAAGAACACTGGCAGTGATGTTTCTGGCATCACATGCTATTTGCCCACCGGGCTGTGGAAAAGCTTCCTGTCCCTTCACATCTGCCAGTGACACACATCCATCTCTCCCAGACACCCAGGAAACTGGCAGCGACGTGGGAGGTTGCCCTGACTTCGAGCTGATGGGCTTCAGGTCAGATGAACATTCTGATGCTTGGCTGCAGCCATCTGGACACGAGGAGGATCCTGGGGGCTGAAGGACCCCTGCCCCTTGCCAGGATAGGCCCCCACCCAAGCCGAGCACTTCTGAACCAGGCGCTATCAGAAATGGGCGCTACGGGAAGGGAATCAAGCTCAGAGTCCGGACACCTGGTTCCGGCCCGACACACTTACCAGCACGTACTTGGGGTCAATGACTGACGTCCACGTGCCTCAGGGTTCCCCTGTAAATCAGGTAATATCTTCATCCTGGGTAATGGCTGTTCCCACAGTGCCCGACACCAAGTGAGCTCTCTCTCTTGGTCCCCATCCCCATGCCCATGTCTGGGGAATTATACAGTCCCTGGCCCCTTTGGACCTGCCTCGTGGGTGACTGCTGGGCGCCCAGGACCCAGTGGGAGGGGGCTTTGTGGATGAGGTTGACATGATGACCTGGAGCTGCCTCCTTGGGCTCTGACAGAAACCAGGAAGGATGCCTCTCTCCCCACAGCCAGGACTAGAGGGCTTCCTCCCCTCCAGTGTGCAAGACAGACAGGAAGCGGGAGGC